>NC_087476.1:52502670-52812053 GCF_036417665.1 Passer domesticus
ATGCTCTCTGGAAAAATTGCAGTGTGCTTGATATAACTCCACCAAGCACAAATTAAATAATTTGAAGACGGTATGCTGGGTAGTATCTGAATTGTTACAGTATTTGAACTTAATTTTCCTCTCAAAATTCACCAATGCTAGCTTAACTTTTCCAGGCAAAAAGTCATACAGCTCTTTTTTTTTTCATATGTAGGTGCAGCTGGGCCAAGCGGATATAAAATGCCCCATCACAGAGTGCAGCGAACACCTGGATGAAACAACTGTCCTCTATAACCTGCCCCATGACGACATCATCAAGTATAAATACTTCCTGGAACTCAGCCGCATTGACTCCAGCACCAAGCCATGCCCTCAGTGCAAGCACTTTACAACCTTCCGGAGGAGAGGCCACATTCCTACCCCTGCCAAATTGGAGAACAAATACAAAGTGAGCATGCTTGCCGGGGCTGTGGGTTAGATGGCACTGCAAAAGTAGGACAGCATTTGGTGAGCATTAAATGAACTTTTTTGTTTCACTGGAGCTGTGTGCAAGCTGTGATTAGGAATGTGAACCTGTAGTACATCACTGATTAAGTACTTAATTGACTTTTAACAGTTCAAGCAGCTGAACTCTTCAGCCTGTGGTTTTTTTGGTACATAGCATAATTTTTTCCTGACATACATTTTAATTTAAGGAGTGTTTTCTTTCTGACATGCAAACAATATGGTCACATCAGAAGAGGCTGGGAATGGGGAGTTACCTCTTCAACCAATAACTTTAGACACACAACTTCAGAGTTTTCCCTGAAACTCTGGGTGACTGAATTCTGAGCATCTATGGTGTTAGGCTGTTGGCTTTGCTTCTTCCTTAGTAATACTGTCCTGCTTGTTGATTCGGATTTCTTCATCCTCTTATGAGAGGTTATACATTACTGTAGTCTCATCATACACAGAGAAATAGAGGAGGGGGAAAAACCATTTCTATAGCATACCTTTTCATAGAAGAGTTGCTTATACTGTCATTTTAATCAAAGATAAAAAGTGAGAATTTGGGATAAGCTTTGAGCTGCTGAAAGTCCATCTAAGTTCCAGGAGACAACAGTGGTCTGCAGCACCATGTTCTGTGATAGTTTTCTATCTGGTTATTAGATTTGTTGTGGTTAATTTCATGATTGAGCTGGCCTTTCCTGGACAAACCAGTTCTCCTCAGTAGGAGTTTAGATGACTGTTTAGATAGCCCTAATTACAAAGTGTAAGATTCAGCCCAGTATGAAGATTAAAAGGTGGAAGGTTGTGTATTCATTAGAGTTGAAAGGTTGGCAAAGCTAATTCTAAGTTATGAGCTATTTGTGCATATCTGTGTAGGGCATGAATTACATGCCACACTCTGTTGGACTCAGTGTTTCCAAATTTTTGTCATCTTACATTGAGGTGAAAAAAATCTGAAACTGCAAGTAAAATTCCTTCTGCCCAAAGCTATTCTCCTTCACCCAACTGCTTCATCATCAGCACACAACAGATGTAACCCAGGGTAGATCAGAGCTTGTAATGCTTTGGCAGCCTCCTCTCTTAAGGTGTCAGAGGCTGTTAGTGTCCCACAAGTGTGGGTCATTGGTGGTGCAGCTGTTGTATCACAGGCCTGCCAGATCTGAGAACATTCCTCAGGGCACAGCCAGTGCTCTTTTATGAGTCAAAATGCTACAGTTGAAATGTTCCCAACTGCCCTACAAACCACAACAGGAAAGAATGGCAGACTGTGTGATGCATGGTGCAAGCCAGGGGCAGTTCACTGGTCATGTGGTGGTTCAGTGTGTGTACCTGTGATCTGCAGAGCTTAAATCTCCTGGCAACAGATTCAGGCAAGATGTTTCCTTTGAGCTGAGCGCAAGTTGTGTGCAAGAATGTCTAGCTGATGCTAGTCAGAAATATAATTGGGAAAATGCTGGCAAGCAGTATGGATGATCATGGTCCACAGAGCTTCAGCATACTCCTGGAACCTCAGCTGCTTCCTAATGTAGGTACAGTTTTAGTAATTTGTTTTAAGCTTAGCACAAGGAGAAGTTTTGTTGTAGGGAGGAGGTTTAAAAAGATGACTGTTATGACATGGAGTATATGTAATTTACATAAACACATAGCTGTGGCCAATATTACCTGTTTTCTTAGGTTCTCATATGATTACATGTACACATTGTGTCTTGTATTTTAGGCTGTTTGGAGGTGAAGATGGGTTTTCTTTTGTGTATAGCATAGGAGACATCTGACTGAAGGTTTTTGAGGCTGCCCTATTGCTATGCAAGTAATGTAAACAGCAGTTGCACCAGGTGAATTCTGCAGCAGCACTGCAAGTGTTGGCTTCTAGAGAACTGAGTCGAGTGGGGAGCACATATGCACAAGCCTACTGGTAGGATCACAGCACAGCCAGTACACTCACTCTTATACACTGCAAGGGGAAAGCACTCTAAAATCCAAGACTTTATTTGAACTGATGCTTTAAAAATGCTAATGCCATTTCTAAAATTTTATACAGTATTTAAAATTATAAGTAACATGGAAATTTAAAGAGACAACAAAGTTATAAATTATTTTTTGTTATTATAGCTGATTTGTGTCAGCTAAGCTGATCTAGGTCCAGCAGTTCAATTGGCTGAGATTCAAGTTTTGGTGTACTAAGCCTAGAAAGTTAACAAGTATGTTGAGGAAGGAGGAGGGGAAGAAAAGGAGAACTTGCTTATCCAAACCTTTCTTCTACTATTAGTGCCACTTAGGGCCACACAAAAGAGCAAGAGAACTATTTAATTTTCTATATAAAATATTTTTATCACAAATAGATCCAGCATTAACTCTGAAAATTTCCTTGCCCTGTCTCATATGTCTTGAATTGAGAGTGTAATGTGGTTGCAGACAAGACCTAACAAACCTTTGTTCAGAACTGTTATGCAAAAGAGCAATGGAAATGGGCAAAATTGAAAAATTGCTGGTTGAGTTCCTGTGCATGGAACAGGTAAAGGTTTCACAAGAGTGAGTAAGAAGACTTGTTTTATGAGGAAGCTCTGGCTTTTGCCTGTTAGAGTCAGTTTTTTGACCTGCCACTTGCCATGGAGAAGCAATACTCTGCTCTGTGAGATTCACAATGAAGTTTTCTTGTTCACTTCTGTCAAGAGATACATGTCACATAAAAGGAAGACTTGAGTGCTTGGGTTTGCAAATGTAAATGGTTTTTCAATGCAGTTGTTACACAAACTATCTTTTTTTGAACTACTAAAGAGTTTCTGAAAGTTGTTCTAGAACTAGCAGGAATTTGTACCAGCAGAGATGCTTTGATCTGTTAGCTCCCCACTTTCAGGTCAGACTTTAAGTGGCAGATATCTTCATGGCTGTGCATCACTTCAATCTACCTTGACCCTCAGCTGCTGCTGATGTGGTGATTTTGCTGTGCTCTCCCTCTTTCTCTCAGCAGTTCATTCCTGCCAGCCTGCTCTTGCTTATGTTGATGCTTTGGTGTCACACTGGGAGCTGGATCAAAGATCAGCCCTAATGGGGTACAAAATTTGTTTGTTTTGTTGTTGCTTATTTTCAGCTGTTTCAAGAGAGGGAATGGGTTGATGGTGAGAAGGAAAATGTTTTGACTGGATCCCATATTTATTTTCAAATAAAGTGACAGTTTCTGCAGCTAGAGACTGTAATTCATGTAATCAGTTAATTGCATAATTAATTTGGCCATCCTGTTATATAACTACTGTTCTACCAAGCAGCTGAAATCCCACTAAGCTTTTTGTACCTTCAGGTTATAGGAGTATTTTTATGAGCAGTCAGTTTGGCTATCATCAGGTCACAGAGTTGTGTTTCGTGTTGAAATTATCTATCAGTTTTGAAAAGTCTTTTCCTGTGAGGTGAGGAAACTGATAGATAAGTAGCTTGCAGTAAAGAGGCTTGCTAACAAAATGGAAAATGTTAGCCTGAAAGGTCAGTGTTTCAGAAAGCTGAGAACCAAAAGAGTTAGAACATAAAATTGTGTAATCTTTTATATTTCAAGGGAGGGTGATCTCCAAGTGGCATAGAAATTTGTATATATGTATGACAGAATGGATATGTATATATCCATTCTCTCAATTTTAATCAACAGAAATAGAAATCATAAAATAAGTGGGGAAATGTTAGTATGAGAAAAAACATATCTGAAAAAACACAAGGTTAATGTTTTGTTTTGCACATATAGTTTGTCTGCTTTGCTGGACTATAATATATTTTACTGGTTTAAAATCATATGTAGATAGCATTTCTGTGTCCTTGCTATGGTGATTTCATGCATAACTACTAAAGCATGAATCAAATAACATTAACATTCAGAAAAGCAGAGAAAAAGTGGAATAAGAATGTGAAAGACTGCTTTAATTGCCCTGTTCTATTTGTTTCTTAAGCGCAGGGGCATCACATTGCATCCAAGTTTGAATGGTTTTAGGGGTTTTTCTGCAGCTACTAGTTCCAAGAAAAATAAGGTTCATAAGTACTTGAGGTACGTACTTTTCTTTGCTTGCTTCAGCATTGAACACACAGAGAAGTGAAATGGCCCATTCAAAATATAAAAAGTATTTACAAGTTAGTTTTGAGGAAGGTGCTGTCAGGGTGACAGGTGGAAGAGGAAACTGGTAATGAAACATAGAGTTCTCACTAGTTCAGTTAGGGCCATTTGTGGTAAGAAATGTTATTTTGAGTTCCTGTGGTTATAGCCTCATCCTGTATTTCAGTACTTTCTGATTAATGTATTTGGAAACATCTGATGTTAGTGTGTGTGTATAAATTTAAATACATATCCTGGTCACTGCTACATTGCTTTTGCTTATGTACATGCTATAATAAAAGGATATAGTATGCAATTAATTTGTCAGATATTCATCAAAAACAAACCAAACAAAAAAACAACCCACAGAACTTGTGGTTTAAATTATGTTGCCTTTTTTTTTTTTAAGGAAGAAGCTTTAACTTCCTGACCTGTTGATTTGGGTTTCTACTTGTTAACAACCGTGTTCTCTCTCAAATGTCTGAATACTGCAACTGAGAAAAGTTTTCAGGTTGTAAAAACATTGACTTGAGGCTACAAGCTCCATCTTTGGCTGAGGCATAACAAGGACTGAGCCCTGCAATATGGTGCTTGCTATAATCTGTCTTCCCAGCAGTAGTACACTGACTTGTGTTACTGAAAGACATAAATTCAGTGCAGGGAGGAAGTGGGGGACAAAAAGGAAAAAAGAAAGATAGATATGGGTTAGGATAGGTTAGATGACTGTCTTATGCATATTGGTTTTTAATTTATTGCATAAATATTTATCAGTGCTCTGTGTTAGTGTGGTTAATAGAAATATATATCTGTCATTCTCTAGGTTCCTCAGAGCAGGAAATTTCCTTTTTGTTAAGCTGGTTTTATTAGGAGAATTCATCTCCTAAAGGGAAACAGAGATGCAAGTTAGTATATTTTTGTCGATTCAGCATATTGACCACTTGCTCATTAGATTTTGAGAAAGGGCACTGTTTTGTGCTGCTTTTGTTTAATATTTTATCATGGCCTTGGACAAGTTTTTAGGTAAAAACTAACAATGTTTGTAATTCACATGTTTCAGTCCTAATGTTGTTTCTCTTTAAACAAGATGCAGTGGTTGCATGTGTAGATAATTTTGGCTAGCCCCAGCAAAATATGTAAGGGAGATCAGAGCACCTACTTTGGACTCTTAATTGTAGTCAAGGAAGCATAACACCAGTTGTCATGACTTAACAGGAGGGCACAGCTCCTGGCAGGAGTGAGAACTTGAGAAATATGTTTTGGAGACTTCACATGTGACTACACTCTAGCATGTTGTTTCCTGAGAATCACCCCCACACCATTCATGGTCAGCACAGATGTTTCTGTGGTTTGGTGGTGAACCAAGTCTGGACACAGATATAACCAAAAACTCTTGGTTTGGCTGGTTGAATTCCTCAGTCCCATCCATCAGCTGGGTACAAAGCCAGGGCAGTGCCAGACACGGACTGCAGCTGGAGGTGGTGGACAGGGCTCAGCGGTTGCTTGAGTGGCTGCGATGTTTTGCTGCTGAACACAGCAGAAATGAACATATTGCAGGAGCCTGGATGTGCCTGAGTCTAAGGTGTCTTCTAGGTCTTGCTGTCCTTTGTCATGATCCAGATTGGAGGCCTGTCTCTCATCAGATAAGCAGCTGCAATGTGCCTCTGTTTATTACTCCTGCAAACACAGCAGCTGCCTTAGCTTTTCATAAAAAAAAATACGCAGGCTGTGGAAGAAGATGTGATGATGATGGTACCTGTTTGACACAATGATTTAAAACTGAGGGAGAGGGAAAAATAGATCCTTTTTCAATTTGAGTATGGCTTGTGGGTTTTGCCATTAGGTGTGGTCTGTAGCAAGTGGGCTGTTTGGCACAGGCTCAGCTTGCCTTGACGCAATCAAGAGCAAAAGGAGGTGCCTGACTTCCCGTTGGTAGTTGTGGCTCTTGGATGAGAGCCTTGCTCATGGCTCCTTTTCCCAGGACCATTTCTAATATAAGCTTTATAACCCGTATGAAGGCGAGGTCTGTAGCGGCCCTTCAGAAGACCAAGTACATTCTGTAGAAGCCTAGGCAGTGCAGTTTATTCCTAGAGAAAGACACATCCACTGCACTGAAAACTGTCAAGCTAGTTTTCAGGTGTTCTCACAAGTGTATTGGAGGCAATTGAATAAGTTTTCTTGATTCTGCCTTTTGTCAGTTGAGCCACACAATCACTTTGGGAAGTAGTGCCTGTGATTAAGCCAAGCTACTTGTGCTTTATTTGATTGAGGCCTTTCGCAGCTTTAGCATTTTCTTCTGTATTTTCTCTTTTTTAAAAAGGAAAAGTACAAGCTAGCTTCCACAACTTCTTGTGTTTTTAAAACAGAGCCTCCAAAAGATGTTAGATCTTTGCTGGGCAGCAGCTCTCTTAATTGAAGAGCATTGGTTTTAAAACAGGCTTTCTAGTTGTATCAGCACCCAGCTTGCAAACGTGTGGTGTTTTCTCATTTATACAGATCCAGTGTCCATCTTGCCAATTTGTCTGGTGTTTCAAGTGCCACTCTCCCTGGCATGAAGGCGTTAACTGCAAAGAATACAAGAAGGGAGACAAGCTGTTACGTCACTGGGCCAACGAAATCGAACACGGGCAGAGGAATGCCCAGAAGTGTCCAAAATGCAAGGTGAGCTGCTCTCCCTTGGCTTGCAGGTAGTGGCTTCAAACTGTTCAAATATACATTTTAGATAAATACTTGTAGCTTCTGCTCAGCATTGGAAATGAAATTCACACATGCTGTGCAGTTTCTTGTTAATGACCCATTGAGAAAAACAGGTCAGATTTTTTTGCTGATTCCTGTACTGATTCTGCAGAGTGCCTGCATGTAAAGAAACATTATGGAAATTATTAACAGGGGGTTTTTGATGAATCATAGAAATGTTTGAGTCAATTAATTACAAAATAAATTAATCCTAAAATAACGCTTTAAAGAAATTGAAAGCTTTAGGGAAATTCAGTGCCCTTTGTCAGGTTTTCCAGAGAGTTTGAGTGTATTTAATGTCTGAGTAAGGCTGGAAATACTCTGTCAACAAGGTAACTAAGGGAAACTAAGACTTGGCAAAACTGTAAGTTTTGTAGGATTGAATGTTACTACTTCACAAGCTGTACCTTGAGGTGGGACTTCACAAGCCACACGTCAAGTGCTGTGTCCAGTTCTGGGCCCTTCACTTCAAGGAGGACACTGGAGGTTCTGGAGTGAGTCCAGAGAAGGGCAACAGAGCTCATGAAAGGTCTGGAGCACAAGTCCTGTGAGGAGTGTCTGAGGTCCCCCCTGGGTCTCCTTTTTAACCTGGAGAAAAGGAAGCTTGGGGGGCACTTCTTCATTCTCTACCAGTGCCTGGAAGAAGGATGTAGGCGGGTGGGGGTTGTCCTCTTCTCCCAGGCAGCCAGGGGCTGGACTAGAGGGCATAGCATCAGACTGCAGGGGTGGTTCAGACTGCACAATAGGAGGAATTTCCTTGCAGAAAAGGTTGTTAAACATTGGAATGGGCTGCCAGGGAGGTGATGGAGTCACCAGCCCTGGAGGTGTTCAAGAAATGACTGGATGTGCCATGGTCAGGTGACAAGGTGGTGATCAAAGGTTGGAGTTGATGATCTCAGAGGTCTTTTCCAACGTAGATACTTCTCTGAAGTCTTTCTTATTATTAATTTTCAACACTAAAATGCAGTTCTACACCCTAAAAATGTCATTGATCCATTCGGAGAGAAGTACTTCCCACTACGCAGATGAGATGCAACAGCCCTGCAGACCCCTGCCACAATTGCCCTTAATGAAGGCCACTCTTAAATTTGTTCAAAATTTTTTTCACAGGTACCAACAGAGTAGTAAGTCAAAGCTGGACTGGTTGGTAGAAAATTAATATTGAATGGGAAAATTTACTTATAAGCATACAAAGTATATGTAACACTTCGAGCCTTATACTGTGCAAGTAAGAAAATGTTCATCAGGTTACTAAGTGTCATATTTTGGTCTTTGAGAAAGAAATGCCTGTGATGCCATAGCTTGAAATTGAAAGATTTCAAAACACTGAGCAAAATTGTAAAGCTCTGAAATCAGCAGCTGGTTGTTTACCCTTCCTCCTGCACACATGTGACCTTTTAACAGAGTTTTTGCAGCTTGCTTTTTGGTAAGAGTTGATAGATTTGAGTCAGTTCCAAAAATGTTCACTTTCTGGGAAGTCTTAAAGTAAAATACTTTGTTCCTTTCAGAGCAGGAAGAAGTATCTGTTTTGATTTTAATTGTTTGACTTGTGTCAGATTTTATGACAATGGGAATGATGTAACTTAAATAAATCGTCCAAAAGATTAAGAAAGTGGACCAAGCAAAAAAATAATAATGTGGAAAACCAGGAGTGGTAAGAAGGCTGATAGCTGGAAAGAAAAAGGAACGAAAACTAACTAATCTAACATTAAAACTGCTAAGTCTAACATTCAGCATGAATAAGTTAAAATTTAAAATGCCATGTTTAAATATTCACCATCTTCAAAAGGAAAGTCTGGACACTTGAAACTTACATGGCTTGTTACTAATTCTGAAGCATGAAGTTGCATGAATTTGGCTACTAATTTAAAAAATACTTGAGGTTTCTTTTCTTAATCAAAGGAAAATAAAACCTCCTACATGGTGGGAGGCAGTATGGAAACTTGTGAAACTAGCACAGAAAAAGAACCTCTGTTAAGTCCTTCCTGGTAATGTGGAACTGTAAGTGAATATTGAAGCGGGAATTCAACCTTTTATTAAACTGTGTTGCTACCCCAACTCTTGATAATTTTTTAATCAGAAAAAAAAAATTCTTCCTGCCTACAATGTCCAAAATGTTTCTCTCAACATACTGTATTTAAATAAAATCTATAACCTGAAAGTATCAGAAGTACCACTTAGCTGGCAGTTAGTTCAAAAAATACATCTTTGGGTAGTTAAAAAAAATACATCTTAAGCAGTATTCTTCATCAAATCTTTAGTAGGTGTTTGGGCACAGAGGGATAAGCATTCTGACAGTTAACAATTTGAAGTCAGGGGGATTAGATCTAATGCTTCTCTGCCTCTCTTTCCCATCCATCCATCCATCCATCCCTCCCTCCAAAACCTCTATATAAAATAACATTGAATCAGATGAGAATCCTATTTTCAAATTAAAAAAAAAGAGTGACAAAGAAAATAATTTGTAGCACACTATTAGATTTATCCATGTTCTAGGTCCACAGAGGCAATGTTTCTGGTGAAAACCTACTTTGTTTTTAGCATCTTTCATATTTTGCTTTAAAATTTGCAGTAGCCAAAATTAGCAAACAGATTGAGAGAAAGTCAATGTTAAATTGTGTCTAAAGATACTAGTATTTCATCTCTACACTAAAACTGAAATGAATGGAAATTAAAGGTAGAAACTTAAGTAGAGGTAGATTCTTTACTGAAGTAATATGTAAAATTCCTGGTAACTTCCAAAGTGTGATACTGATTATAGTGTAAGCTGTGACCATATTTTGCAGATAGCTTCTGGAGAAAATTATTTATACCTACACATACATATACAACCTGACTCTTTTTAGCTGTACCATGGAGAAATAGAATTCATTATCCTCTCTGGGCATGCAGGTGAGAAAATCAAAACACACTTGGGGGTATGTGTATACAGAAGCAGATCCTCAGGCAAATACAAGTATTTCAGTGGTTTGGGTAAGTGATTTGAAAGAACATCATCCTTTGTAATGTCAGTATTGCAGGGACTGTTAGATAAGCTTGATTGCTTATTGCTTTCTCCTGTAGTAGGATACAGCTTTTAGCACATCTAATAGACATCACTTATATTTACCTGGTCTCTCCCAGATGTGTTTACGTAAGATAATAAAAATGTTACACACAGTCCAAATGCTTAATCATAGATTTATGTTATGACTGTGTGTCAGTATGGAAATATGGAAAAAATGCTACTTTTTTAAACGGTATCTTAAATTTATTTTGACTTTTATTTCTTAATACGGCCTTTTCCAAATTTACTATACACTATTTTGAGAGTCAGTGTTGACCATTTTCCTCAAGAAGACTTGTCCAAAAAGTGTTGGTCTTGTTCTAGAGTAAGTTCACTAATAAGTGCAAATTTGCTACATTATTGGATGTCATTTGCCAAAATTTATAACATTATTTGTCTTTCCCCAGTACTATTTTAAGGGGTTATTTTTTACAATTTCTTGGTATGTTTGCAACAAAATGCTTTTGTTTACACAAGTGTTTTTAGAGTACAGCAAACCAAGGAAATACTCCATGTTGGTGTTATCTTACCATAAATTTCAAAAGCAGCACTATCTTGGAAACACCACATAGCAGCTCTAGATTAGAAGGCTTTGAACAGCAGCAGAAATTTAAGAACAAGCGTGTCAATGCAAATAAAGGAGCCTGTACTTCTTATCTGTTCTGATTCATATAAGCGTTATCAAATAATTCAGGGCATAGTTTTTGGAAGCACTCTGCAAATTAATTCTCATCTTCTGGAGGGAGGAGAGTCCTTATTTGTACACAAAGTGATAAAGCTGTGCAGGTTTTCTTCAGAGGTGGAGGAGACCTGGCCACTCATCCTCAGAACTCTTGGCAGTGATTTCCCTAGCAGATTTCTATGAGAGGGCGTGTGACATGCAGAGTGGGTAAAATGAGGTTCTGAAATTGCCACTGTGCTACTTCAGCTGTCTACTTAAGACTCCAAAGTGGATGTGTTTGCCCTTGGTGTGTAGTTTTCACCACTGTTGTTCTGGAAGCTATTCTTGGGATTCTGAATGGCTAACCTTCCCCTGTGCGGTGAGTGTACATCTTTGGTTTTGAACAGGCCGTGGGTGCAGGATGAAGCCTGTAGCTGTGACTGAATGCATGGAGGCAGAAGCTGGGCTTGCAGTGGCCACGCTGCAGGGAGCCTGCAGTCACACAGCAGCCTTCCTGGCCCCATGCATTCTCCCAGCTGCCTCTTGTGCGCCGTGGTGCTGCCAGTGGGGCAGGAACACTCGTGATATCCGAGCCATCGGCGATCACTTTCTCAACCTATAGGTTTGTAATCCATCTCTGTCAGTGGATTATCTGGAGGGCATGGAGGCATGCCCGTGTGAACCGGAGATGAAGTTGATCTGGTGAGATGTCATGTCTTAGGCTTGAAAGCAGCCTGACCAAATGATACAAAGTTCACCTGGCATTGTCAGTCTGCAAAGCACGTGATAGGGAGTTCAGCCCTGCATCTGATGTTTTTTCACTTTTTTTCTAATCAAGTCTTTACTCACTGGAAAAAAGGAGTTTTTGCAATAAAAAGGTATAGGCGTGTACAGCTGGTTGTTCCAGATTAGCAGCATTGGAAGACAGTTATATGTGCAGATGAGTATTGACTGAAATATTTTTATGGTTGGCTTTTTGAAGAAGCAAATATGAAGTGCATGTAGTTGCAGTATTTGTCAGCAAGATAATAAATCCTTATCAACTTATTTCATGTTTCAAGAGGACAGTATGTCTGGAGAATTTGGGGCAGGAACAAGTAGATGGACAAATGATTCAGGACTAACTGGAGCTGGGAGGCTTCTAGGAAAGCATGGGTAGAAGGATGGCAGGCAGTTTTTAAGAGGCAGATACTTCTGATGTGAATGGTAGAATATAAAATGCTATTGCTAGCATCTCCTTGAAGTTCTTACTACCAATAAAAATTACCTTATTTTTAGAATGTGATGTAATTTTGTTCCATGATTCTACAGAATTACAATGAGGATGAATGATAACTCAGCTGGGTTGGTAAATTACAGAAGAGAGAGGAGAATTCAACAGTCTTGATTCAAAAAGAAAATAAAGCAACCAGTTAATTCTCATTAGTCACAAAATCTAGTTCCCTCATTTACATTTTTAAGATGAAATCAGCAGATGAGGAAAACTACCCTTTAAATTACAAAGGTCTCTTATAGTTGCTATGTGAGTTGGTCCCTTGAAAAATTAATTTTAATTAAATTTTATAGTTAATTTGTCAAAATACTTTAAGTCACTATTAAAATACCTTCATTTCAGTTTAAGTTAATCTGAGGAATTACAGTAAATAAACCGACTCCAGAACTGCAGTCAACATCTTTTTTTACATGTAACCTGAGAAGTAAGAATTTTAACTGACAGCATAATGTCCCTTTTAGGGAAAAAAAAAGTGTATATCTTCTCTTTTAAAGTTATGCTTAAGTTGATATAATATTGGATAGAGTTCTCTTTCTGTTTTGCCTACTGTCAGTGCTTAACTGTGAAAGTTTTGAAGTCAAGTGGCTTATAAAGCTCATCAGCAATGGTGTTTTTTCAGATGCTTCTGGAAAACAGGACACCTGTAATACAGCAGAATTCCTTGGGGTGAAGGGGAATGTTTGCTCAGTCGGACAAATTTTAAGTCTACTAGAATACTTGCCCACTAGAAAGCTTTTTTGTTTTTAATAGCCCAATTCTCTCTTTTGTGACTATTTTCCCCTCTTTTATATAAAAGCAGTGTTTGAAAGTATAGAAAAGCAAATCCTGAGATCACTACTGAGACTGGCACGGGGAACTGGAACTGCTGTTACCCTTGTGACACTTTGTTACATGGATAGAGTGCCAGTTTCTGTAGGTGTTTGGGCGAGCAAGGTGAGAGCCCAGATCACACCTGATCAACACCAAAGAACGAATGCATTTGACTCTCTCAAGAATGTCAGATACCCCAGGAGTCACGAGCTTCTCTGGAGCTTGCTGAGCTTTCAGTCTCTCTGGTGCTTGCAGGGCCCCTGAGTGGTCATGCCATGTCTTTGCCTGTACCTCTCTGCAAAATGCCTCCTGAAACCTCCTCTACTTACCTACTTACATGTAGGTAAGTAGAGGAGGTTTCAGGAGGCATTGATTTCTCTGTTGCATGTTTCAACAGGTGAAATTCAAATTGGATGTAATGGAAAAAAGTATTCCCAGGGAGGATAGTGAAGCATGGTAAAGAATGCTCAAAGGGGCTGTGACATACTCATGCTTGGAAATTTTTTAAATCTAATGAGACCTGGAGCAATGTGATCTGTCTGGAGTTATCCCAGCTTGGAGTTAGGGGTTAAAATAGATGACCTCGAAGCATCACTTTCAACCTCAGTTATTAGGCTATCCACTGTGGAATGTGGTCTTGGAATGCAGGATAGGGAACTATTTAGCAGGCAATTGGTAGAAAGATGGCTGTAGAACTAGGGCAGCCCTGTTTCATGCTGTGCTGTTAGGTATCATGAAAGCTTGGTGTAAGTTTTTATTCCACATATAGTTTGTGGAATTTTTTTTTTTTGTTTGCTTTTTTAAGAAGGAGAAAGCATTCATACTTCTCAAATCATGTACTGTAACAGCAGTGTCTTTCTGGTGTTTATTACAAAATGCCAGATCAATTTGTGATGGAAAAGGGAGTGGAGCCACAGGTGGCCTAAGAGGGAAACCCATCTGGGGAGGGGTCAAACAGAGTTCACAATTGTATTCACTGTGTTGCTTTTATTTTTAATAAAGCTTGGTGCTAACATATCTACTTCGGGAATAAAACCAAAATCTCAGTAAGGGCAAGAATTCTCATCTGATATGAAGAGCATTTAAACAAAAAAGGAGGATTATGTAGGAAATGAGAATCTGGAAACAATAGAACTCACATTTAATGCTCTGAAACATGCCTCAGAAAACTATTATTGTATTAAGCCAGCTGCAGTATAAATTAATGCAAGTAGTGACTTTGCAGGGGGTTGCTTGCAGCTTCTTTTCATCTGGCACATGAACTGCCCCAGGTAACGCCCGCTTTCCTGTGCTTAGGAAGGGGGGAAAAATAATATTTCTTCTTTCCCTTTGCTTGTACAGATCCACATCCAGAGAACCGAAGGGTGTGACCACATGACCTGTTCACAGTGTAACACTAATTTCTGTTACCGTTGTGGGGAGAGATACCGTCAGCTCCGCTTCTTTGGAGACCACACGTCAAACCTCAGTATCTTTGGATGCAAATACCGCTACCTCCCCGAGAGACCACATTTAAGGAGATTAGTGCGAGGCTCTGTCTGTGGTGAGTGGATTAATGCTCCTTGTGGAGAGCTGCACAATGAAGTGATGGGGGCATAGGGCAATTATAGTTAAATTAAAAACAGTGGTTTAAAGGATTGGATGGACAACTTGTTTTCCAGTTATTCAAAAGGTGGCTTATTAAGTGTGTTTAAATATATGGCATTTGCCCTTCCTTTTTAGATGGACTGTGTATGATTATTGTGTCCTCTTTTGATAGCTTGTTTCCTATTTTTTTTTATATATAAGCAAACTGTAAAAGTGTTGTCAATATGCATGTCACTGGCTGTGTTTGTTATTCTCAAGGTATATTGGAGAAATGGGTCAGAGGAGAAACCTTAATTTAAATTAACTTTGGTGTAAGTCTGTTTGAATAAAGTGCTCTTTGGATTTGAACCTGATCTGAGTAGAAAAACTCAAGGTTTTCCCATATAAATAGGAGGACACTATTTTAACTGTTAGCTTTAGTTCAGATAAAATCAGCTTGAAACTAAACACAACTTATATACATTAATTTTGCTTACGAAAGTATGATGCTGAAAATGTACTTTTATTAAACCAAAAGGCACTCATAATTTGCTTTTGAGCCAGATAGATATCTGTCTCAACCTATAGAAGCACAAGATAATAAAGTAGACTCTTATATTATGTGATGACTTTCATATATGTGAAATTCAGTTATGGTAGTGAGTTTACAGCATGTAACATGACCTATAATGTTACAAGAAATGGATGTATTAACTGTCAAAAAACGGGTACCTGTCAAGGAAAATAAAACTTTCCATACTTTGAATTAAGGCATAAAAATTGGAGATGACTTGTAGTTCATCTAGGATGAGGAAATGCTTTGAGCTTGATTGTAGAGGTAAAGGCAAGAGACAGAACTTGTGGGAACAAGCAAGCCTGAGGTGAAAGCATTACTCCTGAGCCAGAAATGTTCCAGTAAGAAAACTAGGTGTTTCCAGAGTAACATAAGAATTGACACACAAACTTGTAGACCTGGTAATGAAAACGCCAGTCTTGCTGCTCTGCATTGTAGGGGATTTGCAAACCTGGAATGCTTGTTTTAAAAAAGCGACAATATGGCATCCAAGCCCATTAGTTTGACCTTAGGAGCTTGCAAGGCTTTGGTAACAAACTTTGAGAGAAGTGATTTAAAGATATAGAAATAACTAAAAAGGAGATAAAAATTGAAAATGATTGGAGGTGCCTACTCTGAAACGTTTCATAGAGATGAGTTGCAACACACCAGAAGGTCTAGTCTAGATGAAAGACAGTGCTGGCATTAGGGCACATGAATATAAACATTCATTAAAAATTTAGGCTTAAACTTCAAGAACTGTTTCAAAGCACTTAGTAAGATTTCAGAAGAGCTTCCAGTAATAGCAACAATGGCAAACAATGTAAGCTTTTTTTAAATAAAATGCTATATTTGGTGTAATTATTCTCTGCTGTAGCAACAGATTGTACTCTGAGACGTTACCAAGTCAGTGCTGCTCATGTGCAGAATCATGGGTAACCTTTTTAGAATCTTAGAATAATTTGGGCTGAGAGGGACCTTTAAAGGCCACCTACAATGAGCCGGGGTGTCTCCAACTAAATCAGGTTGCTCAGAGCCCTGTTCAGCTTGGTGTTGGATATTAAAACTCCATGGTAAATATGTTTATGCCCATATTTACAGGATCACACATAGATAAGGTATAAGATACTTTTATTTTCATGTCCTATTTGCAAGTGTACTTGTGGTTTGCATTAATTAATAAACTGAGAAAGATTAGCAACCTCAAAGCCTCAGATTACATTTCTCATAGGGTTTTCTGTTAAAAATTTCTCTCCAAATCTCCCTCTGTCATATGATGTGATTTCTCACAAGAATGGTCATCATCTGAATAGAGACAGAGGTACCTGAATCTGTCAGCACATGTAATAAGTGCCCACATTTTTACAATAGCTTGTTAACTCTCAAGTTGACAAGAATTCAGAAAATTCTTTATCAGTACTTATGACCTTAAATCTCTGTCATTTCTACAGCTCTAGATTTGAATATTGATCCTGATACACTTTATGAATAACTACCAAAATACTGCAGAGACTTAACAGAACTTATACATGAAAATAAAAAATTAAAATCTTGAGAAATTTGCATTTGATTTGAATTTGGGAATAGAGCTCACAGCTCTTCTTCTGTTGCAGTCGATTTTGGCTGTGACTTGCATGTATGAGCTAGTCTAGCTTTTTGTACTCTTTTCCACATAAGTGTATGTGTGGGTTTTCACATTGGTTTTTAATTGGTTTTCAAAAATGTGTTATATTGCTGTAAGATTGTACCTCCTGACCTTTTGAAGAAAGTATAATCCCAAACTGTGATACAGTTTGTGGATTATGCAATTTTCAATGCTGGAAATTTGCTTGGATCCTCTATCTTTGTAAAACAGAATTGATCTGTGGCTGTTAATTTGGCTTGTATAAAAGTCTGCCTAATAGTCTGTCCCCAGTAGTGTCAGTTAGAAATAAGATCTCACTCACTGTTTGTTTCCAGTAATCATTGCTTTAGACACTTTCTTAGTTAAGGTTTGTATCTGTACCTTTGCTTTATAACCCTCAGTGGGTGGATCCTTCACTAGTTTTAACAGTTCTTAAATTTTGGCTTCCACAACATTTGTAGTAGAGGCTCTAGGATTTCACTATGTGTCATTTGGATTAAGTACTGTGTGTTTTTTTATTGATTCTTGATAATTTCATTGGCTACTTTTGTTATAATGAAATTCAGTAAATAATAATATCTTGCTGGCCTTTTCATATTGCTCTTTTATGGACCATCCATCATAGTCTATTTTGTCATGATATTTGATTTATTTTTTGGTTTTTTTGTTTTATGTGTTGAGCTGAAGGTTATTAGCCTTAATCACTTAAGATCAAATTTAAAACCCAAAAATGTTGAATTTCAGTTAGGGATCACACCCAGGCTCAGGGAGATCCCAGTAGCTAGAGCTGAAAATATAAATATGTAAATACTTTATCAGGCAAAAGAGGAACATTATCATTAGTAGGTGTTACTGCAGAAGCCTGGGTTTTGGTTCTGTTCTGAAAGTCAGCAGAAGAAAGAGATGGTAGCAGAGATGCCATTAAAAGCATAAACTCTACATTTTAGTAACATGTACTGAGAAACAGAGGTTGGATTTGCGGTAGAAAAATGCATCTGCTAATTAGCTAAGTAGTGGAAACTAAAGGAATATTATCTTGGCTATCTAGGAGACTGATGAGGTGTGGCTAGATATGTGGGGGTTTCGTATGACTTTTTACTTTATTGCTGTGGAGAATGAATACTTTAATAAATGTGGTTTTATAGCCATGTGGAGTGAAGGTTTTTTGGGTTGTTCCTAAAATCTGGCTGCGTGGAACATGTAGAAAGATCATTGCATGGCAGTCTGGCATGCTGTCATGGTTTCTGTTGAGGAACAAGTGCACACAGTTACAAACTGCTCTGCAGTAAAAATAAGGGAAGAGTATTTATGGCAGCATAATTTTAAACATACTTTTCTTCATCAACCAACTCTTATGTAAAGGTGATAGTAATCACGGGGAGAAGAAAACCAGAGAGAAGAAGTGATCTCTGACATTTCTTTCCTTTCTTTAGCCAGCATGGTTTTTAGAGAAACTGTTCTGAGACAGTACAGTGGATATATTACCCTAAAACCTGTAACTAAACCCAAAGTTACGCAAGGGAAAAGTATTCTTTCATGTTTCCTGAAATACTTTATTTTGCGGAAGAATGTGGTTCTCTGTACCACAAATGAGGCAAACCCTCTGAGACACCTGCAAATACAGTTGTATCACCACAAATGTCTGCATCTTCGTTCTGGGCCACCCAGAAGAGAAATTGTTTACGATTAATTTGAATGCACTTGTAAAAAGGTTCTGTTTTAATTGCTTTTTATTAAGTTCTCTTAAAAAGTGACTTCGGACAACAGCAAACTGGCTGTCATAGCCTGCTGCTGAGATGACCACATGGGCTAACGACCCAAGATTTTGTTCAGCTCTGAGACAGGCATTACATTTGCTCTCTGTGCTCAGTCTCAGAGCTAACAGACGTAGGACAGTGCCTGCAGCAAGCAGCCTTAGTCTCAGTGGCATTTCTTGGTGTGTCATGATTGCCTCATAATCTTTTGTGCTATGACAAACGATGTTTATCAAACTGGAATTGGATATAAAGAGTTTTCAATTCTGGCATGTAATACTGAGTATTTTGTAATTGTTTCATAGAATGCAGATAAAAACCATTGCAGCCAATAGTACATACCCGGTGCTGTTTGTACTCTTCCTGATGGCAACATTTGCAAGCCTTGTTCACCTTGTGTTGTTTGTTAATTTTGGTTTGCAAAGGTAGAGAAATATTAAGGATTTGAATGTGACAGACAAGTAGAAAAAGTATTTCTTTTGAAATTTGGTCTTTAGAAATAATGCATTCCTAACCAAAAGAAGATATGGTCTCACAATGATGAAGTCATTTTATTCTATAAGATAAATTATAAAAGATAACTACACAGTACTTGTAACTTGATATTCACAGGCAGAAGGAAAGACACTACTCGTGCTTTATTTCAGCTCTGAGTTTGTCAAATGTAAGTGAACAAGTTCTTGAATTACCTCAGGAACTGTTCTTTGTGTCTGAAAAGTTATTCCAATTGAAGGCTAGCTTAGCCCTTCCCATAGACTGTTTCTGCATACTTAGTCAACAGCTCATTGATTTAAGTTTTTAATAATTTTTGTACCAAACATCATAATTTTCTAGTGTTCTAATTACATGGCTATTGATGAAGTAAGGAGTTCATACCTTAAGCCTCTAATCTTTTACAAGCTTTACTTGAAATTGTTGAAGAATCTGGTAATGTTTTTAAATGCTTTTAATTTCTTATTTTTGGACCTTTCTTAAGGTTTTCCATCACTTTACATTCATTCTTCTGTCTACACTTGAATAATGTATTTGACAAGTTCTGTGTGTATAGAACACAGCTCAATGGAGTCCCAGGAATGTATGCCATTAGGATGCCTAGCAACTAGAGTAATACAAATATTTGCCATTTTTTTCTCTTCTAGGAATTAATGTTTCCCACCTACTGCACTCCCATGAAATTTAAAAGCTATCAAAACAGAGCAAGAAAAGGACTAGTTCATTTAACTGCTGTAAATATTTCCAAAATATCTCTTTTTTCCTTCAGACTGCTCAAATTAGTGTCCAGGTTATGGAAAGGTTTACATCATTATTGAATGTAGTAATCCACTTACTGAAATCTGATATGAGTGACTTGAGGGAGGGAAAAGAGGTAACAACTCAATTTTTCTCCCATTCTAGAGGTGACCTTTCAAACACATATCTAACTTAGGGGATTGCAGAATTTCAGGTCCCTGCCCAGACTGCTGGTGTATCAGTAAAAATGCCTGCCCTCCTGTGTTGTCAGACAGCTCAGTTAAGGGCCATCTTCGACCCAACTGCTCAGCAAACGGAGCCAGGGAGATTCTTCCACTGAAAGCATGCAGTGCAAGGAAGATAGCTTGGGTTCAGGTTCAATTTCAAATTCACTTTTGCAGCAAGACCCCTGCCTTCACAGTGTGAACTTGTACAAATCCTGAACTCATCAGAAAGTAAAGAAAATGAGCATGCTTTATTTGTTCTTGGTCTTATGCTCTAGCAAGTATGCTGCTCAACATCACTGCCCTACTTGTGTAAGAGCCACAACATATCCTTATTAATGTTGATCTAAAATAGACTTGGCTGTGGTTTGACTTAGACCTAAATCACAGCTGTACATGAGCACTTCACTGTAACCTTTTAAAGCAAGCAGAAGTGTATTTAAAGGTGATGGTCTCATCACCTTGAGCTAACCTAAAGTTTCCAAGATGCTAGTTTGCTTGGCATCTCTCCAGGCTGGTTGCTGTGCAGTAGGATTCCAGAGAAGCCAAATTATAGTAGCATTATAGCTATCACGTTCCTGTCAATGCTTGAGGGATTTCAGAATGGAAACAGAAATAAATGCAAGCTGTTAATGTATGAAATAAGCTGTGCTCAGAGAATTGTGGTGGGTGAAGAGGGCAGAGAGGAAAGTGTATAGGGAGCTGTGTGGTGATAGCTCCTGGCTGAATTTGTAGGATGAAATTACAAATAGGAATCTTGTTTTTAGAGGTAAAAAATATTATTTTTAAAATAATAGATTAAAATATTTTGATATTCAAATATCTATGAATTGTTGGAAATGAAAAACTAAAACCTTCTTTGAACTATTTAATGAATTTTGCATTTCAGCTGGAAAACTACTCATTACACCCGTAATATTGGTTCTGGGGCTGGCACTGGGAGCCGTAGCTGTTGTAATAGGTAAGAGTTACATATGTGAATGAAACTAATCCTGATTATGCAGTGACTTTCTCTATAAGACATCTCAAGGACATGGAGATAAAGTACATATTTTACAGATGCTGTTTTACTGTTAAGCACATTACTTTTTTCTAATTTTTTTTTTTTTAATTTATGCTTACTAGCTTTATTTTTATTCCCATTTATTTCATTTTCCAAACAAACATCTTTAACTGCTGTAGATAAACTAGCAAAAAGTCCAGAGTAGTTTAAACATAATCCTGGGGGCTGACTGACTTGGATCCAGCCTTATAATCACCCCATTGAATCACAATTTTATAATCTCGGTCATTTGTATGACAGGATTTTTAGGGAACTAAGGCTTAGTCCCAAAAGCTCACCAGCTTGAAGATGCAACAACAACAAAGCAGCAAATTGGGATGAGTCAGTCTCAAAACATAATCTAGTGCGAAGGCTGCCAAATTGTATTCCATCATAAAAACTGGTACTCTGAACTCACTTGATTACAGTATCAAAGCTCTGTTACTGTGGCTGCATTAACGTGGACAGATGTTTCAGCAAAGATGCTTTTTACTTGGCTTAGCTGGATTTTCCCACAGAAAGGAGATTAGCTGTGACAGCAAGGTATAATTTTGCTCACGTGAGTGCATATCCACTCTTTATGTTGGCAGCAATATGCCATTGAGGGATCATGCTGCTTCACAGCTTGTCATCAAACTGCTTATTCCACTGAGAATTTGCAGTGTATGCGTAGCCCTGAGGTATATTGGGGTGTGGCTCCTTTATTTTGATATAATAAAGCCAAAATACACCAGGATAGCTATATTAAAAAGTTTGGAAGTAACCAGTCAACCTATAACCGAAATATTATTACAATTTTTCTAGACTACATCTGGCCAAATAAGGAATATTGCTGTAGTTTCTGTATTTAGATCAACCATCTTCATAGAAGAGAGTGAGCAGTGCTTATCTTAAATATTTATTTTATTCAAAAGCATTTTTATGCCAAAATTTTAAACAATAAAGGCTTCTTAGTGCCAGTAAATCTTATTTTGGTCTGCACTCTGGTATAATCTATGGTCGGGGAAAAAAGGTACAATTGATTAATTATAGAAAAAGGTATAATTGATTAATTATAGAAAAGCTTTGGTTTTGAGGTAATTAGAGCAATATTTGCTGCCAACCACTATTTCAGTTACATAGCTGAAAACCATACTTTACCATTTACAAGGCTATTGAGCAAAGTAACAACCCTGTGATTGTAGTAGTCTTTTGTTCTATGTTGTTACTGTAGTGTGTTTGAAAAGAAAATCTTCGGCCATTTCAGTCAGCTGGTAGCGAGAGAAAGAGGAAGATGCTTCTCATTTGGATTTGAAAGAGTACAGACTATTTGACAAATTGTTTTTCATTGGAATGATTGTGATCTATTTATTTGTCTTTACAGCTTTCTTTCTCTCAAATGACTTAAGAATAAATAGGTCCGTGTCCAGGCAAGGAAAACACTTGATATTATTAAAGATAAACATTTGGTATTACTTAACAGTAGAAGAGGATGCTTGTAAAAATAAATAAAAAGTAAAACTATAACATGCTGTCTCTATTGCATGTGAATCTAATTGAAAAGTAGCTTAGTTACATCAGCTTTGAATTTAGATCTAAGAATTTCCAGACTGCTTTTAAAAGTTTTGTTTGTACCATGTACAAACAGCATGATTCAGAAATTAATTTGTCAGACGTGATTGTGGGGTTAGCAGGAATTTGTTGTAACAGAAAAGGGTAAGTGTAGCTTAGCTCATTAGCAAAGACACTGGTTGTTGCAGGCTGGTATTTTTTTCTACTTGTCCAAATGCCTGGTCTAAATTCTCCTGAGTCATGAAAAGCTCCATCTGAATATATATATCTAAAGAACATAACACATGCACAAAAGATTGCATTTAATGATGTGTTTTTTTCACGTTTCCTTCTTTTGGCAGGTTTATTTGTGTTTCCTATCTATTGCCTTTGTAAAAAGCAGAGGAAAAGGTCACGGACAGGTATGCCCTGGTGAGGATGGACATTACTCGCCTGAACTGAGCTGGTCCTGCAAGGGCTATCCGTGTTTTGTGCAACAGAGCAATACAGTGCTGGTTACAGCATCAAAGCCACCGCCCTGGAAGAAGGATGGGGGCTCTCCTGCCATCTTCCCTCAGCTGAAAACACTACTGCAGACCAGAAAGCCTCTTTGCTCTGGAGCACTCTCAACAAGATGAGCCCCCTGACTGCTGCTTTTTAAATGTCTTTGGTTTTGTTTTTTTTAGTTATTACTTTGGAGGGGTTTTTTTGAGTCTAAGTTTCTGAACCAGACAATCCAAGTCTGTATTGTAGCCACAACTCTACTACCGATTTGGCCTGTGAAGAAAGCATTTAACTGCTAACATGTGCTCATTTAACTTCAGTGTCGGCCTTTAAGGTGGAAATGCTTAGAAGTGTTTGGACTCTTACTGTATACTGAGCATACTACTTTTGGTATTAAAAACTACTTCTGTAAATAACTTCCATCACACAGCATTCTGTTCAGCATACCGAAACCCCATCACATGCCAGAGCACGACAGCTGGTTATCTTCTGAGTCCTCCTGCTAGTGGAGTGCACATTGCCACCGCCAAACTGCAGTGCCTCAGAGGGAAATACCCTTAGTACTGAAGCGCCATGATACTTAAGAATATGGTAATCGGTTTCACTTCAATAATTTATTTATGACAGTCTATTAATATTAATGGCAGAGGGTGTGACAAGATTTCTTACAACAGGACTTCATTTTTAAATTCTCACAGTGCAGAAATAATCTGAAGGGTTTAGATAACAAGATGTGTCAGTGGCCTAATCTGTCCCAAGATATCCCTGAAATGTGTGTTCAGGGAAGCTGGAAACCTGCTCTTTTTATTCTGACCTGAAATATGATACACGTTACACACTACCTGTGTGAGGATTGACTTGATGAAATTTTATAGCCTAAATAGCACATTTTGTTTGTTTGTTCCCTTGAGTAGACTACTACTACATGAGTCTTGGAATATCCACTGATGTCTTACAAGGAAAATCTGTGAATCCAGGGTAAGGGAAGTGATCATAAATTCTTAGGAGACCACTTCATTCTTATTTTCTGCTTCCAGTGTTTCTCTTCCTGACGCATGACAGTTCTGAAGAGAATAGCTATCTTTGCTCTTTTTTCCTTAAGTTCAACTGTTTGCTACCAAGCCTCTTTCTCAGTGCATCACAACACAAGCAATGTAATTCAGCATAAGGAGTCAATTACTGAGAATTTTTACGCTTTTAATTTTAATCCAAACCTATCATACAAATATAACTTAAAAAACTAGAATAAAGTTGTTTAGACAGAACACTGAAACAATAAAGAAAGGAGCTGAATTAAAAAAATATCTACTTCATACTGTAGAAATACAAGCTAATCATAAAGAAAAGATTAGATTTGTACTGTGAAGGTACTTCTTTTCAGTTTGTGTGTTTGAAGATACACATATATTTATATATATATAGGTTTCTGTATATATGGGGAAAGGGGAAGCAGGAAGAGGGGAAATGTTCTTAAGAGTCTACTGACTTCAAAATTTAGGCTTGCAAAAAACATATCATTTAAGAGGATGTACTTTGTACCACTTCCTTTGAAAATTTTTGTTAAATCTGAATCCAGTTGTAATTTTTAATAGTGTTCTGCCCCGCCAACATAATACTGTTACAAGATACTTTGACTTCGAAGCCTCAGTGGAAGAAGCTGTTAACTTTTGTTTACCTGGAAACACAAATATCAGTTTACCATAGTTGAATAGTGTGCTTGTTTTCTATCAGCTTCTGGTTTTGTTTTCTTGCATTCTTTTTCTTCAAGCACACCATAGTAGTCAATAACTATTTAATAATTTCCATTTGAGTTTAAGGGCAAGTTTACCCTATTATCCTAATAGTAGATATAGTACCTTTCAATGATTTGAAAATTAAGAAGGGAGGCAGTGGTATTTATGAATAAAATTCAATGCCTATTGTCAATGCAAATTCACCTGTTATTTAGACTTACTTTCTTCTGAGACACATCAGTTTTCTTTTTGTGTTCTGTCTGAAATTTGAAGCTGCCTTAAAATTGGTCTTGGTTTTGAGTGTGTTTTCTGAGGCTATACATATCAGTTGTCTTTGGCTTACTCAGGGATTTTTATTCCTCTCTTTAAATGTCAAATAATGAAGATATTTTTGTATTATTTAGAAAAACCTTCAGACCTCAGAAAGCAAGATATCTATAGATAGATTTGGGTTTGCAATGCAGTCTATAACTTGGTGTCAAACTATTCCACTTGAGAATATTTTAGTACTTGAGATTATCTGTACTTAACTACGCAGTGGATTAATTTCCTTTCTTTTCCTGGTTCTGTATAAATGTGAGAGATATTCTTATAGTCTTTGTAGCTGTTTTCACTCTGCCATGTTTGCCTTTTTCAGTTTTTAACTAGAGTTCAGTAAGATCTGAAACTAAGATGCTAGAATAAAGAACATAAAAGGGAAGATAATAGATCTGCACTTACTTCTATTCAGAAAGTATGTCCTTGTGGACGGAGAAAAGGAACATACAACTCAGCTCCTACATTATCATTTCATCTAGGCCATTTTGATTTTCAGGACAGATTAAATCAAAGGGAAATGGTTCTTCATTTTCTATACAGAGCAGAAAGAGACATCTTTGACCTTGTAAAGATGAGTGAGTCTGATTGTGCTTTTTCTGCAGAGAAAAAAAAGGAATTACAATAATTTTTGCAATTAATAATTTTGCAATTGCAAGGAATTAAAATAATTTGTTCTGTAGAACGGGATAAATGTTCAAGAACCAGGCAGAATAAGGATATGGAAGTCTTCTTCCATCTGTATGAAAATACTCCCACTTGAAAAGTACTTAAATACAAGTTTTATCAATATTATGTAATATAACCTACTAAAGCTTGAGAAGTAACTCAGTACAAAGCTTCATTTGGTTAAACGTTGGCTTTTAAGCAACTCATCACAGCAAACATTACATGCATCAAAGCCATGTCATTTGTTTTAAAAACATTAATTTATTCTTTTGAAAGAAACTGAATGAACTTTATAAGGAGAATTATGTAAATGTATTGTGATTTTTTGTAGCTAAAGGAACCATTGGGCTGTTCTACTCCATGTTTATTAGCAGAAAACTTCATCAGGCAGCTATATTAACCTGCTAAGGCAGATTCCACACTACTGTATGCTGATCATCATGGTCATTGTATTTGCTTTCACGGCAGTTGATATTTAAGATTATTTATCTTTGTTGCAAGGATGTTGCTCATCAGTGCCTGTGTTCAGACTAGGAAATGCTTAAACTGTTCTACACTAGCCTTCTGTTCCAAGCTTGCTGGGGCTGGATTTGCCTGTGTGCTCAGTCCTGCGTGCAGGCACGCAGTCAGAGCTGGGGCTCTCCCCATCCTGTGCCATGGCTGTGTTCCCCATCCTGCTCCTGCTGGGAGGGCTGGCTGGACACATTACCTGCCAGGAGCTGCTCTCCCTTTCTCCACAATGGGAATTTAGTTGTATTTCAGTAGTGGGGTCAAGTCCCAGAGCTACTCAGCCATATCAGCAGCAGGATCATTTTGTGTCCTGTGGCATCTGAAAGCACAATTTAGGTATATGTACAGTTTATCCAGGAGCTTGTGACTAGCAAGTAATTGTGCTTTTCCTTATGTAAGTCTATTAGCTAGTGAGAGTAAAAAGCTTGAGTGGGAATACAAGCAAGAAGCAGAAAAACACTTCCAAGTAGCTTTGTGCTGAGCTGACCCATCAGGCTTAGTTCTGTACAAAAAAGTCAGTGAGTCTTTAGTTCTCACCACCTCTATAATAAACAGCATATTCCTACCTGTTCAGTGTCATTAAAGTACAGTGCACTTTGAGTGATCTATTATCTTCCTTTAAGGCAGTGCAAATGTGTAACAGAAGATTTTGTGTTTGGTTTTGATGCTCCTAATGCTGACTTAGTAACTCTTCCTGGTGTGTTAAGAGTTTTTTGTAATTTACACCTATTTATTAATTATAAAAATTTTTCTTTATTAAAAATATTAATTTGCAGGGACTACTGCCAATTTTAACTAGAAAGCATTTTGGATCACTGTCAGGTATTCATTTTAGCCATGAGGATTTTTGCTCTTCCAAAGACTGTCCAAAGTTTGTGTGATGTTAAATGGTGTGTAGGTGGGGCAGTAATTCTCCCAGAGGATACAAATCCACTAGTGATGGAATGGTTTCTTACGCCAGTTAGATTTGAGAAACTGGTTAATATTTAGTGGCCAAATAGATTGCCATACAAATTCTTGGTTGGTTCGTTAGTTGTTTGGTTTGGTTGTTTTTTTTTTATTCAATTGTGTTATTTTGTTTCTTGAGCAAACAAACGTTACATCATAATTTTTGGTATGCTAATTGTGCAGGTTCAAGTTGTGGATAAGAACCACAGATTGCTGTTACTGTTATAATCTATATTAGATCTCTGCTGATGGAAAGAATCCTACATGAGGAAACTATTAGGTAATTTCTTACTTTCTTTTAAGCCTTATAGTTGCAGTGAGTTAGCTTCATTCCTGACATCAGTCACAGCCCCATTAAACCAGAGAAAACTATTTTTATGCCAGTGTGGAATTTAGTTACAAATACTTTTATAAAAACATCTGAAAGCATATTGATAGCCATGGAAAACCTGTTTCACTTCTTAAGAAGTGCGAACTACTATGGAGCCACTCCTCTCATTGCAGAACAATTCATTGTGTTTAGTAAGCACAGGAAAGGGAAGGAGTTGGGAAGAATTTCCCAACAACATTCTCATTAGAGCAGATTGTCAGGAGAGGGTTCACTAGCTTTTAATATAATAAAGAAACCTTAATGATTTGAGTCACTAATAAAATTAGAAACAACACCCAAAGACAACATTAAATAAATTTCTTCAAATTCACTTTCTTTAATGTAACAAATAGTAGCACACTGTAAGAAAGGAATTGCAGCTGTTCAGTATTTTTAGGACTTAACACACAAACTCGAGGGTGCACAACATCTAAAAAGTTATGTTGCTGATGTATTTGGTAGTTTATCTTGCTACTGTTACATGAAAACAGCTGAGCCTTGGTTCAATTAAAAGACAGTGTTGTCGTTGTTACAGCTTGAGTACTTAACACTCCAAAACATTTTTGTAATAAAACTAACAAATGCAGTTGCTTGCAGACTGAAACTTCCTCACTGATTCTTCCTTACCTTCCTGTGCATAAGAGTTCAGGAACCATATGTTCTCTCTGCAGTAAGGAACAGACTGCACATATTAGGCAATCACTGACGCTTCTCTTCTCTTGGCCTAATAGTGAAATGCCATAAGGTAGGGAAATGAAAACTGATCTTAGAGTGCATGCTCTGATTTCAAAGTTAAAAATGTGTAATAAGCTTTAATTACTCCATAGCAAAAAATAAATACATATATTTTGAAACATAATTCCAGCTGTTAATTTATAAATCTATCTGTATAACACAATAGGTATAATAGTGATTTCTTTATGAAAATATGGATATTGGGCAAAATGAAACCTTTTTTGGTGCTTATTTGGCTTATCAAAACATGAAAAATTATCTGAAGTGTTTGGATAGATTAAAGTCAGAAGAGAAGCCTATTGTGTAAAAATATTTGTTTAGCATTAATGTGAATTTTGCACATATCTTAAACGCAATTGCACGCTAACCCCATTCAGTGTTCACCTTGTTGAAAATTTGTCAGACTGAAAACAGTATTTTTGAAATTTTTAATTTACTGTCACAGAGCATGATGTTACTAACACAATGCCACATTTACCTCATTTTTAGAAGGAAATAATTTACAGAATTCAGAGAAGCTGTTCAGGTGTTTTAAACCCATCCTGTAAAACTATGATGCAGTCAGAAAACATCTTCATGCCTTATGCAAGCTCTGGGTGAGCAGATGGATTCAGTCTTTAGTCATGGACTATGTTTTTGCATTAAAAATGCACTCTTAAGAGTTTTTCATATCAATTTGCATCCTGCTGTTTTGTGTCCAGAAATTACAAGGACAGGGATAGATTTATGTTTCACTGTTTACCGTCTAACAATAAATTGTTTACCATGTTTCCATTCTTATACACTTTATTTGTATGCGCTCCTTCTCGTTCTAAATTTCATCATTTGAAACTAACTCATGAAAATGGTTGATGATCAAATTGGACCTGTAAAATGTGATCTCATAAGAAGCTGCTTTGTTAATGCTTTGCTGAGATATAAGCAAAATATTAATTTTGTTGTATTTACATTACTTAAAAGCAAGATGCTGAAATCTGTTTTTCTTCAGGGCTTTTAATTTTGAATTTTTAAAAAATTACTTAAACAGCACAGTTATCTTTGTTACATAACTAACCATCTGAGTACACGATAACATTTTTGGGTATTTGTTAATTCTTGTCACTATGGTAGAGATGAGAATAGTGTTGAAAAAAAGAAAAAATTATCTCTGAGGAGTACAAGCTGAATTTAATTCCATGACAGTTCAATGAGAAGTCTTCCCTTGCCCCCATCTCTTGTTTTGTGTATTTTAGGGTGAAGGGTTCCCTTTAAAATAGGCTTAATTTGAATGGCAAGAGGTGAGGGTTGTGAGATAATAGATCACACCCTTTTTAGTGTACAGGCTTCTGGCACAACTAGGGTGCTGGCCAAACACTGTGGATTCATTAAGAAAGCAATTTCTAGTTCTGCATTTGGGCAGCATACAAGCTAGATGCATCAGTGATGGGAACTTTTTGTAGTATATTTATGGGATGACTAAGAACTTGTAAAAACTGGAAGAAGGCAATGCCCATTAAAGCAACACTTGAATTCCAGTATTTAGTGTTTTGTATAATGAGGGATTTAAAATGTGTAAGTGCCTTATTGCGTGAAACAAATGAAAGGTGTTCATACCCCTGAACAGAGCAATGTGGGAATTCCTGTTCTGTGGACTCCTACAGTTACACTAAGCCAAAGTAATGAGTTTTGGTTTGTTGAGAAAGTTGACAAATGTTAAATTAGGGAAGAAGTTAGTCTATCATAAAAGTAATCTGGCATGCTTATTTTAATTCTGATGATCTCATTCCTGTGGCTTTTTTAACTTGCTCTTTGCCTCCATCCCTTCCCCTGACTCCCATCTTCCTTCAGACTTCTGCAGAAATGCATCTTAAGTTGTTAGAGTAAGTCTGGCTCCTCCAACATAAGAAGCCATGAGTTTTCCACCACTGAAGAAATGCAGCCTGTTGGAGAGGAGAATTGAGCACAGCCTGTTGTGGCTGCACCTGCCAGCTCAGGGGCTCACTAGTGCCTTGTTCACACTGATTGTTGGAGGTGGAAGCAGCAAGGAATATGGCAGATGGAGGTGCACTGCAACTAGGCTGGGGCTTAAAGCAGGTTGAGAGTATTTCAGTGTTATCCAGCTGGAGCTAACATATCCTGTTAATATAAATTGGTAACTCCTCTGGGGTGGGTATCATGGTGGACAAAACCAGCAATCAAGATGGTGGCGCAGCTCTGGAATCTCTGCCCAGCCCTTCACGGCAGGGTGGGAGGTGTGATTTGGAAAAGTATTACTCACTTTGCCATCTTCTGATAGCTTCGAAATGGGTGTTGTGGGGTTTATTTCTTCTTACTTCGTTTTCCAGAAGACATTGGAATTTTCCCCTTTAGGTTCTAAACTTACTAAAGGATCTGTTTGTTCTTTCTAGTATTTATGCCACTGTTGTCCATCTATTATTGAAGTTAGGAATAAGCTACTTTTCTAAAACTACCTTGAATTTCATGAATTTATGGGAGCAATTACCTGTCAAAAAAAAAAGAAGTATAAAAGGTAATTATCAGAAGGAAATTGAGTTAATGGGGGATTAGAAGAAAAATTATGCTTAGAAGGTCTTATTTTTTATAGATTCATGATCACAAGATGGTTTTAATATGTTCCATTTCCTCCACTGAGAATTTGTAAAGGAAAGCAGGAGAAATTAAGATTAATATCCCTTTGAACCTCTTATTTTCTTGAAACTCTTGAGTTTTTCAGAACTGTAGGAGGGGCTTTTTTTCCGCCCTGGAGTTACTAATTGGTAATATAGCTTTCACATACTGTGAACACTACTGTGACTGTTTAGTCAGGATTCAGCTTGCATATCTAAAGGTTTTGGTGATAGGGATTTTGATTTAGAGCCATACTGCGATCAAATTATAAGTGAATTATTACATGTCTTAATGACTTCTATTTCAGCATTATCTCAAAATTTTAAAATTTGATCCTTCTATATAATCCATTAAATAGAAGATGCCATATGTCAAAATACTCCATCAACCTTATGAGTTACTGTTTATTTTTACTAGTTATTTTCTTAAATGAATGTTTTTCTCTCCTAGAACCAGCATTCACGCAACCAAAATGCTGATAAGATTTTCCCATTATCTTTGTCTTGCATTTAGCTACAACTGTATTTTCTGTTGCCTAGTATTGCAACAGTGGTCTTCATGCTGTAATAACTTGATAAAATATTCAGTAGTCTTGGGCAATATTTTACAAATAATTCATCTTCAAGTTGGTATTTTAAATGTATACCAATAATCACTGTTGAGTGTGCTACCTATGTGGCTGCTTTAGTTCATGTCAATGTTTTGTAAGAATTATTTCTTGCTACCCTCTTCAGAGTGCCTTTTCATTTAGGAGGTCTAGAATGATGGTTCATTGAAGTCTTCTGTTGAATCTACCATAGTAATGTCTGATCTTTAAACTTGTCCTGATGAATGTATAACTAAAATCTTGTTCTTTAAAAAGCTATAGTAGACACAGGTTGTAAATGCACATGTACATGCATGGATACAAGGGAAGGTATTCTGCCAATGTTTGTCCTGCTGGACAGGACCTTTCGAAAGTAAGTGAATTTTTTAACAGTTTTATTTTCAAAATGTTACCTCACTAGTATTCAGTAGTAGATGTGTCTCTGTATTGCTTCACTTTGCTAAATACAATCACTGTAGGCAGTTTAATTTTTAAAAGACTCTGCGATGAATCTGGTGTTCATATGAGACTGAATTTCGTAAGACAGAACTTACGGTACTTTGTTTCCTTTAAAGGCATTCCTTTCACTTATACTGACATCCCAAGCCCCTGTTAGCAACAGACTGAAAAAGTGCTTCCCCATGATGAAATGGAAGAATGTAAAGTCGCATTTCAATGCACTCCACCCATCTTAGAATCAATATTCAGAAATGGGGGCGGGGGGCAGTGGATTTGGTTAATTGTGGGGAGACATACATTGTAGAGTTCATTCACTTGCACACAAGGGGTTTTACAATGTCCTCTAGTAATGTCTACCTAATAAAGTTTTGAAAAAGAAAAATTAAATTGCCTGAATGTTTAACTCTTTCTTTAAGCAATTCTATGTGTGAAGGATAGTTGACAATCTCCAAGGAGTCTTGCTTAAATCTGTAATCCTTTTCATGATATTTATGTAATCTTTTTTTAAAAATCACACTAAATAATTTAAACTTCAGAATCTTTGTGTTCTCAAACCCTGTATTAGATTCATTTCACACTTTAGCTGCTGTAACACTGAAAATGAAAGCAGGGGTAAAAAGCCAGTTTACTATGGTGAATATTTTAATATAAAATACTCTCTGTCATGTGGTGTCATCTCTGGCTACTGCTTTCACTTCTAAAAGCATCCTAATGTGCAACACAGAATTTTACCTTCTCATGAAATGTTAAAATGTTAGCTTAAAATAACCCAACGCAAAATGAGGAGAAAATTGCTGGAATCTAATTTTCCCATTCCCTTTTTATGACTACTTCGTAAAGATTTACCACTTTCAAAGGGTTTCAGAGAAAGCAGTCTGTAGCTGTAAACTTGAAATTGGTTACCCATTACCTGAAGCAGTTGCCTCTTTTCTCTGGAAAGGAACTGTGTTCAGTTTCCTCACTAGGTGAGCTGTCAATATTGATGGAATGTGTTTTCTGATGTATTGGGGATTTTTGCACATTTGTGAACAGGCATACAAGGTATTGCCATTACCTACACTTTGTTTCTGTAGGAAATAAAGCTGAAAACCAATTCCCTGCTGAGAAATACTCAGCAAAAATCTTGAGGCCTATGCTTTGTCCCTCTGGTGGAGAAAAAAAACCTTTCAGCCCTCTCCCCAGGCCCCTCCAAAAAAGTCAAGATTTGCAACAAAATGTCAAGGACATCATAGCAGAGGTTCCTTATCTGCAGGAATTCTGCAGTGTGCAGCAATGGAAGGACAGTCTGCAGACCAAAGAAACTGATAGCCCTAGAGCTGAAACTGAAGTTAAACTAACTTCTCACTTGCATTCTTAAACTGTTTGTCAAAAGACAGACAGCAGACCTTGATTATAAGCATGGTATTTCCCCAAGTAAATAGGACTAATGTGTTCCACAGAGATTACAGATACAGAGTTTTAATAGTTTTAATCTTTAGATGCTCCCCTTCAGCTGATTGATGTGTGCTTTTGAGGGTTTTCATGATTTGCTTAATAGTTTGGCTTGAGCAGTGAAATGAATCACTGTGGGGTATGTGAAATACTGAATTAGAATTAGCAGCCATGTAAACCTGTTATGCTTCTAAAAGTTCAATACAGTTTTATGAAGGAATCCTGTCTTATCAACCACAAAGTTTATTGGCAGGTCAGCAACTTCCATAATTCCTTGCAGTAGTCTCAAATTAAACCTAGACGTGAGCTGAGAAGGAGGATCTCGCATGGACAAGGTGGGTGTACTATGGTCAGAACATAGAAATTGATTGTAGTAAACAGCTATTGCCATGAAGGGAGGATGCTGCTTGAATTCTGCAGAGATTTGTGTTTGGTTTTGCTCTTGAACATATTTGCAAATTACGTAGAGAAAAAGGTAAGCAATAAAAATTATTGAGTTATCTGGGAGTGTAGACATGAGTTAGAGTAATCAAATAAATGGAGTTTGGACAACAACAAAATAGAGGTAGGTAGGTTCTTTGCATGAAATTATATGACCAATGGATATTGGTTATTGTGCTTGTACCAAAGGTCTCTAGGTGATGCAGAAAAGAAAATAGTCATCAGATGGGATCTGTAACAAAAAAGAAGGGTGAATCTTAATGAAACAATGAAAGACTGGTGAAGTCTCCTGCTAAAGGATATTGTAAATGCTGAGAGCATTTACAGGAAAACTGGAGCAATTACAGGAGAGAAAGTGGTGGCAAGTCACTTAATGTATGGAATACCTAGTTTGACTCAGAAAGTCTTTTGAGTCAAAAATCTTTAGAAGCCTGAACAGTAGTAGATGATAGTATTTGTTTGCAGTATTTTGCATTCTCCCCCAGATCCCTTGTTCTGTTTACTGTCAGGGAGACTATTAGTATGAAGTATTTTTAGGTAATTTTCTTTTTATTGGAATTCCCTAGGTAGGGATAATGTCATAGTGGATCCCAGCAGTGATCCAGTGGGAGGGATATGGCCTGTTCCATCTTACTTGACCATAGAAAACAGTCTTACCATGGACGAGGTGCTGATGGGTAACATAGGGGTTTGCAAAGTTGTGAAGTGGTGCAAATGTGTGCCCTTTAAGTACTGTTCTCACCATCAGCTAATTTTTTTCCACCTGTTCTGAAGAATGTTCTTGCCTCAACCTAATTTCCACCTAGCTTGTCCTCTTACTCTCTCTGGGATGTTTTCACAATCATCTCATTTCCCAGGCTGTTTTCCTCTTCCTTAATACTTCCCTTACTGGAATACTGACATAATCTGAAGCTAAGATTTGTTTTTGTGATCCCCTAGGAGTGTTGTATGCATCCCAGTCTGTGTTCTATGCTGACCCAGACCTTGACTCCTTGACCAATTTGGACATAAATAAATACCACTACTTCTCTAGAAATATTTCTTTCTAAATAACATGCCATTTTAGCTGTCCCTTACCGACTTTTGTCTGTCTTTTATTTCATAAATCCCATTTTATTTTCTAAATTATGTTTTTTCTTTTCTTTAGCATAAAGAACAAAAGTACTTTATGCTAAAAGAACTGTTGGACAGTCTCTCAAAACTCGAAGTAGGTAAGAGAAAAAGTGCAGCAAATCAAAATAAAATCACAACGACGGAAAAGCAGCACTGTGTGATTAAACAGGACTCTGTAGAGATTCCCCTGTCTGATAATTGTACACTTCTTATTTTGATTTTTTTTATTTTTTGTTTAGCATGTTCATGATGCATCTAAAGTGTTACCTGTGAGCCTGTTTTGGGTGTTTGGTTTTGGTTTGGGTTTTTTTTTTCCCTTGGGGTTTTTTGGGGGGATGAGGAGACTATGGGGCTGGGGTGGTTCTTTGTTTTTTGTGAAGGAATCTGTATGCACCTCCTGGCTGATGGGGGATCACCCTTCCCTGAGGCTGAAGCCAGCTGAGAGAGGGTTTTGATGATCCCCATGATGCACAGCTTGCCAAGTCATGCTCCTTACAGCAGAGTCTGATGGATAAAGCATCATTCCAGTGCCTGGGCCTGGTGCCCTTTGCTGCCTTCATCCCCTGGGGCAGGAGCGTGGCCAGTTCATGTCCCTGACTGTCCAGCCCTTTACTGCCTAAGAACTGCCTTGTAGATTCTCTTCTTTTGACTCATACCTTGTCAAATAACAGAAATGGCAGGCTTCAGCCATTGGTACATCACCCCAGAACACTTCACAGAGCAGAAAATGGAGTCTGGGAGGAGTGGTGGGAAGGACACGTGTCTGCAGCAGCAGTATGGTGTAGCATCTGTGTTGCTCTGCCCCAGCCTGCTCCTGGCATCTCTCCACAGCTCTCCCTGCTTCTTGATTTTAACTTTTTTATTTTCAAACCATGTATATTTTTACCTTTGATTTGATCATATGTTTATTATTTATTTTAAAATACTTTCAAATACATGGTTTCATTTTAATTTAATTTGACTTTTATGAAGTGATGGACAAGTCAGAGCTAATAATAAATGGCTTAAACCTTTGCCAAATCAAACAAATTTTAATTCAACAGAGCTTTCCAATAACGCCTTCAGTGTTTCAGACCTCTGTTTTTGCCTTTTTCTCAAATTCCTTTACAAAAAGCCCTCTATGTCACTACTCCACTTTTGATGCTATTTTTAACAAACAGAATACTTAGATTTCAGGCAACATTGAGCCTCCATTTAGCTATCATTTATTTATGTATTGTAATCTTGAGTTAGCTCTTTTATGGCTTTGAACCTTAGAGATGATTGTAGCAATGTATCTCTCCCATAGCAGTAAAAGGAGACAAGATAGACAAAGGGTGACTTTTCCTCTCCCACAAAGGAGCATTCAAGGACTAAACATGGCTGTCAGAATTTTACTTCATAAAAATCAACCTTTGTGGGGACCCCTTGTCAGCCTGATGGTGGATAAGTGGAGCAGCTGTCTCTGTTCGTTCACCTGACAGTCTGGCAGATGAGTTCTCCTCAGAAAAAAGTGGCTGAATGGGACCTGTGGTTGTTGCTTTGGTGGCAGCCTGTCCTGTGCTGCCTTTCTCTCTGTATGTTTGAGGGGTAAGTGTGGGCTGTGTGCCAGGGAACTTCAGCAGGTCCCAGGGCTCTGAGTTTGGTGTATAGGGTGCTGGCTCTCCTAGCCAAGTCATAACAGGACCAGCCAAGTCATAACAGAGCCCTGCACCTCCCAGTCCTGCTACTGGAAGACATTACACGACCCAGTCCTGTCAATGTGCATAAAGGTAACACGTTACTAAGTCTAATTTTTTTAACTATCATCTTTTCAGAGACCTATCAACATCCTTCAGCACAGAGTTTCTCTGCCTACTGTAAATTCAGGCAACAAATATTTCCTATGTTAAGACACAGAATCTAGAAAAACACATGTACATGTTTCAGTTTATTATGTGTATGCGTATGGTATGAAAGCTTTTGCTCTCACTTTTTATGTACATAATATGTAACAATTTATGCTATCATGTAATCATATATAAAATTATATATCTATATATATATATATTATTTCTATATAAAAATATATATTATATTTAACCATCTGAAATTCAACAATGGTGAATGGAGGGTCCTGCACCTAGGGAAAAATAATCCTGGACACCAATATAGGCTGGGGGCTGACCTGGTGGGAAAGCAGCTCTGCAAAGAAGGACCTGGATGTCCTGGTGGACAATAAGCTGCCCATGAGCCATCACTGTTCCCAGTGGTCCCGCTGTGGTCAGTGTTATCCTGGGGTGCATTAAGCAGAGCATTCCCAGCAGGTTGAGGGGAGATGACTGTCCCACTCTATTCAGCCCTGATGAAGCTGCATCTGGAGTGCTGTGTGCAGTTCCAGCCCGATCAGCACAAGCTGAGGAGCTGGAGATCCTGCAGCAGGTCAAGCAGAGGGCTACAAAGGGGATTAAGGGACTGGAGCATCTCTCTTATAAGGACAGGCTGAGGGAACTGAGCCTGTTCAGCCTCGAGAAGAGACAACCGAGAAGAGGGGACCTCATCAATGTCTGTCAGTATCTGAAGGGAATGTGCCAAGAGAATGGAACCAAGCTCTTGTTGGTGCCAAGCAATGGTACAAGAGGTAACGGGCAAAAACAGATTCATAGGAACTTCCACTTGAATATGAGGAAGAATTTCTTCACTGTGCAGGTGGCCATGCACTGGAACAGGTTGGCCAGAGAGGTTTTGGAGTCTCCCTCTCTAGAGATGTTCAAGAACCATTAGGACAAAATCCTGTGCCATGTGCTCTAGGATGACCTGACTTGAGCAGAGAGGTTGGACCAGATTGTGGTCCCTTCCAATTTGACCCATTCTGTTATTCTGTGATATCTTCTCATCTATGGGTAGATAATAACAGCAAACCAACAGCATTATTCATTCCTTGCTGGTTTGTCATGCTGCATAACAAAAGAACTGCAGTAAAATAATTTACCTGCCTCTTTTATTGCTCATGTACACCTCTAGGGCTTTTTTATTATTACTCTTTTGCTAATTTGCTTATCTCGATGGCATTCTTTGGCACGGAATTATCTGCATTCCAATGTGCAAATGTATTTCTTTGCTTTAGTAATTGCCTTTTTATATAATGATTGTCTACTTTCTTTAAGATAAGAACAAGGTCCTGGAAGATAATTGTTGATTTGAATTTGTGTACATTAAAAAGTGAAACGAGAACTAAAAAAAGTTTTCTCAGTTATAACGATGATAGCAAAATAGGATTACCAGATAAAGGAAAACCACTGACATGAAGGCACATCTGATGAGAAATGTACATTGTTTAGCTTAGAGACTGACTACATTAGACTGATGTACCCAAAAACTTTTATACAAATCAGTAATTAAAAGCAGAGTCCTGTCATTGTTTCTGCTGACTACTGAGCTTGTTAGACATACCATATTTAAAATTAGCTGTTCCATGAATGGGAAAACTAAAAATCTGTTTCCTTGTGAATTAATTTTCTGTGCTCCTCTATTACAACCTGTCTTCACCTGGCACAGCCTATATGAACCTACCTCTCCCTGTTAAATGTTGCTGGTTCTGCCCACTGTTCCCTAAATTCTCACACAGTGCCTTCTCCCCATCTCTATCTAAGCAAGAACTATCACACATTCTACCTTTTCCCAAAGCACGTAGGTGCCAGTTGATCATCTACTAGAACTGTGGTGGTTGCCAGACCAATTTTCAGCAGCTGCCAGGCAGGCTGGCTCCCCATCAGGAAGTGGTGGCTGGGTGCTTCACTCTTTTTCCCAGCTGAAGCACTCCTACTTCAGTTGCCTTTGTCCAGGTACTGATTTTCAAAAATCCTATTTGAGCATGGTTACACTAGGACATCACACAATGTAGTGTTCTAAGCCTCATTTCTTTAGAATCCCAGGAAAAAAATGGAGATTTTCATGTGTGCAGACATAAAGTTTTCCCTTTAATTTCAATGTGAGGTTTCATTTTTTGAACATTAGTATTAAAGCACACCAAAGGTAATTAGATCATGGAAAGTGAGCAAGCTGTATGTTAGATAACACTACTTGCAGCACGTATGAAAAAGTATAAAGATTAGAAGAGGTACATGGACAAACACAGAACAAATTCTGGAGCTAGGAATAGAAATTAAAAAGTGCTGATGGAGATACTGATATTTTGACCAGATATTTCCTGGATATGGAGACTATTTATTTCTTCAAGTTTTGAGTCTGACTCTACAATGAATCTCCAGCTGAAATTTTCTGTAACTGGAATTTTTGAATCTCCTTCTGGTGCTGTGTGTGCCACCAGCCAAACAATTGCTAGGGAAGGATATCAAAAATTGCTAATAAAAATAAATAATATTTGTTTTCACTTTTTATTTAATGAAATAAATTTTCATTATTTTTAGATTTTTCAAAATGTGGCATTTATATAACAAGTGAAAAATTATTTAGCAAACTTAACGTTAAACCATCACAGCTGTGCAGAATAAAAAAGCCATGGATCTACTCTTTTGTTGGTTAGATTTATTCTGTAAATGGTCTAGCCTAAAATGTTTCAGCGTTGTGATGTTTTGGATATTTTTTAACAGTAAAAAAGCTGTTTTAAAAGGATGTCAAATTCTAAGAACTTGCTAAAATAGTTTCAAGTTACTGCATGTCTGCTAAGCTTAACTGTGTGTTTTTATCATTCAGTTTATCATTATGTTTAGGCCATGTAGTTCACCAAAGTCTGTCTCCTTACCTAGATAGATAAAACGAGTAAGGGAAGAGTTCACTTCCAAAGCCTTTTTCCTGTACATAGGAACATTATTCTATATATTCCATATAAATTACCATTATTATATATTCCATATATAGTTTGATATAAACTAAATGCGGGAAAAGCTTTCTTATTCAGCCTGGTCATATTGGCAAATATATGAAGCCTTAGGAGACAAAGCACTTCATTTTGCTAAATCTCTCACATTCATACCTGCTTATTTTATTGACAGCCCACCATGCCAGAAAAGGGACTTGATCAACAGGGTTAAGAGATGTGGCATTGCATTTATTGTCTGTTAGTGGTTTACATCACGTTTAAGTAATATTGTAGGACATGCTCTTCTGTGACCAGGCATTTAAGGAATTTGGGTAGGACTTAATGAAAGTCAAAAATTACCTTGGAGAAGAACAGCACATCAAGCATATTCATTATTATAAATCAAATAAGGCATTTTTATGAGACGTGTTTCATGTAAGGAAAAGGAAAACGTGCAGTGATTTCACTGAAGAATATTGTTGAACTGATAGTGATAGATAGATAGTGACTAGACTGTTGTTCAAAAAGCCACTGAAATGGGGTAGTGTCACTATATGATCTACCTCAGTGGATTTGATGGATGCAGGGTATTTCTGAAAAAATGCCATGTACTTGGGAGCCTAGCATCAGCCTTATGTGTTTGAAGAATGCTGCCCCAACTTCTGTATTAAAGGGCAAGGAACTGTTTGAAAGTGGATGGTAGAAGCACACATCTTTGAAAGATTTTTGCAAAATAATGGGCTATAATTACATTTTCAAAATAGAGTTTAGCCTGATGCATACTCTTCATTTCATTGTTCATGAGTTCAAAGGCAGTTGAAGTTAGCATTACCTCCCATGGAATGCAAATGAGTCCCAATCCAATTCACCCTGAATAATCAGGATCTTTCTATAGGCACTATTAGGAGCCAGGAAAGGTTTTTAGATAGTAGTTGTGTAGCACCAACTAGGAATAAACAAGCATGAGTCAAGGCCAGCTGAAAATGGCCCAGCATTTTTAAAAGGTAAGAAAGCAAATTACATAGCAATCTATTATAAAAAATTGTTTTGGCAGACAGTTTTGTATTTTTAAGACTGATATGTTCAGATGTTATGTCTAAAATTATATTTTTAGGTAAATGATACTCCTCACAAGGAGCAATCTTTGTGTGTCATGCTTTACCAATCTAACTAGTTAGAGCTAATTTTGTTGAAACATTACTATAGGTATTACAGAGGCTGAGACCAATGTTCCATATTCACAATTTGAAGTTTTAGTATGTCTGGACATACTGCTTTCAGCAAGAAGGACACAGCAGCTTGATGTTGACTTTGTGGAATGCTATCAGATGCTGAGTGTGCAAATTTTTATCTGAATTAATTTTTAATCATTTTGTATAATTTTTTTTTACGATTATGACCAGATTGACCTGAGAGACAATAAGGCAGATGGCTGACTTCTTGCTTGGAAACATTTGGTTAATGAGGTGAATGAAACTTTCACCATTAAAATCTAAATATTTTCTTCTAGCCACTATGATCTCAAGCTGACAACTTCCATTTGGAACTAAAGCAAAAGGAGTGTGGTTTTCAGCAGAAAAGTATTCAGCAGGAAAAAAAAGTGTGTTAATAGCCAGACTGAGATTGTAGATGATAAATACTTTTTTTCCTTCTCACAAATGCATTTTTTCATTATCTCTCTCTGTCCCACACTCACAATTTTACAGAGCACTTACATTTTAGTAAACTGATCTCTCCACTGATCATAAATGTCCTCTGTTTTGTTACCAGAAGGCAACATATTTGCTTCCAATTCTTGGTCTCTTGCATGTCATTTTTCTAACAGATTTTCAGTCCCTTTCTACCTTTCAGTTGGAAGTGTCAAATATTTCACACCAGACTGTGAACTTTAGGACAGCACAAAGAGAACAGTGTCAGAACAGCTACTCTGAGGCAGATTTCTGGTACCCCAGACACTGTAATGCTCTCCTAGTAGCTCACAGCAGTTTCCTGAATCAATACCTGGTCCTTTGGAAATTGTGACAACAGCTGTGCTGGATCAGACAAAATCTGGTAACACACAACTTGAGTAGTGTCAGGGCTTTTTAAGCACTCTTGAAGGCTCTGCAGGATTTGCTGGGGAAGAAGTGGTATTTTTTGTGGTTTTTGGCCTTACAGGTATTTTTAAATGAAGTTTCCCAATAACTATTAAACAGATGCAGATTTTCATTGATCATGATATTACACAGCAAGGGAGGTGCTAAGTTAGCACGCATTACCTGAATCAGTTTGGTTTTTTTTTTTTTTTTTTTTAATTTGGAATTACCACTTGGTTCCAATATGCACTGTATAGGAGGAGACAGTGAACTGTCAGCCCCTGCCCACTGCCTCCATGTTGTGAGTCTTGTGTGCCCCTGCTCTATATAACATTATGTAAAATTCTCCCTGTTCTCCATCACCCAACATCTCTTTTCCAAGCTGAAGAGCCTTAGCCTGTGAGCTGCTCACACAGCAGAAATGCTTCCAATACTTTGACTGTTCTTGTTGCTGTTCTCTGCTTGTTTCCAGTTGTACTTTTTTTTGAGATAGGTGATACACTACAGAACATAGATGAGATGCACACAAGGTCCTGAATAGCTGGGAAATTATGGACTCTCATAATGGCTTTCTCATTGTTCATGCATGATTGGCTTTTTTGACTGCTACTGAGTAAGGAAGTGAAAGTTCTTTGAAAGTCCCTCTCAAACACCAAGGTCTCATTCCTGAGTCCTAGTTAGTCTGTACTGAATTGAGATCTGGGTAGGTTGCTAGACAGAGTGAAGAGACTCTAGAATCTAGGAGATTGTTTCAATTTGTTCCTGATTAACTTTTTTCTTCCTTCTGGAAAATAAATTTAGTTCTGATGCACTTTTCTGTCTTCTTTTTTTTTTTTTTTTTAATTATTTATTACTCCATGTTTTCTCTAATATAGATTTTCTTTCACTTTATAAGCCTATATATAGATATGTCCTGTCTCCTCAATATAATAATCTGAGGAATAGCTCTAATTATAGCAGTTACTCTTTCTATTTTAGTCTACCATCTCCAGCAGTGAAGAGCCCTCCTGATTATTGCTTCCAAAAGAATTGCAAGAAACTATGCACCAGGCAGAAGCTAAATATTCTGGTAAGAGAACAGAATCTTCCCTCTAAATACCAAGAAGTAAGCTGCTGACATATGCCCAGCTGGGAAAGGGCTTGGGTCCTTCCCAGGCCTTTTTCACCACCCTGGTATTCTTCTCTATTCAACCAGTTTTCAAACCCCATTTGTTTAATGACTCAAAATGTTCCACTTTCACCCATCCACTGACTTCTTATGCACCTTGAGAACTAAAGGGCAGACTTTTTTCCACAAGGAAAATTCCTTGTTTGTCATTTTCTACCACACTAGTGTTTGTCATTTACTACCCACACTAGTAAGTTAACTCATCAGAAAAAAAATTCAGCCTGCTTATTGACATTGAGGATATATATGTATATCCAAGTTTTTTAATTGAGTGGTGTGTTTCACTTGGATGGTTATGTAAAACAGTAAAATAATCAAATAATGTATTTCTTATATGCAGATTATTTTCCCTCTAGCTTACATATATATATATATTATACAAACACATATTCATTATTACAAATTGCAGTATTAGTTATCATATTAAAATATATGTTGCTATGTGTATTTAATATATGTATGTGTATAATTTTAATCCTGTTAAGTATTACCAATTTTTAATCATGTTCGTCTGATTGCAGTAGGCTCATGCATTAATTCTCACACACGTTTAAGCAGCAGCACTGGCAACAATGCTGTATTGAACTTTATGTGCAACTGTGGTGTGGCAATGTATGCTGATAAATCCTTCCCACCACAGGTGACCTAAGATTAGGACATATCTGTTCATTAGCTAGGAATGCACATTTGCATGTCAGGGCGAGTCAGAAGTGCTAGGCTGAAACCAGGAGCCCATCCCAGCTAAACAGGTGGGTGCTAAAAGTGAGAATTGGAAAGAGGAGAGGTAACAGTTGAGGTTTTGCCACAGAACAGACAGAAACGTTCTTTCAATAGAATAGTGTGAATTGAACTTTTAATTACTATGTGCTCTTTTCAGCACAACAGATGGAAAACTGGAATTGAACAGCTGGAAGCATGAACTATTTTCCAGGAAAAACCTGCCTTGAAAAGTGCTTTGTGAGCATGTTGGAGTTGGAGAGGCAGATGTGTGATTTCACAATTTGATTCTAATTGTGCTCTAACAAGTTTGTGTATTCAAGTTCTTGGGTTGGAGCACTGGCTGAGGACAGGTGTTGTTTAATGTGATTCAATTAGACTTTTGTGAATCAGTTTAAAAATACAAAAGTAGCAGATAAATGCCATGCATAATAGTAATGAGATTATTATGCAAATGCCTTTTGCAAATACTCTAAAAATTGTATAAGGTTTTGGCATTTTTTGATCATAGCTTCTGACACCGGCATCTCACTCTGATCAGAAGCTAATCAGGAGATCAGAAATTAAGCAGGAGTGAAGATGATTGCAGAAACATGGCTGACACTTATAGCAGAGATGTCAGAAAGTGTAGCTAAATCCTTTTATCCAACTGCAGTAAGTCGCATGGCATCTTTCACAGGACTGGTAGTAATTGCCCAAGTGCATGGAATGGTGCCCACTCAACATCTCAGCTGGGTGTAACTCTTGCAGCTAAATGGCTTCCCAATATTTTCAAGGTGTCCTTGAGACAGGTGCCTTCTGCTGTTTCCCTCCTTAAGGGTTTGCATTCTGCATTTATCATAACTTTCAGTTTCCCTTTGCAAATCTATCTTGATGCACAATTTTCTCCTTCTTTCATACCCTCAGAAGGAGCCCACAGACCTTGTTAAGCATATAGCCCCCATAAGTATACAGCCCATCTCTGTGGGCCATAAAGGAGACTTGCACAGTATTCTTGCTGCAACTTCACAATCAACTTCATTTTCCTTAGGGAAGTTAGTATTCAAGAGGAGTTTGTAAACATACAGCATGTTGTTCATGTCCATCCTGAAGCAGAGCAAGCCGGTGGAGATCTTTCCTCTGTGCCCTAAAAAATGCTATGTGCATAATATTAGCAGAAGTAGCACCTGGGCAGTCTCCTGCCTGTAACTTCTCCAAAGTCAGTCACACTACAACAAAATGTCAACTTGCCTGTAAAATCTGCCTGCAGCCTCATTGGCACAAGTATTACAAGTGCCTTCTCTCACCCCAGTCTTTCACTGCACCCAAGTCCTAAGGAACAAGGACAGATCTCCACCCATATCTTTTCTAATTATTTTTCCTCTTCTGATGCTCAAATGCTGCTAAGCATTATAGTAGCTCACTGTCCTAAATATCAAATCAATCCTACCTAAATGCTTTGTGTTAAACAAAGCTAAGAGCCCCCTGAACAATCTTGTGCTTGCTCTTGCCAAATTCTGCCCATAGTGATGATATGCCAAGCACTATGAGTCAGTCACATCTCACTGCTGAGTCAACCTGCTCAGCTAATTTTATCCTGGACGCAAATATAAATGAGAGTGTTGCAAATGGTAAGGACATGATGGTGATTTGCCAAAGGAGGTGACTGTGGAGTAGACACACTGTCAGGGATGTGTATGGGGAGAAGGAGCACGCTGGAGATCTGTACATGCCTAGTTGTCCTCACCTAGAGGATGCAAATACCAAGTAGCTCAACGTCACAGAGGCCAGAGGAATCACTGTCAGATTGTGCTGATATTTAAGATACACTCACACATACAAGATATACACATCTAAAAACACTTTTCAGTGTTGAAGTTACAGTAAGTGAATGATAATGGCTAATCTTCAAATAGCCCTGGTATCAAATGATAAATGTATGTTTCCCATGAACAGCAAATGCACTTCAATCTTCTACTTAAACTCCTTTTCAAAAGATGACCTGGTTTTAAAGGGTTTTTAGCTTTGATTGTGTAAAACACTTGGCACCATCCAGTGGTAAAACAGTGGACTGCTCCTTCATAGCAGTCTCAGTAATAAAAAAGGGAGAAATTATGTAATTGTGTATTGAATTTTGTAAAGAAATTTCGAATATATTTTATCAAGGTTATTTGAAAAAGTTTATGAGGTTTTCTCAGGAAAAGTACTGGATTAAATGTTTTTGTTTCCAGCAAACCAAGTTGGATCTGTCATTGTTTCTTCTTGGATCTATCATGGCAATCAGTTTCAGTATTTTTCAGTCTAAATTACTGAAGTTGAGTCTATTTGCATATGATCAGCATAGAAATAATGTTCACTTTAGCAGAGAAGCTAGTATGAACTTTTTATTATTCTCCTTGGTGATGTCTTAAAACAATAGTTCTATAAAATGGAAGCAGAAGTAGTAACCTGCATTGTTATGAGACTTGCTTAACTTCTCCTTGCTGGCCATTGAATAGGCTTGAATGGGGCCAGCCAGTGGTAAAGGCAGTCTGCAAAAGTGGCAACTGTAGGCAGATGAAACGAGTAGATATCAAATACAGAATTTAAAAGAGCACAGTTAATTTGGTTCTAAAATAATAACAGCAACAAAGTCTTTTGTGAGGCCAAACCCAATTCTGAAATCTGAAGAGATTTTAAATTATGCTGTAATCATGCATCATTTCAATTAGTACCAGCTTTGGTACAGATAACACTTAATATATGCATAACTTGATCAAAGAAATAACAGACCAACCTGTGGGGTAAAATTATCTGTAATTATACTGGTTGATTGTTACATAAATGTTTTTAATTTTGCCAATGTGTGCTTATCAAATAAGGATTAAAAGACCTTCTTCTTCTTAAAAAAAAAAAATCAAACCAAACAACCAACCTAAGAACCCACAAACCAACCAAAAGCCCAAACCTGCTCCCATTAAAATAACCTTTTTTATTACTTAAAAATTTCTTTTAATAAGATGCAAACTCCAGTGAATGAGCTCACACAACTGAAGAGATAGAAAAGACAGGCAGAAGAGCTGATCTCTGAGAAGGAAAAGCAGGTCATTCATGCCAGGCAGCACACCAACCTGAATAACAGTGAAGAGAAAATCCTTGTCTTACAGTCAAAGGTATTTTTCCTGATATCACTGAATAACACAAAGCATTTATATGGATTGAATCCTCATGTTTATCGGAGGAGAAATATCTGATGCAGAAAATATTTCTCCATTTTGCTATGGATACAGAAGATGGAATTCAGCTTATCAGAAAAGGAAATTATTAATGTTAGTTTAAATTAATTTCTTTTAATCTACTCTTCAGACACATAAACTCAATATTTTAGTAAGAGGTGAAGACTTCATTCTCTACTGTTAGTTGAAATCAGTGTTAACTGAACATGGGACTCCCATCATGGGAAGAGCATTTGAAGACTGCAGCAGGCTCCTTGAAAATCAGGATGCCCAGCATCTTCCTGCATCCATAGCTTGTAACATTATGCTTTTTAATATATGTCTTGGACTTCCAAAAAAGGGGAGAGAAATTTGAAGGGCCTTTTGTGACATCTTGACCAAATTTTAGGATGTTACATGCAGGAAGAAGTTTTTCAAATTGTTCTTTTTTTTTTTTTAAGTACTGGGTGCACTCGATTGTATTAGCTTGTCCAGCTTCAAGAAATAATGTACTCAGAGAAATAGGACAGTGATTCCAGCGGTATGCAGAAGTGCACAAAACCCTCTTACTGTTTGTCCCAGTGTTAGGTCCTAGAATCCCAAGTACAAATGCAGAGAAATGTGTGGTAGTTAACAAAACGTTACTCCTTAATGATTAATCAGGACCAAAACACAGGAGTGCCATATCATAGAAGAAAAAAGACATTTATGAGGGAACAATAGGGAGAGAGACAAGGGAGATGCATTGAGTTTCATGAAATCTTCAATAATATTTTGGTGTAATTCCCTTGTAGAGGCCTTGTCACTACTCATAAGAAAGTGATAGCAGCACTCTGCTGTCATCCTCCCAAGCCCCACCTTTGGCAGGGAAGAGGAAGGCTTTCCGCAGGCTTTGTTATCAGTGGGGAAGATGATCTGGGAAACAGCAGTGCTGCTCTGCCAGCGGTGGTGTCTCAGCTCCACCCAAACGCCAGACGACTCCCAAGGAGGAGCCATGGATGCCCACGATGGTACAGCCCTGATTCCAAACTAAGGTACCTTGCCTCCAGCTCAGCTGCTTGGCTGGGGCTCAGTGCAGGACTGGCTCGAGTCCCTCTGAGCTGGAGCACAGGCCGGCTGCACTGAAAACTGCTATTCGTGTGAGCCTCGGGAAGCTTTTGTAGGCACAGTCTGAGTGTTTCATTTCACACCTTTGGGAGGAATCTGTTCTACAGATCACACATCCTTCAGCTTGATCCTCGTGTCATCTTGACACTCCCTGAATTTAGAATTTGCCAAACCAAAAGAGCATGCAGGGATGGTGCTTTATCACATGGATAAAGCCTTGGCTTAACAAGGGCTTTTAAAAAACCCTGCAAAGTATAAAGACATGTCAAAAAATAATATGCAGCCTTTGATTTAATTGTTTTAATAAATCAGGTAAAAAATGAGGAGCTATTCAGTATTTGCTCTGTTTCCCATCCCTCATTACTTAGCAAAAGATGAAGTCAGAATGTGTTGTAGATTTTCAATAAGCAAGCTACCTCTTATCACAGAATACTGGCATCCAAATTAGTGGTATGGTTCACAGATAAGCTGTCAGTTAACCAAAACCTGAATCTTCAGGTTGATGTTGTTCTACTTATATGTTTACCAAGCTAAAGCAAAGTGCAAAACAACAAACAGCTGTAGAGCAGCCACTTCCTAAAAAGAGGAGAGAGATTCTGAAATTGCAATGGCTGTACCTGATGTGGATGAAGAAATTTTTTAAAATAGTGATGGCACAGGAGTAGATAACATGCAATATCAAGTAATTTGTCTTATGGTAGTTGGGATTTTAAAGGCACAGGACTCAATTTTAAATGCATTCTAGTTTTGGGAATCAGTTATGTTCTTAAGGAGGTTGAAGTCACTCTTAACTGGGCATCCAATTCTCTGAATACACTTTGCTCATTGTGATAGATTGCTGGCAGTTCTCCTTATTCACTTTTCTTCTTTAAGAGAAAAGGAAATGAAACTTTATTCTCATGTTTTCTGATTCTACAATTGATCCTTAAGAGGCATTCTTTTACTGTGAACTCCTTTTAAAGAAATCTTAGGGTTTTTTTTTCCATTTTTGGAAGGATCCATCTCAAGGGCTTTTCATAAATTGGAATTTTTTTTAAAAACCTAACTTTTCAGTGAAATGTGATTCATATCTTTGCATCATGATGCTAAATGGATACCTATGTAAGGACATTACAATAGAGTTATCTGTTTCTTTCTGCTATTTTTAAAGGAGTTGTTAATTTTTCTCTTGGTGATATAGATAATAGTCAGGGATGTTGCCAGGTTGGTTCAGTCACATGGCTTGCATCACAAGGATGCACTTCCACTTCAGTCTAGAGATGTAGGATTTAAACCTCAGAAATGGGTATTGCATCCAGCAATGCATCAATAATTCCAGGTGCTACCCATTCCATCAGTATCAACAGCACTTCAAAGAAGAACCTCCTTTAAGAAGTTGAATTAAATGCTTTTCAGCAATAGCTTTTGTACCAGATTCCCAATGCACATATACAGAAATGAATGCTTTATAAACTAATAAAGAAATCTACTTCTGAGCTATGAAAAATAAATTCTGTCCTTGCTTTTGGAATGGCTTCTTATCTTTTGGGTATAAAGAAAACATTCTAAGAAGACAGAAGAAGCCACATCAGTTCTGCTAAGTGAAAACTAAATCACATCTATCATTATTATTTTACCTGTATCAAAGATTGATTTTAACCCATTAAAAATTTAATTGTCATAATATGGATTCACCAAGTCAACTTTCTTAATACAGCATCATTTTGCCAAACCTGGAATTTTATTGTACAGTTTATTGTACAGCAGGATTGGCACATCACTAGATCAATGGACAGAGACGTGGATCCAAAACTGAAGGACAGGGTTCCAAGAGAGTAGCCCAAGCCCAGCTGGAGGCCAATTACTTGGCGTGCACTGGTCTGCAAAAGGTAGAGTGGTGGTGCCAGCAAGCCAAGTGGGTTGATCCTTCCCTCTGCTTAGCACAGGTGATGTCATGCATGGAGTGCTGAGTCCAGTTGTGGGTAAACATGGACATATTGGAGCAAGTCCAGCAATGGATGATGAAGATGATTGAGAGACAGTTATTTGAGGAATGGCTGAGAAGGCTGGGATTGTTCAGCTTGAAGGCTCAGGAGGAATCTCATCACTGGGCATAAATATTTGATGCTTGCAGTACCACTGGGGCAGCCCCTGGGCTTTGTGTTGTGCTGGGGAGCACAGGCAATGCTGTCTGAAAAAAAATGGAAAACCTCAAGAAAATTTCACCAAAGGACATGTGCATGGGTACCATAAAGAGGAGCTCCAAAAAGATTCCTAAGCCAGACTATATGAACCAGAAGAATCAGGTGATAGGCCTCTGAATCAGCAATTGCACTCTAAGTTTCACAGAGGGTGACTGGGGGAAGGACCTCCCTCTCCCACAGCCGTGGGGGAACTTACAGTTGCCTGGGAGTCTATTCCAGGGTGCAGGATGGAGCAATGTGGGTTTTCTTTTCCTCAGGTTAATGGCTTTGTAGAAACTTTTCATCTGCGTGAATTAAATTGATTGCCTGGTCTTTAGTTTCTGACATATGTAGTAGCAATGTCCATGCCCTACTTCTCAAGGAGAGCTACTATGTTCTTGGGGAGGTGAGCAGTTTTGGAGTACAAAACCAGCATGTTTTTCACTCCATACACCACCAATGAAGTTGTTCAAGGTTAATAACTGATCTGAACAAAAGCCTAGACAAGCTGACTTACAAACCAGGATACTCAGAGCTTACATAAAGTGACAAGGATGCTCTTTGAAAGGAATGAGGTGATTCTGGCAGGGGTGGATGCACATTGTCAGGCAGACTTGCTGAACATGCAACAATTCTACAAACACAACATGACATTTAGTACATCTTAACAGGGACTCAACCTACAGACATTTAGCCCACACCTGGCTGCACAAGGCAGGATTCAGTTTTAAGAAAAGCACTTCAGATATTGCAAGGCGTCTCACCTGGTCTGGAGCTGCTGCTGCTCCAGAGAGTTTAGGGGTCACATTGGGGTTGGGCTGCACATCTCCGCTCTATTGAGGCATCCCAGACTCTCCAGGAACTCCCAAAAGGCATTGAACGTTTGTCTGTAGGTAACTGAGTGCCTTCTATACTGAATATTTCAAGTGCTTAAATATCCACTAGTATTTTAGAAGTCCTAGGGTATCCTGCCTGTCCCAATATGACATTTCAAAGAACTCCCACAGATCTTGTGTGATACATGCCAGCTCATGTGGGTATCTCAGGTCTTTTGGACATCTATAATGGTTCTATGTATATAAGTTTAGACATTTAATTGCCTTCCTTCATTCAGGCAGCTAAGTTTAGTCGTGTGCCATCTGGTGTTGAAAGAGCCACGAGGGAATCAGCTCTGAGCTCTCACCATTGCAATTCATCTGAATCACTCTAAAGCTGTGTGTCAAGGTGGCATGAACCCACGCCTAGAATGCTGGGTTTCTTTTGTATTTTAACATGAGAGATGAGCCTTTACATCAACAAATAGAGTATTTAATCTCACAGGTTACAGGAATGAATGCTGGATTTTTTATGGCAGTGTATATATCTTTTAGAATGTCCTGAAAGCCTGATGACAACACATGCTCGCACTGTGGTATCCACAAGCCCCAGGATATGTGTCAGCAGTTTGTAATCACTTCATGTATAAATTCTAGTCTGAACCAACCTTCATTTTCACTCTCTCTCTCTCTGTTTTATTGGTGAAGAGTTTGATGTGCCTTCCCACTTGCTCATCCTCCATTTTTCACCTCACAGTATCCATTTCCATCTCAGCAAACTGGAAAAACATTTGAGAAAGAGGAGAAAAGACTCAATTTATAGGACAGCAAAGGGGGAAAAAAATATCTGTTGAGCAAAGGGGGAAAAAATATTTAATTTCTCAAAAATATTCTAAATTACCTCTGTGAACTGTAAAAACACAGAGTAATACTGTCACTGGTAGTCCTATTGCATATTTATCAAAGGCAACTGCAATGAGTGATCAGAGCTTTATTATTTTAATAGAGATGTTGGCATCAGAAAAGGATCTTGATTCAGATTCTTTGACATTAGGAGCATAGTGATCAATGCTGGATCACTCATGCGAAGTTCAGTTCCACTAATCCCAGTTATGAGAAGTCAGGATGTTTGAAGGAAAACAGAGCTATCTAAGAATCAAGCAGATATTTTTAATTCATATCAGTAATAATGAAATAATTTCCTGCTCATGATTCTATCAGAGAGCATGTTTCATACGAAGTTAAACACACTCAAAAATACCACACAAGGTTTGCGTGTTCATTCTTACATTCTGTTAGTTACAGCTGGAGAAAAAAAAAAAATTCATGGTAGAAAAAGAAAAAATGAAATTACTTTATCATCAGACCATTAAGATGATTGGGAAATTAGTTTCAGAACCATTAAGACAATCATGAAAATCTGTTGATAAAAATGTAAATTTAAAATTTCAAGTTCAGATTAAATCACTAAAGAGCACTGTGTTCAGCTTTTTTTTTTTTTTTTTTTTTGGTAGAATTGTTTTCTGCTGCAGGCCCGGAATGATGACATCCAGTTACGGGGAGTATGACATACATGATGGTAAAATAAATACATACTTAGATTGTATTCCAAATTATTCTGCATGTCCTAGTATATGCATCCTTGCAGCCTGACCAATAGTCACCGAAACCAATAGACAAAATTCTATCTTGCTGAACTGTCATCTCTTCATATAATCTTATGGATCAGATAACATGTGTAAAGGAAAATATTGTCCTATGGTAGACAATTAATGTAATGCTTCTTATTTCCATTATGTCTTCAGACTCAGCCCTGGCCTCTGCTACACATTATTTTTTTACCAAGGTTTACCAAAGAAGGTAAAGGAGAGAGATTTTGGAAGAGATTCCAGGAGTGGTTTCATCTTGATATAAGAAAGACATTTTTTACAATGAGAGTAATTAATCACTGGAACAATCTCTTGAGGAATGTGGTCAAGTCCCCACCAGAGTTCACCTTCATGAGCTTATGGGATGCTTTAGACATATTTCCTCTCACTCTAGCACCAGTGGAAAATGGAGTTAAAAGTTTTAGTTGCTGTGAACAGGTAAGGTCTAGTGTGTGTGATATTGTTCTCTAATAATGTATTTGTATCATTTATCTCAGTGTTATTTTTTATAGTGTTGCTAGTGTCTTTCTAATATTGTTCTAGTACCTTTTCACCCATGGAGCTAGAACCCCACTGTATGAAACTGCAGGCTAAACTACAATCCCTGTCTGTAAAACACACAATGCAAGTAACATCTCACTGTTGTACAGTGTAGTAACACTTCATTTCACACTTCTAAATTGAAACATCGCCCTAGGCATTAAGCATACAAAGAATAAGAGATGAAAATCAAAAGAACTTGCTAAAGAAAAACTCTGAAAGAAGATTGAGTATATTCTATTTTAACTTTTAGTATTTCTATCAAATATCAGAACCCACAATATTCTGGGAACTGAACATTTGGCATAGCGCATTTAGCAAAGAACTCAATGACATCCGAATGGAAGGAAATTAATTGTAATACCATGTGTGAACACGTGGTTTTTGAACCTTGTACAAGAAGGCACAGAGCATATCCTTGGCTTTTCCATCCATGGCATATTCCTACACAGATTTAACCTGCTGCTGGAGATCTAGCTTTGATTCACAACTGGAATGCTGTGCTTTGCTGCAGCCTGCCATCTTTTCTCCAAAGTGCATGTATGCACAGGACATAGTCTATCCTGCTAAAAAATCATTGGCCTTTAGGACCAACAAATTCCACTGGTATTTCACAGTCTTTAGATGGTTTGCAAGTCTGTGAATTATTCAGTAATTTTTCCCCATTATTTTCCATGGAAAATCAGTAAGAGTTTAGGATACTCATTATCATGCAGAATCCTGCCTTAATCCCCATAAGCAAAATGCATGTAGTTACTCCCTCCAAGAAGAGAGACATCCACTGAAGGCTGGCACGAGACTGGATGTTGTCACTTTTGTGTTAGAGGACAAGAACCAGTCACTGCAATGACATAAACGTGATACATTTATTTGAAGCCTATTGCTGTTTTATTGTGAAAATGGTGTAATCTGAAATGTGTGATAATACATAATTGTTTCAAAAATAAAATAATCTGGCTTTTGTTTTATTCTGTCTGACCTCTTAAAAACCAAACAAAACCCAACTGTTTTTAATTTCAGCATGATGGGAGAGACAATGACCTTTCTCAAGCAACAACTAAGCTCCTACAACTTGATTGAGCCCTTTCAAGACAGAAAACAAAGTCTGAATTATGCCAGTCTGTTCAGACATAGAAGTGAAACAAAATCTCTTGCAAGGCAAATTTGATGAGGAATCTCACTAAATCAGTGATATATGTGGTACAATATGAAAATGCATCATGTACTGTAAGTAGAAAATTAATCAGCTATTTTACAATTCAATTCCATAATTTCAATGGAATAGTAATTTTCTCATAGAATCCACCTTTAAAATGCTGATTTCCTAGCTACAGGAGGATATTGTTAATGAATAGTTTCTTTTTCCTGTCAAACATGCCACAAGACGAACATATTACTGTGGAACACAAGACTTACAGGTTTGTTTTCCTATTTATAGCTCTCTTAAATGCAGAACTAGTTTTCTTGTTCACCATAACTTGTTAGGTAAAACACTGGTTGGATTTTCTTTACAGCAGAGGGCATTCCTGGTGTAGAAAAAGAAGTAATGTATCTAAAGGATAAATCAAACTGAGCATATAAGCATCTGGTAGAATTTCCTGTTGTTCAGTAATTTGAATAGCATATGCTGCTGTAAGATTTGTAATTAGGTTTGTACATAAACAGTATTGTTAATATTGTTGTAGCCCTTTAACTGGATTGGGTTTTCATCATGCTTCATAGGAACTGCTTAGGCTGCTTTAGAAAGCCCTGCCTATATTTGCAGAAAAGTACATTTTCTGATTATGCTGATAATTTCACATGTTGAGAGAAATTTCTCAGGGATTTCATGCACTTGTGGCTGGACTTGGCTTTGTGTTTTTTTAATGTAATAGTTGCTAGCATTTCTGAGCTAAATCTTGTCACGGTAAGATGTCTCTGCATTTGAAATTACATGAGTGCAGGAATTCATTCTTCTGACAGCCTCTGTTCTGCTTTTGTCAGTGGTAAATTCCAGCTCAAGGAGATGTCAAATCACAATGAAGAGAGGTTTGCCTAGGAAAAAATAATGATAATTCACACCTTACGGATATTAAAATTCAAACCCACAAATGTGTGTGTATTAAAGGAAAATCTCATTAGATATGTACAAATTAAAGCTGTTTTGGCCTTAGCTTTCTATTTTTTTTAAAGGTGAGAAATAAGTCATTTTGATGCTGTGCTAGGGAATTTAAGGAAAAAAGGACCTCTTATTTTCTAGGCATAAATGGTCGTTTCTCTTTGACCGAACCACATAATCATTTTCTTTCAGATAATTTTCTTCAAAGTATGACCCATTTGTATAATTTCAAAAACAAATGCCCAATACTTCTTTCATCTGCCCTTACTGTCTAGCTTTGTAATTTTTAGTAGTACAGGCTTTGAGAAGCTATGCGTCCTCAATGTACCCTGGATGCATTCAGTAGTATCATACACTCAAATTAGATACAGTGTCTGACTGATAAATATGTGGATAATCAGCCATGGAGAAGGCAGCCTTGCTAAAACAATATTCCGGACCCTTCCAGGAGTGAAGTTAATGTGGATTGGTAACAAAGTGTGGAAGTTATGTTGGCACGAACAAACCCAGAGTAAATCAGTGCTGCAGTGTGAACTGTGTGTGGTAATGCCACACAGTAATAGCAGGATACTGACCTATGTGCTGGGAAAAAATACAGTTTTAACTTAAGCTTCTAAGTGTACATTATGGTTGTGTTCCAGGGTGCCAGGATGAGTGAAGAGATGAGAATCTTGACTCCATGTTTCAGAAGGTTGATTTATTATATTATGCTATATATTATATTAAAATTATATACTAAAACTATACTAAAAGAATAGAGAGAAAAGGATCCATCAGAAGGCTAGAAAGGACAGGAGAGGAGTGATAAGAAAAGCTGGTGACTCTCAGAGAGTCCGAGCCAGCTGACTGTGACTGGCCATAGTTAGAAATATCCAACATGCCCCAATGCACCTGTTGCATTCCACGGCAGCTGATAGTTATTGTTTGCATTTCTTTCCTGAGGCTCCTCAGCTTCTCAGGAGAAAAATCCTGCCAAAATGATTTTTCAGAAAATATCATGGCTATAATACATGATAGCGTGGGCTCTGTCATTATTTTGATGTGTTCCCATGCTTCTACCATAGGAGGTAGAAGCAGAACTTGACACGCACAGGTACTCAGATAAGCCATGAACTCGTTCACCTAGACCGCTCCACTATGCCCTGACACACCAGCTACGCCTCCGCTCCGGCGGGGAGCCCGTGCCGCCGGTGCCTTGCGGCTCCTGGCTTCCCCCGGGGGGCAGTGCCGAGTGCCTCCCTCAGCGGGGCACAGCCGGAGGTGTGCTGCGGTGGACACGGCGAGGAACAGCGGGGGCGCCGAGGGGCCGGCCCGGACGGGGCCTTGTGCGGGGCGAGGGGGCCGCGGGCACGCGGCTGGGCCGGAGCGGCGCCGCCCGGGCCTGGCCGCGAGGGGGCGCGGCGGGGCGGCGGCGCGGGGGCGGTGGCGGGGGGCGGTGGCGGCGCGGCCCCGGCTGTCAGCGCCGCCCGAGCCGGGCTGCGAGCGGGCTCCGCTCCGCTCCGCGCCGCCCCGCACGCACGGCTGAGCTCGCGCTGCCATGGAGCCGCAGGCACGCGGTGAGTCTCGTCGGGACAGAGTCCTCCGGGGCGGCGCGGGCGTCCCGTCCCTGCCTCCCGGAGCTGCGCTCATCCCTCGGGGAGGGCCGTGCCGGCGCGGGGACAGCGCGAACCGGGGCGGGGAGAGCCCGAGGGGAGCGCGGGCGGCGGCTGGGGCCGGTGAGGGGAGCGCGGTGAGCGGTGGCCGTGAGCGCTGCCCGGTGCCCACCGCCTGCGGCAGCCCCAGGCTCGGCCGAGGAGCGCGGCACGGCCCGCGCCCCGTCCTGCACCCCGAGCCGGCAGCCCCTTGGCTTTCCTTGTGGCTGGCATGTTTCGCGGTCAGGTAGCTGGCTGATAGCTGTGTTGAGTTAGTGCCGTCGAGGTTTGTTGGTTGGGTGAGGTGTCTGTGTGTCCTGCCCCGCTGTGTGTCCCCCTGCCCCGGTCGGGCTGCAGCCGCTGCCTCCCGGGGACGAACGGGACGGTGCGGCCGGAGCCGGCATCGCCACCCTGTCCTGAGGCAGCCGGAGTGCGGGAGCGGCCTCCAGCATCTGAGACCCTGGGAGTCGGCTTCCAGCAGAGCTCTGGATCCACCGAGAGCCGCTTAAAATTCGATCCGCTGAAATATTTCTGCAGCTCTGCAAACGCGGCATTCATTCACTTAAAGTGAGCATTTTCTATTGCAACAGTTACGACTTACTTAGCTGTTCATCTCTCTCTCTGGAGAAAGTTAATTGGTGTCCGAACAAGAAAAGAAACTTTTCGTGCGAGTTACAAATGATGTTTGTGTCAGCCAAAGAGATTTAGCGCAGACAGGTCTTGCTCACCTTTATAATCTTGCTTCTGTTTTCTAAAGAACCTCATGGCTTTGTCACACAGGACTAAGCTGGTGGTACAAATATTTCTGCAAAATCAGAATGTTTAGGAAACGGTTTATGTCATCTGTAAAACATGGAGATGAAATAAGCATATGCTCATTGAAACTGACAGAAAAAAATAGGCTTCTTAATTCCTTAATTCCTAGTCAGGCAGTTAAAATCTGCCTTGAACAAATACACTTAAAAGAGGCAATGTTGGCTGCAAATGTGTTTGTATGTAAAGGAATACAGTGGAAAATTTGAGTTCATGATGCTTGTGAATGAGAGCCTTTCTGGCAAGTGTTGTCCGTGTGCTGTCCCAATGGACGCATGGCTGAAGCTGCCTGCTGAAATAAATAGATCTCGGGATTTTTAGAAGTCAGTATTAAGACTACAGCATAAGACTGTTATTTAAGTAATTTTCTGAATACATCTGTATAGCTACTATGATGGGGGCTCCTGTTCATTAAACAGGACCTCCATATGATACAGAATTTGGATAATTTCTTGTTTTGTAGAGCTGATGGAAAACAGTATCAGTTTCTGGATAATGGTGTATGTACGTGTGAATCTTTTGCCTTTTCTGACTAGTAAGATAAGTAAACACACATGTTCTCAGTGTGTTAAAAATTTAGGTCAATAAATGTGTTTTGCTAATGTATATTTGGGTCAGCAGCTCTGTTACTTCCCCAGGTCTTGAATGAATTCTTCTTCTGGATGACTATTGGCTAGTGAGAGAATGTAAAATTTTACCTGTCTTGAGTCACTTTTTCCTTTGGTTTTTCACCCCTGTGTGGTTTTTTTTTTTCTGTAATCTCTCAGAACAATCTCCCATTAAGAAAAAAAGAAAGAAAAAAAAAGAGTATTGCTTTGATAAACTAGCAGTACAATCCCAGATTTTTTGTGGTCGGTATTTGCATGCCAGAAAACCTTTGTTTTTACCCTCCCTTTCCTTCTAGACTTAATTTAGTGCATGCTACTGCAGTTATGGAGCCTTGCTGGCAAAAAGAATCCAACCTGTATGTGTCCAATGCTGTCAAATTCAGTTGAGTACATCTAAGCCCTGGCCAGAAGTCTGAATTTTTCAATCCCAGTTACGCATTTTGCAGAGAACAGTTATAGCACTTTACTAACAAAACAGTAGTAATTTCCTTGAAAAACTGCTTTACTTCCAATATCTCCTTAAGCAGCAGGAGAAATGTGTATACATTTGAATGAGTTTATTAATTGCTTCTAAAGAACTTTCAGATGCCCAGAGAGAAATGAATCCTGAATGGTTTGTTCCAGTGTGCTCTGCTGGGGTATTGTATTCCAACTGAAAAGATAAAGCTATGCATTCAAAGACATAATTGTGTTGTCTGTGCCATTTTATATTGTCCTTAAGGCAGGCTATGCCTGAGTAGACAAATTTTATATTCAAGGAATGCATGCAAGTATAAAAAACAGATTTCTTCAGAGCAGAAAAATAATTTTTGTCAGCATTTTCACATAGCAGCATGAGTTAACTTAATGAGTCTTAATGCAACTGTGGACAAAAGAAAAGCATTATGTGTAAATGTATCAAGGTACTGGGCAGATCTTACAGCTACATTGCACGAGTTTCTGGGGGGTTCAAGGCACAAGGTAGTATCTGTCCACGCGCCAGGACTGTGAAAATGAACTGCTCTGATATTTACTTTATCGTAGTAGAGAGAGTTCATGGACTGAAACAGAATTACTTATACTTGAACATATTGAATGTGTCTGGCATCATTCATGTAGATGAACTAGATAAGACCAATCAGAGGGTAATAGTAATTAATGTTAAAATTATTTTGAAAAGAAATAGTCACATGTTCCATGTCAACAAATTAATATGTGTAATAATTAAAAAAATACTTTATCTGAACTTTAAGCCTCTGGGTGTTTTTCTCTTTGATTACTCTTTGTTCTTAATGGAAGAGCTGATCCGGGAGCACACCAGCTAGGCTTGTACTAGGTGCTAAAAATTTCGTAAGAGCATATTTGTTTTCTTTCCTATGGCTGCCAGTCATTTCTCAAGTGACAAGTTTGGAAATCTGAAGAACAGTGTTTCTCTTTGAAAGGGAGGAAGATCCAAACTGTGTATGTGCCTCTCACTATACTCATTCTACTCCAGATCCAGATTAACTGACTATCACATGTAGTCCTGCTTTCCAGTTTAAAACTGTGAATGTCCTGTAATAATGACAGTACCATGGATGTCTTACTCTGTCTCTCATCTGAGAATCCCCGTTTTTAACACTGGAGCTTTGCTCATTACATATTTCTCTCTTTTTGCAATAATTCTCCATTTCTTCATGCGTCCAGATATAGTTGTATCCTCTGTGTCTGTCACATCCTCTCTTGATTCTTACTCTGATAAAAGGCTTTGATGTGCAGCTTTCTGCTCCCTTTTTACATACACAGGTAGCTCAGCCAGCTGCTTGCACTCCTGGCCTCTGAAGGGGTTTTTGAGGCATGACTCTGGCAATTCTGGCAATTCTCCTTGGAGCTGTTCCCGACAGATGTTCTGCATCTTCAGCCAGTTATTTGTTGTAGCCATAATAGCTTGCAGTGGCTACACTCACCCCTGTCAGGTATTGTGGTGAGGGCTGTGTTTAGTTCAGATGTTGGATGACTCCTCCTCGAGGCCTTATCTCATAGGCTTGCAGCACCTCACTTTTTCCCTCTGCCGCGTGCAGCTGGCATGCTCCTTCTGGGATCCTCAAGCCAGCTGCATCTGTCCTGTGTAACAGGGCAGAGAGGCAGCACCTTGGCATGTGCGTTTGAGTGGAGCTTGTGATCAGAGGAATGTCATCGGATGTCATGCATTAGCCCAGTGCCCTCTCCCTGCCACAGTGGCACCAGTCAGGTGGTCTGAATTCTCCGTGGTGGGAGGCAGTGGGGACAGCGCTTATCTCTCACTTGATACAGTGTACAAGACTTGCCAAAATGGCGTTGGCAGCTTGGTCAGCATTCTCTCTCCTAGCTACTCATGTGGCTACTAATCCAGACAGGAATCTGGATAGAGTCAGTCTTGCAGGGGGAAGGTAGGGATAGGGAACACACGGTGAAGCTATCTCCCTGCAGCAGGAGTGCTGTAGCCATCAACCAAAGCAGTGTCATGCTGGAGAGGGCAGCATCTTCCCTATCCTCATGTTTGAGTCTGGTGCTTCACCAAGGAGCACTGACTGTTTTGTTCACCTTTTCCATAAGGACAGAATACAACTACTGATTTGGAGCTGATTTAGTGTAACTGTTTTATGAGAACTGCCTGTCCACCTATGCTTTTTGAGGCATCAGGATTCACTGTAGTTATCCAGGGGTTTGTGCTGTCTCTGTACTGCTTACTAGAACTCAACATTGCCCCACAAGGGAAAGCAGGAGAGAGGACTTTGCAAAGGGGCGAGAGGATATTGGAGTAATTGAACCAGCCATGCTTATTTCACTGCATGATGGAAGTTTCAGCTGCTGTGTTAGTAAGATCACATGTGGAAAAAAGGTCAAGAGAAAAAGGCAGGGTTGTAATTTACGATAGGATTCTCAGATATTTAACAACTGTGCACAAAGCTTGAAATAATAGCTCTTTCATGCTTTTTATACTACAAGGAGAGAAAATGCATGTGTGAAAGGAGTTATTTGGTATATCAGATTTTAAGTAAGTAAATGTCTGAAATCAAATGCAGTGCTTCTCTTACATTTTTGTACCTGTGTTGTTTTCAGCTTCATGACTCTTGTCACGGGTTGACATTCAGTTTGCTGAGGCTGAGAAAATTTGAGTGGCTTCATGCTACACCTGAGATCTGAAAATAGTGTACTGTGGGATTCAGAAATGAGATATAAAAAAAGAGACCTCATCTAGAATCTAGGACCAATCTTACAAGTATTTTTAACTTTGACAGTTTTGCAGCCATGAGGACATAAAATGTAGAACATGCTAAAACAAAATGTAGAACATGCTAAAACAAAGACATCTAACCGAAAATCATGTTTTAAAATTCTTGCTCTATTTTTTTCTCCTGTGTCTTATTTTCACAGGTCTGATGGTATGAGCCCTAGAAAGCAGCACAAGTACAATCTCTGAGTGTGCTCTGTGTACTAAAATGTGTTAGTAGAAAGATGAGTATGCTGATGCTGTCCTGACGTGCCTCACTGACTAGTACAGAAGAGAAATGTGTGGAACTTTTGAGGTACTTTGTTTATCATGTGCTGCTTGAAGTATGCGGCACAACCTTAACTGAAGATTGCAGAGGGTTTGAAGGAATGTTGCCATATTTAAAAATTTATGTATCAATTGGGAGCTTGTTTTAGCGCAATCCTGGAATTCGGATTTAGAAAGAATGTACTCAACCCTTGACTTGGAAAGTGTTTTCAGGGTAGAATGAATTCTTACTTTCTAATTAGAAAATACCTCTTGAGGTAATAAATAAAAATGAAATCTGAGCAGGCTAGTTTTATCTGATTTTACTTGTATCTCATGGAAATGCACAGTTGCAATGTGCATTTCCATGCACATGCATTTCCATACCCGATTTTATATATATAGTATGCTATAGTCATATCACTGTTGTCTAAACTGGGCTTTTTGGCTGCTGCATGCTCTAAACCCATCTTGTATGAGAAATGGTGAGAAGGGAAATATGACAAATAAGGATTTTAGTATCATGTCACACTGACCTTCTTTAAAATCCTTCAAAACTATGTTAAGTGGATTTGTTTCATTCTTTAGGACAGAGGTCATATTACTTAGCCATCTTTGAGGTCCATGGATCAAAATCATATCAATCATGATTATACTTTTGTATCCATGATGTGGTTAAGTGTTGCAGGTGAGTAATTGCAAACCACATATTTAGCAAATGCTTGTATTGTACTTGAGCAGTGAATCTCCCTTTTCTTTCTCTTGTGCTATCTCTCAGTCCCTCTTTCACTCCATACAAAGAAATAGAATGACAGCAGTGAGGATCTTGTTGCAAATGTTCTTATCGAAAAGTGTAAAACAAGTGCAAGAATGCAACATCTACAAAGTGATACTTCCTGAAGTGCCATTCTACCATGATGATAAAGCTCTGCAGTGTCTTCAATTTTCCCTCTCCCACTTGGGTATATTTTACCTTTTCTGTGCTTTTAGGATTTAAAATCACCAGATGATAAAAAGGGCTCCTAAAAAGCTGCTCTTGTAATTAACTACTTCTGTGTAAGATTTCTTGAACTTTTTGATCCTTTGTTACTTATTCCAGCAAAATTTTATTGTGCATATATTAATGGCATGTGGCTAATGTCATGGTGAAGTGAAAAACCTACTAGTGGATCCCCAAGCAGACAAGAAAAATTCCACTGCAAATAGTTGCATAAAATACCAGGAATTTCTGTTTCTCTTCACATTACCTGTCATGTTTTCGTATGTAAGCTGATTGTTGAAAAATATCTCATTCTTGTAGGTAAAGCCCCAATCTTTCACAGCAAACAAATAATAATACAGCAGTAAAATTTATAAAGACATATTTACAGAGAAAAAGAAAAGCCATCATTATGTGTGTGTGTATCCCAATAAAAGAGCTTCTTTCATTTAGTCTACTCTCCAACTAATGGGCTTTCAGATGCTTAGGAGCTATGTAGTCAGAGATCCAGTTGTTGGATTTTATTTTATTTTATTTTATTTTATTTTATTTTTTTTTTTTTTTTTTTTTTTTACATTTTTGCATTTCTAGTCACTGAAGGAGAATCCAGGGAGCTGAGAGAACTAGGCTGGGGGTATAAAGAACAGAAGGAGGTCTAATGACTTGTGTCATTTCCAGAAATGGAAGGCAATGATATGTCTTGAGCAGTCAGTTCCTTCTGAAGCAAGAAAGGCTACCAGGAAGAATGCACACTTTTGGGGCTTTTTCTGTTGGTCTTCTAGGGTTTGGTTTCTCTAAAGCTGTCCTGCTCTCACCACTAATGTACTTTAGCCAGCAGTTATCCTTGCCGTCCACCAAGAACATAATAAGAGTACACAGAAACTAGAACACTAGTGGTGCTTTAGGCAGAGAGAGATCTAAAGCTACACTTAGAAAATACTTTTGATATTCATACAAGTGTGAAGTGCCTATAGATATGGTGTTGATTTTCCCAGTGAAAAGTGTTTGCACAAAGTGTTTACATAACAGGCAGCGCAGTTTATTTTCATGTGCTTTCTTGCTGAACAAGCTACTTTTGTTTGCTGATCAATGAAGTTGTTAGGACCAGATCCTCTCCAATCTGTTTCTTCCTCTATTGCAAACCATTCTTTCTGGATTTTTTTTTTAGCATTTATACAGTCTGATTTTTCTCTAAGCTTTGCATTAATTTGTCAAACACCCTTCCTCCTTAGTCATTCAAGTTGTCTCTATTTTGTACCTGTGCCATGCTTTCAAATTGCATTTAATAATTGCCTAATAATTACAGTTACTAACGTATAAATTGTAAATGAAGCATAATTTAAAACTACATATGATATTAATTTAAAGATCTGTATGATTAATATGCTGTAGATATTTGTAAGTGGTAGCTGAAGAGAGGTAATGCTTTCTGTGTTTGCTTCTTCAGTAAAGAGTTAGGTTTTTCTCTGCTTACCTGTTTGTTCAACTGTCTTTTCACCAGTTTCCTCACCAAGAAATTGCCTTGCCACCTGGGTGGGACTAAGGTGATGCAGGTTTGTGGTTACAAAAAAAGTGGCTTATCACTCTCTAAGAGTTTTAAAATACTTCTGCACAGTTACCTCAGAATATCTGTTTTCATTGTGCTTTAGGTGAATTTAGTAGTATCTTGTCATGCTGATATTGGCTAAGGCATTTTAGGTGCTTATCCTATCCTATAATTCCTCTTTCTATGTTTCTCACTTGAATTAAAATGTTCTTAGATGCACAGAGTAGACTTCAGGTCACACTAAGGTTTTTAGAGGATGATACAGGCCAAATGTGTCTAGTTAGAAGGTCTTCTGAAGGCCTTAGATACTTGATATTCTTTCTCTGGTGCATGATGGGCTGTTGCAGGCTAAAATTTCATTTTAAAGTGATCAGAGATAGTTGTATTTAAACACATCCAGATTTTTCTTGGAGACAAGTGAAATATATGTACATTACAGAGCTGGAAGGGCAATTATGCCAGGAACAGAAGATTATCTTGTGCTCAAAGTATTTTAGGTAGATGGCAGCTATTAACTTATTATTGTGGGAGGAAGGAATCAAAGTCATAATCAGAGAAAATAATGTTTGCCATGTCATTACCTAACCAGTGCTGTGCACTATTATGTGGATACGAAGAACCAGTTGGGCCATGTGCTCTTGCAAGAGAAAATCCTTTAGTCATGTAGTGAGATAGGTGGTTCAGAGCTCTTGATAGCAAAGAAAAGATGACAGTGAACAAGGAGCAATTACTTGAATAGCCTGTCTGATTAAAAAAAAAAAAGGCTGCTGAATAATGTCATTCAGGCATTCATATAAACTGAATCACAATGCAGACTTGAAGACTTAAATAAGGTCTTTGCAGAGCTAAATAGCAGATTTTACCAGGAAACTGCAAGTCAAATACTACAGGTGGGGGGAAAATGTGTTCTCTTGGTTTTAAATTGCTTCAGAAAACAGAGAAGCATAGATAATCAGCAATATAGATGAAGCCTGCAGTAAGAACAAGGAATAGAGAAGAGTATGTAATGATAGTAGTTTTTACCCATTTAGAAGAGGCTCAAAGATAGGAACCAGATTTAGACCTAGATCCAGAATTAGAAGGTTACTCAGTTGTGTCCAGTTCTGCACAGAAATATGGAGCATGGACATATCCTGAAAAGGGAGCGGCAGTATTTTGGTCCTGGTTATGTGCTGTGCGTGGGAGTCAAGGATGGGGAGAGTAAGAAGAGAAAAAAAATTTAACACTTAAGTTGAGTAGGTATGAAGATGTGAATGAAAGCTATTAGCAGGGAGGCAAGTAGTTCTGGTTTATTTCAGAAAAGTACGTTGTGTTATGTCCCTCTTGCAACAAGTTCCTCAGGAAAATATTATTACTTAAGCTAGTAGAAGAGTGAAGAGAAGATGAGGGCTGTCTTGTGCTCATTTTCTAGACTTTCTTAAGGTGCTGAAGTTAAAATAGACATTATTTCACACTGGGTGATCTGTAAAGATTCTAGATTGGAGGTGTGAATGATATTCTTGCCACTTGAGCGTGGTCAAATGCAACCTCAGCGGCATGGCAACTCTTGCCATGTACTTAGCTAAACCCCATCCTTCTCTTGCCCATTGGCTTGCCATTGCCTGTGCCCACAGCAGCTGCCGTAGAAGCTCACCCTCTTTGGTTCAGGGCTTATCTTCCCAGATGATCTTCAGGGAAAAAAAAAAAAGCCCAAATTCTGCCTGTGTCAGCTGCCATTTTCTGCTGGTATTTGAGGGTGAATTGGGGACCTCAAAGATTGAGGCTGTATGGTGCGGCTGGATGCGCCAGTCTCTGTCACCTGGTCCCATAAATAGCCCCTCTTCCTGAAGCACTGTCTTCGTGTCACTAGGATGCATGGGGCATGCCTCCTGTTTCTACACAGATAGCCAGGGCCCTAAACCCCAGGGGCCTCCACTCAGAGCCCCACTAAACAAACACATTTCTTTGTGTGGGCAAAGCCGCAAAGTTAATGATTCCAAGAACTCTGAAGGCCTTAAAGTGGAGCTTAACACTAGAAGCAGAATAGTAAGTGCTTCATTTCACACCTCAGGATGCTGGCAAAAAAGCTCGTGGGGAAAAAAAAGTGAAACTTGGTGGTGGACAGGCCCAGATGGATGGTGCTATTCTGACTGAGAAGTGTTTTGTGTGGCCTGTGTGCGGAGAATGACTGTTACACTAATTCCCAATTCCAGGTTTATCAGAGCAAACCATTGCAGCAAGATATCCTGGCTGAAAAGCAGTGTATCTGCAGGAGGTGGCGTGGCACTCAAGTGAGCTGTTTGTCAATATATTTGGACTATTTCCTTTAAAAAATAAAAAATTGTCTCATCTTGAGTAGAGAGCCTGTGCAACAGAATATGGCTGTTGTCTCTGTTAAAATGTGTTGTTTTCAAATAATATGAATATAAATGAGCTTTGTTTTTATTGGCTTTAAATAAATTGTGTTGTAGGTAGATGCGTCCAAGAGTAGGTCAAGTTTATTTAGGGAAGACTAGGGGAAGTTTCGACTGTCATATGACACAACCCTCCTCCCCACTCCCCCCACCCTGTTAGGAAGGCAAATGTGGACCAGTGCAAAGTAGCTAGTCTGAAAGGATTATGGGGTGAAGCAGGTGGTGCTTAAAAAATGGGGGGCTGGGAGGAAGAAGGGCACAACACACAAGACATATCTGCTCTGAGAAGTGTTTGATTCAGTGCCTCATTTTGGTGGCCATGAGCTTTTACATAATGTAACATAAAAATTAGGAAAAACTCTGGGGGAAGAAATTGTACCTTTCTCCCAACTTAGGGAATGATGTCAGCTCTGGGGCCTCTTAAAAAAGGCATGGAGGGCCATAGAGATAATGAGAGAGCTGGAGAACCTGTTCTAAGACAGCAGGTTGAGAGAGTTAGTTAAGAAAAGGCTTCGAGAAGATCTTACAGCACCTTCCAATACCTGAAGCGGTCTACAAGAGAACTGGAGGGACTTCTTTCAAGGGCATGCAGTGGCAGGACAAGGGGAAATGGCTTTAAACTGACAGAGCAGGTTTAGATTTCATACTACAAAGAAATTATTTACAGTGAGGGTAGTGAGACAAAAGAAGAGGTTACCCAGAGAAGTTGGGAATGCCCCATCCTTAGAAGTGCTTAAGGCCTGCTTGGATGGGGCTTTGAGCAACCTGGTCTAATGGAAGGGGTTGGAACTAGGTGATCTTTTAGGTCCCTTCCCACTCAAACTGTTTTAAGATTTATTGTTGCTAATTTATAATTTTGCTGCCTACAAAGCTTAGTCACAGATCACGGATCTTTTGTGCCAAACAGTATGCAATAAGGCAGTCCTGGTCCTTTAAAACTGTGATCTTTACTCTCCCAGTATGAGAGATTGATCACAGAGGGGAAAGATCATTTGTCCCTTTTCTTCCAGCATTCCTAAATGTGAACATTAGTCTATGTAACAATATAGAGACATTTATTCTGTGTTGAAACAATGGAAAAAATGAATTTGAGCCTGAAGAAGATACAGAATCTATCATGCACCTAAGTATAATTGTTTCCTGTGTATTTTCTCTAGTACATTTACAGGACCAAAAGTGACACATCTGTCTTACATGTTGAAATAGCTGAAAGGGGGTGTGAGAAAAGCAGGCAACCTGCTGGCTGCAGCATGATTTTGCTCATTTTTAAATTACACTTTTAAAGATCTTGTTAGTTATGTGTTTTTGATCTAAAGGACACTAAATATGACTACATGAAGAATTTCTTTTGTAATTAAAAAAATATAATTTTATTACTTCTTGTAGTACAGATACATTGTTGGAAGTTAATTGAGGAGGCTTTTGAGTTTAATTATACTGCAGTTAGATTGCTATCTAATTATATTCTTTTGCACCTGGCTTTAGAAAAGTACAATAAACTGATTCATTCTTAGGAGAGAAAGGTTATTAAATCCTGCCATTAAGTTTCAGCGATTCTGATTCAGTGAAGCAGATGCATGATCTTAATTATACAAATGATGGTATTGCCGTCACTTCTGCCAGCTGAGGATGGGACCCCAGGTGCCTCTCTGTTCAGAGATGAGAAAAATGTACTGTCATGTATTTTTAGTATGAAAGGGTGGGTTTAAGAAATGTGACTGACAACTTCCACCTCTGACTGCCAGCATTTCCATGTCAGTTCTTATCTTCCCCTATATTACTTTATCTCTAGTTTGATTATATATGCATTATTCCTTAATTTGCTTTATGCTGTGTGTTACAGTTTCTAGAGTACCTTATTTGTAGAGAACAAGTCCCCTTTGTGATGCAATGTTATCCACTTTCTCATTCCCTATTATTCTATTGTGACTCCATCTTTTTCCTTCTTTTCCACTGTTCTTCCTGAAGAAAAAGAATCTCTTCCACTTGAGGCATTTTTTTTCTCACCATTGACTTCACAGAAAGTTATGCAACATGATCAATAGAAAGCACAGAGAATGGTACAGTGCTGTCATTACTTTCAGTTTGACATAACAGAAGGAACCTTCTACTGTCTTTAAACTGTTACATTTCACAATGTTTTGCTTTGTTTTTTTCCATAGCTACAGCTTGAAAATGTTACCCTTGTCTTGTCCAGGCATTCAGGATTATTACTCTGTACAGAGAGATCTTGCTATAGGGTAAAATGTGCAAGGTCATCCTTGCATTCCTGGATATTTGAGATAATTATTTTGCTTGGAAGATTAGTTCCCAGGTTGAAATCTTAGGTTGAAGTAAGTAATATGTATTTTTTAACTGTTATTGCTATTCTCATCATGTTTCCATGTTTGGCATGATTATCAAACTCCTTATCAGTGTATATGGTTTCTTGGTGCAGTGGTCAAGCTGTTGAGTCTCTTTTCTGCCAGTTTTTTGTGTGTAGATTGTCTGTTTTCACTGGCATAGATTGGCAGCTGTGTCAGCAGTTTGTGGGGGAAAAAAAAGGTAGAGATATCCTCAAGGTATGATTCTTTTATAATTTCTTTTTTTATATACTAAAACAGACAAAAGAATCAGCACAGTACAACTGGCTGTTTATCCAGTGGCTCCAAATAAAAGTTTTCCTTTGTTTGGAAATCGGCCAATCTATCTCATAGCTATGGATAGATTTTCTTACCGCTTGGCTTTGCAAGGGTTAAGAGATGGAAGGCAAAGCTTTAACAAAGTCAGTAATAAGCTGCTCCAGGATGACCAGGGACACCTACTCTGAGATTTTAGACTACATCCTAGTGCTCTTGAATACCCAAAAGCTGTACTCTCTCCCTATCCTTGACACTACTGCCAGCCTAAAGCTCTGTTGAGAGAAGGAATGAAGACACTTCTCCATCCATCTCTCTCTTTGAAGGAACATACTCAGAGCAAAAAGAAGACTGAGCCCATATGGTTGCAGAAAGTAGAGCCTACATTTTTCTGTTATGTTTATTACATTTTTAGTCTACATCACCTGTGCATCTTAGCCAAAGTGAATCCAGCCTCTGAGTTTGTTTTTCAATCATAACTTCAAAATCAACCTTATCTTTTCAGTTCTAAGTCCTTTAGGAGAGTGGCAGGCTGTATGTAATTGTTAGGCTCAAGCCTAAGCAAGTTCATGACAAGTTCAGACTTGTCCACAGTTAGAACCAGACACAGAAGGGAAGATCTTCCTGCAATAGTTTGTTTTCTAGATGAATTAAATGATAACATATTTTCCTATTTTGATCTTCCAGTAATAACTTTGTAGTGGGAAAAAATGGTATGGAAATCCTTGCAACTTCTGTTAGCTTTTTCTGATCAATTTAGTTATTTAGTACATGCTTCTAGCCCCCCTTTTCTCCCCCTTAATCTCTATATCTGGCATTAAGACTACATTATAAAGAAGATCAAAGACACTAATGCAGTGTCTGGACAGTTCCTTTGTTCTACTTACCATTTCATCCCTTTGAAGACTTAATTGCAATTTAAATTTGTGAACAAGTGTTTTCCAAATTTAAATAAGAAACTCTAATGACATGGCAAAAGAAGCTGTAGCAAGTAATTTTGCTTACTAGAAGGGTTATGTAATATGTTTTCTCACTATTTGATGTGAATGCTAGATAACAAAGTAGATATGGTAATTTTAATTAGTTGGAAAACAAAAAGCAGAGCAGTAAAAACACTTCAATTGTTAAATGCTTTGTTAACACAAAGGATCATCTATATATTTCCTTGAATGAATGGTAAAAAATGTACACAAACAGAAATATGATGGTTTTTACCTTAATTTTGCTGTCATTATGGTTAATTCAACAAACATCAGTGCCTATAGTATCAGCTTTTCCTTTGCTGGTTTTTAGGGGGGGGTTGGGATTGTTTTTATTTTTTAAACAGTCAACATACAAGAAATAGTCTGATATGTAATATTCTAGAACATGGGTCTGAGATGAATACAGAGAAAAAAAAACCACAAAAAGCACTAACTATAACATCTTTGTGTAGTTAATCTTTAGATACCTGAGTAAGTAAAAAAAAATCTGTCATGGATTTTATCATTGTATTATTTGGTTATTTTAAATTTTGTGGAATAGCTACAGATCTTCTAGATTCTAAGTGGCTTATTAAATTTGTCATCCCTACGATTCTACTAGCAAACATATGCACAGGTATTGATCAATGTTGAAACAGTTTCTTGCATTAAATCAGATTTAACAGCAGACCGTAGAATTAGGGTCACTAGTCTTAGCCACAATTACCATGAACTTTGGGAGAAAATAGAAAATGCCCATTTCAGCACACTGGAACTACTTGCATGGTTGTTGTATTATTTTGTCATACAAATCTTTCATAAGAACACAATAAATGTGCTTCCCCAGGTATTCATCTCCTCCTACTTCTTTCTATATAAACCTCCTAATACAAAAGAGGCTCATTTATTTCAACTTGGGTTCTTCTGTATGACTTGCAGTTCCTATTTACTGATAATCCCATACTTTTAATGTTTCATTCATATCATAGCTAATGATATATGTGACAGTAATTACTAAAACTTTGTCTAAACTAGAAGCCAAACCATGTTTTGCACTGATTCAAACCTATTTCATGATTTCCCACACTTTATGGGGGCAGGGTTTTTTGCTATTTTGAAGTAACATAGTTACTAACTACTTCATAGTTAGGCAAACTAGTTTGCCTGTTTGTGGAGAATAAATGAATTACACATGAATATATTCTTAGTGTAATTTGCTGTAGTATCAGGAGGTTGCATGAGACCATAGGACCTGCAGTCTTGTCTCCAGCAGTCCTACACCACAATACGAGGCTATCTAGAAGAGATAATAAGGGAGGTGGGCTGGGTCTTGCATCTGTCTCTGGGTAGAGTCTTGTGGCAGCATATGCCAGAGCTAATTGTTGATTAATTGATTAAGCTCTGGATTGAGCTTCACTGCAAATGGAGAAGTGGAGAGAAGGGGATAGGTAATGAGAACTCCTTAGCTGACTATGGAGAATGAGGGAAGAGAAGTTCAAGGAACAGATTCTAAGACAGCTTCTCTTCCACTGATGACTCTTGTGTGATTTTTTTTGGTTTTTTCAGTGTAATAGAACTGCTGGGCAGGCACAACAACTGAAATTAAATTCAGGAGCAACAGAATTAAGTTAATCTGTATAAGACATAGTAGGAGAAGAAAACAGATGTTAGTTAGTGGTAGTGTCTAAGCTCTGTCCTCATGCCTTACCTGTTAGTGGCCTGCTTGAATGAAACTTGGAAAACCTGTGCTTTAGATCAATATATGGAGGTCAATGCCTAAAATACTGTACTGTTAGTAAAGGACATAAGAGATACAGGACACTACCAATGCCACAGGTTCTTGTAAATGGCTAGTAAACTACTGAATGAGCTCTTAATTCATTCAGGGAAGCTTGTAACACCTATACTACAAGGTAAAGCAAAGGTTATTCAACTACCCAACAACTGAATTGCTCTTCTAAAAGGGTGGAAAGTTAATTTCCAATTCCACACCTGGATATTAGTGCGATTCTGAAATAATAGCAGCTCTGTATCTGAACAATTAATAACAATTTAATCACAATTCCAGATTTTCCAGATCTGACCACAGCTGGAAGCAAGGCATGATCTTCAGTATTTCTGAGAGGAGTAGGTAAGAGGAAAGTGAAAGCAACTTGAAGGCAATTTTTTTTTTTCCTACTACCAATGACCTTATGTTAATCTTGAAAACAACTCAGGTACTTGTACCTGATCACCCTTCCCAGAGTGATCAAGCCTCCATGGCTCATAACTAATACCTATGCATCATTAAGCAAAAATACTGTCTTTCTCCAGAGCAGTTCCTGTGTGTTGTCAGGTTATGTAGCTGGGCAGGAGAGGAAAATGCCTCGATCTTCTTCAATACTGGGAGGAGACCTCATAGCAGTCTACAACCTTCTCATGAGGGGAAGTGTAGAGGCTGACACCGATCTCTTCTCTCATGAGGAGGGGACAGGACCTGAGGGAACAGCCTGAAGCTGTTTCAGGGGAGGTTTAATTTGGATATTAAGGAAGGGTTTTTCACCCAGAGGGTGATTGGACACTGAAGAGGTTTCCCAGGAAAGTGGTCACAGCTCTAACCCTTACGGAGTTCATGACACTCTGAAACACATGGTATGATTCTAGGCTTTGGTCTGTGCAGGGTCAGAAGCTGGGCTTTGATGATCCTTGTGGGTCTCTTCCACCCCAGAATATTCTATGATTCTATGTTTCTATTCCATGCCCACCCAGAATTTTGAGGCTGTAAGAGATCAGAACTTGTAAGTGGGCTTACATCCCTTCAGTTGTACTGGAGGGTGCTAGGCTGCTCCATCTCCTGCATGGTCAGGGAATCACAGAACTTCTTTCAGCCTGGAGACCAAAGTGTGAGAGATGACACTATGTAGAGAGAGAAACCAGTGACTGGAAGAAATGTTCTGCTGGCCTTGCAGCGTCACACAGTGCAGAGCACCCACAATCCTGAGCAATAGGTACACCTGTGATCCAAAGCATCCTTGAGTCCTACCTTAAGGCTCCAAAGCACTGTGTTAGGTTATCAGCACACCCGGGCTGATGAGTTCAGTAATGGCAGTGGAGAACTAGTACAGTGCGAGTCTGAGCTGGTGGATGCCAACCTCCACTGTGCTCCATTACAAATGTAATGTCCTAATTGTAACCACTCTGCTATTGTTGCTGCTAGAATCTAAGTATTCTCACATGAGGAAATTTCAGAACTCAGACTGGCCTAAAGAAGGCTGTGACTCACAGTATGCTGAAGAGATGTTCGGACTGGAGCTGTGAGATGGCCAAAGTGAAACATTTGCAGAGGGACAGTGACCATTATGGAGGACTCTCGTTATTTGAACAAGAAAGTAGAGACTGAAGGATCAGACTAGATTTTAGAGGACTTAAACAAGAAGCAAAGTACAAAAACTGGGAGAGAAACTGGATGAGTTTGCAAAGTATCATAGAGAAGATTGACATGTATTTGTTGTTTTGGAATGGATTGTAATTTCAGTCCAGTCTTGAAGTTTAAACTTGACCATTGGGCCAAGTATTAAGTGTTATTCATTTTTTTTTCTGGTGATTTTGTCCATGTTGGCTTCCATCTCTTACCTAGCTGTTCCAAAACTAATGTTTTCCCTTGAGCATGGATGTATCTGCCTTCTTTTTGATTTAAGGATCAGTTGCTCTGAGATCACCTCATCTCAACATCCATCCCAAGGCTTCCCTTAAGGGTTTTCAACCCTGTTGCCCCTTAGATCCTTCCCAGCATTTCCAACAGCTGCCCTGTACCACTGCTCCTCCATCCATGAAAAAATAGACTGCTTTCAAGACTGTGCAGACTAAGATTAGCTTGAGTCCCATAGCAACACTATTAATTCTCAAACAAATACGAAATAACAATTGTGTTTAGAGATGTAGGGGTGTTAATAAAGGTGATTTGGGAGCATTCCTACTGAATAAATATGCTTTTCTTTGTCCTGATTTCAGCAATCTAGGTTTTCCTGGCAAGCTGCTTTTTGGATAATAGCTAAGATTTCAGCTACTTCTATATGCCATCATGTTTTTAAAAGGTTTCGTGCTTAAGGGTGGTGATCTATTTCTGCATATGGTGCCAAGCAGGGGTTCAGCACCTGTGTTGCTGCTTTTTGTCTTCCCACTCAGGGAAGATTGTAATTAACAAGGCTGAATTCACTCCATCATGTTCTGCAGGGAAGCTGGTGGTATGAATTGAATCAGTTCTATTCTGTTAAATAGAAAGAAACCCAGGTACACTGGGAGACTCTAGGTGAAGGAAATGGCAGAAGGCTGGAGGGAATTTAGTTTTCTGCATGAAAATGTAAAGTACTCAATTTCAATAGACTTGTTCCTTGTAACCTCTGTTCTTTAATGCCCAAACTTAACTAAGCTGTATTTTAATCTCTACACAATAGAGTATACAGGCCTCTGTGGGGCTAGGAAAGAAATTGTTCTCTTTCATATTAAGCAGTATACAGGTCTCAGGAGTCAGCAGAGATGGCTCATTACCCTGCTAGGGAACTGAAATAAAGGAAAAGTGCTGTCCCAGGTGTAACCTGGAGGAGATTTTTGTTCCACAACAAAAGAAGCTCTAGAATTTAAGGCGAGTTCCAAAGTGACTCAAATGTTTTCTGTTATCTCGTGGTTTGTATTGTTTTCTCTGCAGACCATAAAGAATGAGAGGCTTTTGGCAGCTGGAGCCCCAGCAATCTTCTCTTCACTGAATGATTGGGAGATAGGAAGTATTTTGTTTCATCAGTACCTATTATGCCAGGCAGGCTGTGGTCTTGCAAGCATTTATGTATGCACTTATCTTGCTTATTATATATACTGACCCTGATCTTGGGCATGCAGAAGAAGAAAGTAACAAGGTCCAGTGTATTTGTCCCCCCTTCACAGGCTTAGATTGAGCAATCAAGGAATGCTTCTCACTAGCATTCAGAAAATTCAAACAATAGGTGTGGCATTTGCTTCTGCAAACTGTGTGCATCTGTTAGGTTTCAAGTTGCTGCAATCAGAGGTACTTTTAGAGAAAACTTGGCTCTGTAATATACTTCTTTTATTATTCAGTGTACTGTTGCTACTCTTCGCAGTGGTGATCCACATTAGCCAGCTTTCTTATTTTGAAGAAAAAGCTTTCTTTTTTTTTCTTCTGTATTGTTAGAAGCAAGAAAATGCCTTATCAGGGATTAGTAGGGTCCAAGGTGATGAATTTCTGGGAATGAGTGGTGTTTACACATATTCAATTGCTCCTGTGCAGACACACTGATACTTCCAATAGCTTTTGAGAAGCAAAGAGAAGCTGAATGCAAATGATTGTAGCAGGAAAAGGTTGGTTTTTCTTTGCTTGTTTTCTTTTTTTGTTTTGGGGTGGGGTTTTTTTTGTTGTTGTTGTTGTATTTTTTTTTTGTTTGTGGTTTGGTGTTTTTTTTTGTTTGTTTGTTTGGTTTTTTTCCTAGTGGGTAAATACTATATCATTCTTGTATTTTAAGGGAGGCCAATACAATAGTTGAAATAATAATGGTTGTCTTGACCTTTTAAATTTTTAAGGCCTGTTGGAAACTCAATCATTCCATGAAGCAGATGAAGACGTGGTCACTGATGTTGATTTCACCAATATGATTTCTGAAGAAGAAAAAGAAGAGTTAAAGATTGAGCTAGCCAAGGTAATGAATTTGAATTTCTGTGAGTGTTACTGTTTCTACTCCCTCAAACTGGAAACTACTAATTTTAGGATGAAGTATACATCATAAAGGCGTGCCTTACCTTTTTGGTAAAATTAATCTAGGCAATAATAATGTAGCTTATAATTTTCTTATATACATATTTTTTGAAGGTTAAATGTCTTATACTTGATGTTTGTACTGTGAAAATCAAATGCACATTCCCATCTTAGTCAAGATGTGTCTTTATAAATGTTCCTTGAAAAAGAATGAAAGGTGTTCTCATTAGATCTGTGGTATTGTTGTTACAGGGGTTGTGCCACCTGATAGAAAAATTTCTTTTTGTGGTGCTCAGAGGAAAAATAATGATGATGGTTACAGAAGAGGCTGATGATAACGAGCACAGTAATTTAATCACATTTTTGTTTCCTTTGGCACTGATGTGTTTTGAGAAGGTAGTATCTTTTTTCAGGAGTCTGGAACTCAGGACACTGAAGAGGCTTAAAAATAATAAGGAGATGGGAGCAAAAAGGTGTGAACCACATGATCTCTTTATTACAAAGATTAGAGACTGTCTAAATTTGGTCTGCCATGGAAGAATAGACTCACTTTTAATTATTGCTGCTGGATGCTGCAGAAAAGTGAAATTCCAGAATGGAAAATGAGATAATGGGGAAAACTGTGGGTTTATTTTTTTTTAATATGAGTCAAATAACAGAAATCACAGCCATATAAATGTGAGGAATTGGTTTTGCCTTAACTGGAATACTTAAATTGATATAAAGTTGTAGTACTTAAAGTACTTACAAAGTACTTACAAAGTACTCTAAGAAAAAACATCTGTAATGATTTTCAAGTAATTTACCTGCAGTGCTGATTCAGGATGTTCAAGTGAAACAGAAGACTGTTTTTTCACTTTAATATTTTATCAATCTTTGTGTTTCTGAGTTACTAGTTAACTTGTACTTTGCTGATCCTGTCACATCTGTAAATAATCAGAAGGAAGCTGAAATTTTACCTGATCAATTTATCAAATTAGTTAGGAGTTGGCATATTCATTACTGGCTTTTTATGAGGACCAGAGGCAGTGGACACGCACTGAAACACAGTAGGTTCCTCCTGAACATCAGGAAGCATGTTTTTAATGTGTGTGTGACTGAGCAGTGTACCCCAAGATGTTTTGGAGTCTCCATCCTTGAAGATATTTAAAAGCTGCCTCGGTACACTCCTGGGAAACATGCTCTAAGTAGGGCTTGAACCACATGTCCTACTGTGGTCCCTTCCAGCCTCAGCCATTCTGTGATTCTCTTCTCTGGTGAAAGGGACTTCACTGGCAGGTAGAAACAAGGAGGGAAAAAAGGCCAGAACTTCCTGCAGTCATCTGAGAATGATACATCTCTCTCAACAGAATTAATCTCAAATGTTTCTGGGTGTCCCTTCTGCTTACTGATTGCCATAGGAGAGAGAATTCGCATTAGCTCATGCTGGAAATGCTTTAATTTTGGTACTAACAAGCAAGTGATAGATTGCCTGTGAAATATTATGATCTTGACTGACCTAGGAATTGTTTTCCAAATTCCTCACAGCAGTTTACTGGCATGAAGCTGATGCTTAAAAGCAAAATAAAACTGATAATTATGCTAGGAAAGGTTTGGAAAACTTGAATGTAGAGTGAACAGTGTTTTCCAGTCTGAATAAGTCTGAATAAAGTCTAAAGTTAAATGAGGCTTATGACTCTTATAAAAGACTGCAAAAAAATGTGTGACATTGCCTCCTTCAGAAAGAAAAATTTGCTAATGTGGGAATTGGGTAATGTTTCCTTCCTAATATCTATTAGTCTTTACTTACAAGCCCTTTCTGCTCCACCAATGATAGTTTTGTTTTCTTCAATGTCTTCATGTGACAAATAATACCTGTTTGAGCCTGTAGGAACAAGCACCTCTCCTACTGTTCTGAGGGGTAAAAATCATCCTTAATTCTTCCATCAATAGTTGATAAAATACGATCTGTTTGTGAGCACCTGTATGCATTTATTTAAGCAGAAAATATGTGTTTCATCTCTGTGTTGTGTATCTAATGTATATATTTTTTTTTTCTTCCTCCTTCTCACTCTGACATTAGGAGAGGAACAAGAACTACTGGTTTTCTGGCAGGATTTTTTTGTATCCTCTATTCTTATTCTCTTGCTAATAATCTCTCTTTACTGGAAACTTCTCAGAACATGGACTTGCTCTGTTCTGGTATTTGTAGCCCAGCTAAAATAGCAGGGCTCTTACTCTAATCAAGCCTTAGGATTTCTACAATGCAACTAAAATGAGTAACTCTAACAGAAGCTTCTAACAGTCATTTGAATTTACAGAGGTCAGTCTGACTTTCCAGAATAACAGCAGAAAATTGTAGCCCAAAAGCTTTACATAAGGCCAGAAGATTGTTGGCAGAACAGATTCCCCCCGCCCCCCTTGCTGTGAGGAGCATTGTACAATGACTCTTGAGTCATGCTGGGGGCTGAGATTTTGAGCTACCTTGCTCACTGCTGTCAGTTGTCCTTCCATTACACTCATCAAAGCACTCATTTACTCTTTGGTGTCTTCCCCCTCCCACACCTTCCCAGGAGGAGCTATCTGCTTTGATCTAGCTGATGCACAGCATCAGCAGTGTGTGCTACTGCATGTTTGTTCCCAGTTTGAGGAAAGATTATAATAGTACCTTTTTCTGCAAACTTATGGGACAAGAGAACTTTGCCTTTGTATGTTGTGCCTATATTCTTCTGACTCTGCTGCACTTTGAAAGAAGGGAAGGAACCATGAGAATTAGAAGCTTGTATTTCTCTTGACCTAAGCCCTAGTTTTATAATGGAGTTATAAACACTTACAAAAGTGGACTAAAAAAATTCCTAAACAGGTGATGCTAGACTTCCATGAGAATTAGGTATGTTACATGCTTAAATGCTTTTCAAGATCCTACTGTAAGTCCCTAATCCTTTCTACCTACTTCAGAGTCATCACTGATATTTGAGCACTTGAGGGCGGCTTTGTATCTGTCATTATTTCAAAGTGATAGAAGTTGAGGAGGATTTTGTCAATTCAAAACTGATTGCTGTGTTATAAATAATAAATTACTTTTCTTTAATCAAAAATGGTTTGATACTTCTGCCATTGAGCACATGGCTAATGCTTGCTTAGGTTATCACAGCTTTAAGATGTCTATTCAATGGAACAGATGGAAAGTTATTTTAATAGAAGACCTGAAATGTTTATGTATCCAAGTACCTGATGATCAATCTAGTGCTGGCCCATAAGTGTCCTTTAGCAGTATTGCACAGGTAGTCATGCACTAAGGGGTTTGCTCTTGGTGAGAAACAACCAAAAAGAGCTCTGAACTGCTGCCTTAGGAATGGTGACATTCGTGCTTTCTTTCTGTAAGCATATAACCAGTTACCTTCTCAGAAGAGAGCCTCTTGACACCTGCCTCTTGACAGTAGTCCATTTGCAGGTTAGGAATATAATGAAGCATAAAGGACATGGGGAGGAACAAAGCAATTTGGATTACAACAGTACTGGTGAAGCGTTGGCATCACAGGCATTGGTGAATACTAATATCTGCTTCACTCAGGTCATGATTTCGCTTTGTGTTCGTAGCCTTGCTGCTTAATTCCTGAGCTGCTTGTACATTGAAATAGCAGGTAATGACAAAAGAAACTGATAGCTGGGGAATTCAAGGATGAGACTTTTCCAATAACAGTGAGCTTGCAGCCAGTTGTACAGTGAGGCAGAATGCATTAATGTGTACAATAAAATAATGCTGGGTACTGATATCCTACATATAGCCTTGGAGGTCACTACTGCTTCAGCTGGTGCTTGCATCATTCCCTGCAGCAATGGAGTTAAATCAGAGGGAGACTGTGGTTCCAGGGAGCTTAGCATATGGTAATCAGATAAGTTGCCATATGTTACCTTGCTAACATATGGAGGAAAGAACACCGTTGGTAGGGGAATTTCTAAACCTGAAGTGAAAGGCAGTTGCTCTGGTGTCTCTTGCCCTTGTTAGCTTCAGTATCTCAGTGTGCTGCTTGTACAGATTGGCTTGGGAGGCTTCCAGGTGAAGAATGCAAGCCCCTGCTCACTTGCAGGAGTGCTGCCCAAAGAGCAGGATTCTGAGCCAATGGCAGGACCATTCTGGAGTCCCTCTTCTTACAGGCTTATCTTCTGGTTCTTGCCTTGGTAAAACACTTTGATTAAATATTTCAAAAAAATGTGTACTGCAGAGAGATTTATATTCCTCTGTTTGGGCTGGATAGCATCTTTACAGCTTGAAATTGTAGAATTTGGTTAAATACTAGCATCTCTGGAAAAACTAATCTGCTCTGTCTTCTGAGTGTTTTTATGCTTTAGGTACTGATAACTCATGTTAATAGTTCAACTACAAATTTTATGTTACAATTTTGAAATATGTAGGGCCTAAAATACATAAATAAAACTCATATGACGAGAGTACCACCAAACATTATATTCTTAAGTCATATATTATCATGCAGCTTTTTCTGGTTTTTTTACCTGCTCCTAGGAGTTTGCATATGTGATTTTCAGGACCAGAAGACTAAAAACCTGCAAGTATGATGTTCAAAGCCTGTTTATTTAAAGAAAGATATTTGTTTGAATTTTTCAGTCTTCTCTTGTCCTGTCCATTCCCATTTTACTAGTGAATGAAAAGCTGGTATTTGAGACTCCTAATGCCCTAAGGCAGATTTGGGTGAAGTCGCTTCCTTACTGGATAATTCTCTCTCTTATCAGATGCATGTGTGTGATGGTGAACAGAGGTGACACAGAGGCATTAATTTAAGATGGTGTCAGCTCTATTCTGGGCATGCCTTTGTGACCTCCACAAGCATTTGACTCAGTCTCTCTAGGTACCTACAAAAAGCCCGAGTTTGTGAGATTCCTTTAGCCTCTTAACATTGTATGTGTTTATCGTTCTGTGTGAACAGGCTAACTCCTTTCTCCTTGTTTCCCTCAGCTAGAGGATGAAATTTCAACTTTGCGGCAAGTGCTAGCAGCCAAAGAGAAGCACCTGGTTGAAATTAAACAAAAACTTGGCATAAGTCTGATGAATGAACTGAAGCAGAACTTTAGCAAAAGCTGGCATGATATGCAGACAACTTCTGCGTGAGTACTGATCTTTATGCTTACACATATGAACATACCATGTTTTTCTAAAACGTTTTGGGCTGAATTAATAGCAACATTGGTAGAAAGAACCACCCACCTTCATCAAGTGCTGCCTGAAAAGTAATTTGCTGGTTTTTTCCTCTTCATTTGACAACTGAATTTGACACTTAAAAAGAAGGAAAAGTGAGTTTCTCCACAACTGAACTGAGCTGGGAGTTGACAGCAAGGAAGGCAGGGGGCAGTGGCATGCATCATCTATGAAGGAGAAGTCTCACAATACCTGAACAAAGAGACCAGAGCAGGTCCGATGACAGCAAAGAGGGTCGAGCAACAGTTCAGATCTCCAGGTGCCTCTGTACTGATGAGCCAGGTCCTAGATCAAGCCAGGGAGTCAAATCTGTGAGTTCAAGATCTGTGAGGAACCTAGCCAGATACAGTCAGTAATATGATTTGACATTAAATTCAGTCTAGGCTTTAGTATAGGTCCCAAATGAAGGGAAAAGGTGCTTAACAAGCATTCTCCCAACTCTTGCACAGCATTTTCATCACAATCTTACCCAAGGTTTCACAGCTATGCAGTGCGAGATCTCACCTTGAGCTGCCAAGTTCAGGGGAGTGGGGGAGAAAGCATTAGCAGTTCCTCTTGGTGCATTCAAGGTGCTGACAGAGACTTGGTAAATATGTTAAAATGTACACTTTTACATTAAAATAACTACTCTTTGTATTTTCATGAGAAGTCAAATAAGGCATAAACCCCTTAATAAAAATATATTTTGTATGTCTCCTGTCTCTCACTGTTGGACAGTTTCTCATCTAGGTCCTGTTTCTCATGACATGTCATTAGCAGGGGTATTACTGTTGCCTTGGTGAGGGTGTCTGGCATGTGCTAGGAGAGAGCAGTCTAGAGACACTAAGCTTTAGAAGAGAGGAGAGGCACAACACATCTGAACTAGAATTACTGGGAGAGACTAGCAAAATTTTGAAGTAAAAACTTTCATTTTTACTTGAATTTGATAGCAAGTTCTCAGATAAGTTTTAATTTTTTCCTTCACATTGACATTTGGCACAAAGATAGACTTAGGAGACTTTTTCAATATGGTAGCTGCTACTTTTTATATATATTATGAGTTTCAGAAACTACAGTCCATTAGGCGGTAAGTGTCCAGTAATTTTCTTGTGGAACTGAGCACCAGGAGTCCCATTTTTGCCCCAGAAAATTCTCATGTTTATGGTCCAACTGCTGTATAATTCTGCTAGACCCTCATGCCAGAACACCAGTACTGATATAAATCATGGTAATCCAGCATTCTTAAGAATGGATGTGTTGAGTAATACAGGTGATTCATTGTTGCTATACCAAAATAGCAGTGGGACAGTATTATTCACCAAGATTCTCTGATTTAGGAAGGATGAAAAGCTTGTTAAAAAAAAAAAAGTTCTAAATATTTACATGCCTGTGATTTAGGGTTCTAAATCTACAATTACTTATTTTAAATTTTAAAATGATCTGGTTTTAAGAGGTGAAATTTTGTTTCACTTAGCTGGTGTGCTTTCCTGTAAGTTAAAACTACTTTTCTTTAGCAGGGAACTTTTCAAAGCCACAGAACACCAAAGTTTTTGTCCACTTATTGTTAATGTTTTTAAGCTCTCCATTTAGGGATACATTCTTAAGTTTAGAGTGGACTTAGAGGAAGAGGGGTGGACTTGTCTCAGTAAGAGTCCTGTAAAATATGTTTGACCACTAGTTAAGAGTCATGACCTAACTTACAGGATGCATGCCACCCCTACTGACTAAATTTAATCTTGAGATTTTCACTGTTTAAAGCATTTACGTTTTAAATGGTTGACCCCAAGTTCCTTGTTAGTTTCCTGTACTATTCAGTGCACTGATGTTTAGTATAATCTATTCTATTTTAATATAATGTGTTGGGGGAGGCAAAGGGCTCTGCTATAGAGGAAATCAGTAACTACAGAGCAAATGATTGCCTTGGGTTTGGTTTGGTTTCATGGTGGTGAGGCATTCAACTAGAATGACTTCCCACACACACCTTTTTAATGATTGGTTTTTCAGTGAATAGAGGTGGGTGGATATTCAACTTCTAGCAATGCAGGTTTTTTATATTTTAAAAATAGATAATTTATTCTTATTTAGATGCTAGAAGGAGGGTCATGTTGGTGGATTTCGAGGTTATTTATTTTAGCTTAAGAAATAATTACAAATGTGTTTACATGGATGTTTGTAAAGACCATAATTGAACTTTTCTAATTCTTGTTCTGCTACAAAAGAAAGGTTTTATATAATCTGAATGTATTATATTCAGTTAAAGCTTCTTGGTGGTGCTTCTGTAAGGGTCTCCTACCTTCCATACTTTAGATTTTCACCATATAGTGGATTAAGATAGAACATAGTATGTATGACAATTAACCTGGTGTTATACAGAATCACAGAATAGTTGAGGTGTTGATGGCAATGTCAGAAGACTCTGGTCAACTGACTCTTTCAGGCAGGACCAGCTAAAGCAGAGCCCTCAGGGCTATGTCAGTCAGGGTTTGAATATCTCCAAGGATGGAGATTCTACAGCATCTCTGGGCAACCTGTTCCATGTTCAATTGCCCTTGCTGTGAAAAACATTTTTCTTAAATACTGAAAAATCAATATATTTTAATATTTCTTGCATTGAATTTGTGCTGTTTGCCTCTTGCACTTTCACTAAATACCACTCAAAAGGTCTTGCCTCTATCTTCTTTCCTCCTTTCATTGGACTGTTCATACACATTGATGAGATCCTTCCATGGGCCTTCTCTAAGGTAACCAGTCCTAACTTTCCCAGCCTCCTCATAAGAGAGGTGCTCCAGTCCTTCACCATCTTTATGCACCTTTGCTGGACTTGTTCCAGTTTGTCCCTGTCTGCCTTGTACTGGGAAGCACAGAACGGGACCCAGGTGTGGCCATAACCAAGGCTGACGGGAAGGATCACTTCATGCAACCTTTGCTGCAAAGGCACATTGCTGACTTATATCCAGTTTAGCCTCTACCAGGATTTCAGGCTTTTTTCTGCAAGGCTGCTTTCCAGCTGGTTGATCCCCAGCCTCTACAGGGTTATTATTCCCAACCTGCAGGACTCTGCATTGCCCTTTGTTGAATTTACTGAGAGTCCTGTTGCCTCATTTTTTTCAAAGTCCCAAGTAATTGTATTCTTCAATGCAATTACAAAATTGCATTTCATTATATATAGAGAAGATTCCAAGGGTTTTTTTAGCCTTTCACTAGTCCCTCATATTAAGCACTAGAGATATAGATCCACAAGATATCTTGCCCTTTGCTGAGCATTTATGTTGTAAACATGCTCAGCTTTGTCCCTCAGCTTTTCATTTGATGCTCTTCTATTATTTGGAAAAAAAACATAAGATATTATAGTTCTGTCCTCTTGGGAGATATTTCAATTCTACTGTGTTCCTAAAGAGCAGTTTTATCTGTAAAATTACCCAACAATAAACTCACTCCAGCCTAGTAGTTCCCACAAAATTCTTTGCCATCCTTTCTTAAAATGTTATCAACTGTTATAAGACATAAACCTCCCCTGTTTAAAATAGTTAACCTTTCAACCCATGGATAGAATAATAACTATGAAGAGAGCTTCTAGGGAGATAAAAATGCTTGGTTTGCTACTAAACCTCTCCAAAAAAGAAATACTCCAGAAATTCAGACCACTGTAAGCATCAGTACTGCCATGGCAAATTAATTATTAGAAGAGCTAGAAAATTAGAGGAAACCCATGCTATCTTCAAGAAGTGAAACTATGTGAAATGTTTCAAAGTCAATATATTTAGTGATTACAACACGGGGGCTGGGAAGCCTTTAATGTGATGGAAAGTGGACCCACACAAGGCTAACACTCAGGATAGGAATCTGAAAAAGCTGTTTTCAAAGCGGCTTTTCACCTTTCAGCCTCAGAAATTTTCACTTGTAGAAAGGGAAAAGCTCATGAATTATAGGCCAAAATCAAGAGAACTGTAAGTGCTGGCTCCCAACAGCATGTTTCCTAGACAGGGCCCTGGGCTTTTTTTAGATGGTGACTGTCTTTTCAAGCCTGTTTAGGAAGGTTTCAGTGTTGCTCTGTTCTTGCATGTGATATTTAATTAAGATTTGTAACAAGAACATTCAACATGGACTTGGCCCTTTCTTCCAGAGGTAGAATAAAGATCTGTTCATTGAATACTGGCTGAACTATGTAAGCAATCTCAGTTCTGCTGGTAGGAAACGTGAGGACAACTGCATAGGTTTCAACAACCATTGGGAACTTACTGTTTTATAGTTCAAATTTCTGCCAGGTCATAGGAAAATAGAAGGTAATAGCTGCACTGCATGTGTTTTAGGCTTACAATCTATGGTACAGGCAGTCTTTGTTAATATAACTATATATATAGCAATGTGTTCCAAAGTTTCAGAACTTTTTTCAGTAAGTTAGATATAATTTGTGGACAGTCACAGTCCTACTGTGACTTCTAGGAATTAAGTAAACTGTGTTCCCACACACATATTTCTTGTGAGTGGTAGTAAAAGAAATGTGGGTGTTTCTGTTCATTGCAATCTGTAATCACCTTTTGACATTTTCTTCTCTAAATTTGCAAGTAAATGTAACAGTTGTGTAAGTAAAGAAATTGTGTGTTGGCTTTAGCAAGTACATTACCTGTGCATGAGTCTGTACTATATGGAAGTAAAAGGAGCCTCTCGTTTCCACTGCCTTTGCTTCCTTCAGGTCAGATCAGGCAACTTTCATACCATCTTCAAAGAGAATTATTTTGCTGCTTTTCCACATGTGTCTCTGGCCTTGAATTTTGAAAGGCAGAATAGTAAGGACAAATGACTTCAAGAAGTTAACTTAGTCCAAAAGATTTTTCCTTGTCCAAAAGATCTATGTCCATTTGTTTGCCTGAGAACCTTCAGGTAATGGAAATTCCACAGCAAGGTCAGGTGATCTGTTCCAGATGTTCCTTTCTCAAGGAAAAACCCACTGTAATTATCATGGGGCACCAGAAAAATATATACATGTGTATTATAGTGATCTTTATGTGTGTATATCTAACTGTAAGGATAGGAAGGGAGGCCTGAATGTAAATTGAGATCTCTGAAATTACAAGGATTAAAAATATCCAAGGAAGAGTTAGTCAAAGGGAGAAAGGGAAGGGAAAGGAAATGAAAGAGTGCAGAAGGAGAAAGGGAGGGGAAGAAAGGAAAAGAGAGACTGGGATGTGTTTAATCTTGCATACTTATTTTAATCTAATGTACAGTGCATAGCCCACTGACAGTGTTACTGATACAGTTTAAGGGGTGATGAACTGTCTCTAATGCCTTAAGATCATCTGTGCTTCAGCAAACATATTTTGGCTTTTTTACCTGGAGTGTAACCATAGCACACTTCCCCCCCACCTCCTGTTCTATGCTGCATTGCACAATTAATGCATTTCAAACAACTGTATCCCATATTTTTCCCATGTGTTTGAAGATTACAGAGCAGTACAGCCAGAACATTTGTCACCCTTGTCTGGCACCTTTCCTGACCTGTGACTCTCTCCACCTATTGAACAGTCACCTTTCATGTGCTGCACACAGATTTCTGCTGCAGCCTGCAGAGGTTCAGTTCCCTCAGTTCTCTCCTTCCTCTCCCTGTGGGAGAGGAACCACCTGGGGCTTACTTCCTTAGATTTAAGGAATATGTACCCATCCAAATGCCAGCACTGTTTCAGTTAATTCTTAACATTCCTGGCAATGGGAAGAATGACAAAAAATACGTCTGTCATTTGGTTTTGAAGTTGGAATGAATTTCAGGAGAGTACTAAAAAAACCTACCAAAACAAAAACCCGAAATAATGCACAACAGCTTAGAGTTAATTTGTGGCAAAAAATGACAAGAATGCTCTTAGAGAATGTTTTATGTACCTTTTATCTGTCGTATATGCATTTATCTCACTTGAACATTAGCATAATTGAGTTAATGTTGAGCCCTGTTTCTCCCAGAAAATCAACAGAAAAATAGTTTTGTAGCTGAGAGTTTCTCAGGGACCCACATGCTTTAGACCAATTGCAGAGAAGTCATTCTTAAGTTGACTAATGGTTTAAAAACTGAAAAGAAGTAAGCTCCATAGGGCACAGCTTGTGTACCAGGCTCTGCTCTACTGTATGGTTTTATTGTTAATTGTTTGCGTTCTATTATATCTTCTGTGAGCCTTATCACAGGTGAGGGTTTCTCAAATTAATTTTGCCAACAAGCACTGATGGAGAGGCATAACACTGAATGAAGATGTACTAATTAGCAAATGTACTGATTTTACAGAAGCTGAATTAAAATTCTTTATCATTTACTGCAGTACATCAAACGTTCAGCTTGACATGCAAAATATCAATATTATATGTGTAGCCTACTTCTGTCAGCACACTCTGTATTGCGCCTGTGAATGAAGGGTACTTTTGGCTTTGTCATGTGAATGGCAGTTCTATACTGAGATGAGATGAGTGTGATTGTCCTGTCGTATCCTGCAGATGATGTTGGCCATTTAAATGTCTAGTTCTCTAGTTCTCTCTATATAGCTGGTGCTTGGCTGTTCTCTCTCTAAAGCACTGGCTCCTTCATATGTTGTGTTTTATGAAACAGTATCTTCTTATATTTCCTTTCACTGTCTGTAAAAATCACAGTGAGATATATATAGTGAGATCTGGTTGTCACAGGATAATATAACCTAAATGTAGTATATGACACTGTCAAGTGAAAGTACAGTCAAAATATGCTGCAAATCTACTTTGTCTAAATAGTACGTTAGAGCACTGGAGATGTGAGTTATCTTTCAAGCTCCTTTTAATTATGTTATTGGAATATAACTGCAATATCAGCATGTTTTGTGATAACATCTGATAATCACTTTTATAAATAATTGTTTCTGTTAAAGAAATACCCTATTTTAAAAACAAAATTATCATCAGAAGTTGATGGATGAAATTCTTAGGTTAATGTAATATATAAAGGTAATGTTCAGATGTTCACAGTGTTGTTTACAAGTTTAAAATTGAGACAGCAGTTGATATAACTTATTTGTTTAATCCCTCTTGTATATGATATACATTATAAATATTTATTGTTAAGTGCTGAGTGAAAGCGCAGAATATGAGCCTTATTAACCATTACCAGCAATTCTTCTGTGCTACAGAGTATTTTCAGATGTTACAAAATCAGAGCAGCAATTCCTGCTCTAACTGAATAAATCAAGTAGGCTGTTTCTACTTTTGCTGATGCTACTTGGTGTACTGCTGATGGTGCCTTTGTATGAGTGTAATGATGTATTTGTGTAAAAATGCACTCAATGGCTTGGATGGAAGGTGCTCTTTCTTGAATCCCTGTATCTTAAATTATCTGAGTTTGGTTTTGCTGGAGTATTTCTGCCTGTAAGTTTTGGGGTCACTGGTTGACCTGAGCTGCTGGCTGACTGATTCCTGAGATGCTGTTAGCTGTCTCCATGAGCTGGTGATCAGCACTCACCTAAGGATTGCCAGCAGTGGCTGCTGAAAGGATGAGAGTGCCCAAGTGTTGTAGACGACTTAGCATGGAGAGCACTTGGTGGTGCAAGGAGGACTTAAACCGTACATAGAGCACTTTTTCCAATTAAAAAGTGTTTGTAGTTCTTACCTGGAATATCCAACTTTATTTCTGCAGGTAAAGGTTTCTGAAAATTATGTGAGCTGTTCAGTGCAGTAAAACAAAAGTACAAACTGCTGTAAGTTACATGAGATGATGAAAACTGCTCAGTCAGATTATTAATGTGCAATACAACTGAGCTGATTCCCAGATGACAGAGAGAATATGTTGAAGAGATCATTGTTACCAGAGTCTTGAAAAGATATCAAGTGGATGCTGTAAATATGATATAACTATGAAGAAATATTTATCTGAGCCAAAATACAGTGCATCATACATCCAAATATTAACACAGCACATAACTAACTACAGGGAGGCAATGTGCTCTGTGGAAATTTTTATGAAGAAGGCATAGTGATACACATAATGGTGATGAGGTGGTAATGGGCAGGGGGGTAGATTTTTAAGCTATCAGAGAGTTCTGCTGAGATGCAAATTATTTTTTCTTGTCTCTGCTGACAGGTATTGCATGTTGTGCTCCATTTTCACCTTTGTTATTTTGTTGTTCCTTAAAACTCTTCTTCAGCCTTGCTGAAGGGAGGAGGGGACATGTCATAGGTCATTTTTGCTGAAGTTGGTGCTGAAAAAAGACTAGTTGTGTAACAGTTTTAGCTGGATTTGTGCTCTTATGTAATGTCAAAAGTATTAGAAACACAAATGCAGTCTCCATGTCTTCCTCGCTAGTGGAAATACTGGAGGATGTTTGGTTTATGGGATTTACAGAGAAAACACAATATTGCTGGAATGCTGGAAAAGCAGTGGCATTCCAACCAATTCCCTGAAGATGTGTTCTGACCAATGTAATGTTCAGAAATATGTAGGGGACTCCAATGTTTCTCAGTGAAATTTGGGTCTCTCCTGTATGGCGCATTTTGGACTGTTCTCTAAATAGTTTTACACGGTGTGAAGAACTTGCAGTGAAAAGGTAAGACAGAGATATTTTATCATAAAGTTAAATGTGCCAATAAATAAAACTAAATCCAAGGTGTCATTTCAAAAAAATCAGTTTAGAGGGTTATCTAAAAAGTATTTTTACTATGTACGTTCAACCTGTACATAAATAGTTTGCGCTACAAAGGACCTTATAGACTTGGAAGTCAAATCTGAGTCTTCATTTTGTCATCAGCAAAATTCCACTTGTGTTGAATAGTTTAGGAATCTTTTCTGTTAGCAAACTCTTTAAAACTTGTATGCCACAGGCAACGGAATATTTGATTTTTTTCTTATTCATAGGCAGCTCTTCCTAAAAAGCTATGTGCTTATAGTTTGACAGTAGCATCCTTATTTTAGGGTCTCATCCCATTCTAGTTTATGAGAGTATATCTACTGTCAGCAAGAGGATGACATAGCCATTAAACTAGTTAAGCTAGAGGATGGGACCTCAGTGAAATAAGAGTATTGCATTCTTGCTGTGTCCAAGGACGACTGGCTAAGAAGAAAGGAGGTTCGGTAAAAGACAATCTTTTCCATCTTCTCTCTATTGTACTAGAATAAATAAAACAAGCATAACCATTGCTTCTTCCTTTCTAATTATAATTTGTGTTCCTTTGTCAGTGTTGCAATGATTTAGCCCTTGTCATTCAATATTGTAAATGTGTTTGGTTCTGCTTATCTAACTGGAGACTCCTAGCGGTTCTGTACCCTAGTCTTCAGTTGCTCCCTGTGGATTGCCTTGCTAGTCAGTGAAAGCAGAGACAAGCACCTTCGTAGAAAGAGCCCTTTCACTTGGCAGTTTAAGAACTTGTTAGGTCAGTAGGATGTTGTGGCTTAGGGACATAAAATCAAAATATATTGTCTGAAAGGACAGAGCATTATGTGGCCTCTGCCATCAAACTGGTGGTTTCTAAAACACAGTCCTGAGCAGAGGACTTTCAGCAATAGGTCCTGATGGGGCTAAAACTACGTGACATAAAATGTGATGTGCCATACTGCAAATTTTAATCTCATTTCCCCTCCTTCCTCCACAAAGTTATTACTTTCATATATGTAATAATAAGGAGAGAATACCTGTTGTAAGGACTTAGCAGCAGGATTTTTTTTTTTAATCAACTGTCAGTGTATTTTGGTACATGCTCACAATCCTACAGTTTTTGTTCAAATGAGAATGAGAACCCAGTGGAGTTTTATTTCTGAATTTTTCATGATTATTTCTTCTTGTCTGCCAACACACACCACGGGATAGAAGGCTGATTATAGTGTGCTCTCCTTTTGTTACTAGGTCAGTACTTCTAATTCTGAGCTTGTCTGCGTCACTGGGAGTATCAGATCATTTTCTCAGAAGGAAGTCTCTGACATGCTCAGAATTAGTTTAGTCAGCAGAAAATCATCTTTGCAGAAAAGCTTACTGATTACTCTGAGAGTGCAAGTTACCTGTACTGAAGAGTCTGTATGGGTCAGAGTGTGTATTCTGAATCAGTAAATTATGACTCTGTGTTTGAATCTGCATGCTATAAGTGAAATTAGTGACATGTTTTAAAATAATTCAGTCCTACTAAGAATATGCATTCATTCTCTAGGTTTCTTCATCTTCCTTTCTTTGTCCTGCCCCAAACCTTGTTCCTTTAAAGAGATTTTAAAAAGTGAAAAGAAAAGGAAAATTGTGGAATGTGGAAACAGATTTGATGATTTTTTTCTATTTTAAATATCACAGAATCATTTTGAAGTGTATCTGTTAAGTGTACCTAATATGTGTATTCTGCTCAGAAAGAGCAGAATTGTATTTGTCCTGATTCTTTTCTGTGCTTCAGACAGCAGGTCAGTGTCTTCTGAAAGAATACTTACTTGATGCAAATGTGATTTTTTGTAAACAGAAGTTGTATCAAGCAGGTATTCAACAAATCACTGCATTCTGCTTTTAACCAGCATGCACTGGCCCATCTGGGGGATGTCTGCAAGGGGGAAGGAGAGGATTGCTAAGTTAAGGATTGCTCTGGAGAACCCTGCACTTAGGAAGCTGTGCAGAAATGGGCATCCTCACCCATGTTTGTTTTGAGCCAGTTACTATGTTTATTAACATTTCGTTGGATGGGACTTTGAGGGAAATTAGTTGCATGGATTCTAGTCTCTCTTTGTTAATACTTATCACTATTTCTGTTCTATTTTTTGTTTCCAGTTACAAGAAAACACATGAGACCCTGAGCCATGCAGGGCAAAAAGCAACAGCAGCTATCAGCAATGTAGGAACAGCCATCAGCAAGAAGTTTGGAGATATGAGGTATTGGCATCTGCTGCTTCTCTAGTCTTATTTAGAGGACTAAATGTATAAATCATTTGTCAGCTCTTCATTTCCTTCTACATTAGTGTTTTAAAGGTTCAAGTAGTTTATAGTAAGTCATTCATTTAATAACACTCATGTTTTTAACTGGAAAGAAGGCATAATGATGACCAAAGATAGAATTTTTATATGAGTCCTGTTTTTAATAAAAAAAAGTACAGTCAGAAATTCTTTTGTAATAACTTTGCAAATTCAAGAAAACGTATAAGTAAAATGGAACAAAAAATTGCTATTAGATCTTTATTAACCCAGTTTTGTTCTTATGTGGATGCTGGAGAAAAATATCATCAGAAGAAAAGAAGCCTACCTAGGAGCTGCCTGTGATAATAAAAAAATATTTCAGGCTATTTTTAATTGGTTTTTATTCAAGATATATTGCAAAGTTTTGTTCGGCAGTTGTATAAAAATAGATATGATAGAAGTAACAGGAGTTGAGGTCAGTAGAACTGCCACTTAAAGCAAAAACTGTATACTGTAAACCAGCATTCCAGTTTTCATTAGGTAGTAGAATTACAGAACTTCCTGAGTGTTTGAAAGAGTTGATTTTTTTGTTATAAGATAAGTGGACATGGATAACTCCACAAGTGCGTAATTAGGGTCTCATTTATTAATAGTGCATATTATCCCATTGGTATGTACTCACTTTTTTGTTATGATATCCTAAGATAACCATATCCTAAGATCTGTGTGTGATGCAAATGAGTGAAGCTTAGTTCATGGCAATAATTTTTCCCCCTTTTTATTTTTATTCTGGATCTTAAATCTTTAAAGTCCTCCCCTTAATACCTACCTTTTATATACAGCTTACTAAATCCTCTAAAGAAGTACTAATGTTTTTCTAGGTGAAACTAAAAAGGAAAATTTACATGATACATATTACTGTATCATGTGCTTTACAGTGTCTTTTTCCACACTACAGTTCAAAATGGGAATTTAGTGAATGACTTGCAACCTTCATACATAACTTATTTATGTTTGAACATAACTAAGAATTTTTTAGTTGACACAGTTAAATATTCATGAGTAGTATATGCCTAACATAGGATAGAAGAATAAGCAGGCATGCAATTATATTTTCTTAGTGTATTTTTTAGTGTTCAAAAATCTAAGAGCTGAAAACTTTCTAAAACATAAATTTGAGCCTTCATTTAAAAGTTTCTTGAAGGTTTTTCTTCATAAATTTTTCATTATTTAGAATTTATTTTAACTTATATGAGCTTTTGAAATTCATAACACCTCACATCTCCCCAGAGGAATAGAAATTTATGTGGTAAAGTCTGTGGTTTATTTGTTCGTTCATTCATTCCCTATATGGAGTCTCTCTGGTCTTTCCTTTGGTGCCTTCTGGCTCTTCCATTATGAGAAACAGTGAGTGAATTCTTCTTCTAACCTTCATTTCACTCATTATTTCTTGTGGGTTTACTGTATTTCACTTCAGTTCCCTCTTCCCTCTTTCCAGGCTGCAGTTGGATGAGTCACTTTCACAAGCTTTTTTGTTACCTTTGTTAATTCTTTCTGCCTTCCCTGCAATTATAGTTGTATTCTGTGTTTTGAGAAATATATAAGAAGTGTGTGATGCATGTGGCACCAGCATATTCCCTGTTTCATTTTGTTTTCTTAACACTTCCTCTTGCAAAAAAAGACAAGCCCACAGCTCAGCAAACAGATCCTGTTGCTGCTTCCTTGCTTTAGATCCTACAGCAGTGACCAAAGAGTTTCTGTGTGAATACCTTGAGCACTGGCTCTGGATTATAGAGGGAAGGATGACTTAGCGGTTCAGGTCCTATTACTAGTGCTTCATACACGGTATGAGATTAACTGCAAAGGCAGGAATGTCTTCACTGAAATACAGTGTGTTCAGCCTTTAGAATTTCCCTTAATTAATCAGTGTTACCAAATGCCTTTGTCTTACCTGTCAGTATCAGCCCATGACAGTCATGCCTCTGACATGGCAGATGGGAGGTGTTTATCTCATTAGATCTTTAGCCAAGGGCTCTAAGCAGAGGCTGAGTCCACAAGCATTTTGATTAATCAAAAAGAGGATTTTTAGTAGCTTTCTTTGATTGAAATTATTATCTTGAACCTGGTTGGGAATTTTTCAGGAAAATGTGAAGTACCAGCATTGCCTTTTTTGTGGATACTTGCTGTTTTCAGTTAAGTCTCAGTTAGTAGTTTTCTTGATGCTTGATGATGAAGCAGCAAGTGGTCTAGCCAGGTTCCATAGTTATAGAGAATGGGGTGACTTGGATCTTCTGCATGTGCTGCACATCCTAAATCTGGAATGATGGTCAGTATGCTTCCCATAGCAAAAAAGCTGGCCTAAATTCTTGGCTCAGCTTGGCCAGGTTCTCTGTGGGGTCACATTACAAACCATATCACTTAAATAACCTGTTTATTAAAAATCTTACCGCTGTCTTTCCAATCTCACTTGCGTTTGGGGGAGTAAACTGTAAAGATGCAGGAATTTTCTGTGTCATTGTTGGCTTGCTTTTTTTGTGAATCCAAATAATTTTATTTCAGTGATCTAGTGTATGGATTATCACCACCCCCTCCCATACTGCTGTTTTAAACAAACATCAGACTCTAGCTTAATTCTCTTGGTTAGGTATTAAGGCTGATAGTCACCAATGAAATCCAGATGCAAATCCCTGTTCTGCTTTCACTCAGAGCAGACACTTGAAACTGATTTCTAAAATCCAGATGTCATCGTAATTCCCAGTATGTTCAGCAGCCTTACCCCCTGGTGATGGTGATTTTGAAAGGATGTTTAGACAGACTGACTAAATACTGAAACCTACTTTCTTTATGAAACAAAATTCTGTTTTCTATGTTACCTGTTATGTCAACTATATAGAGCACTATATGAAAAACTTATTTCTGTTCTGAAGCTGTTGGGTCTAAATTTTCATTTTGTTTTATCTCTAAAAATATTACTAAAATGTCATATAAAAACAGGTCAGATAGACTCCCCCAAATGTGCTATTTTGCTATGTTAGCATTGAAGAAGATAAAATCTGTAAAAAAAACTGACAAAATTCTGTGCGTCTGAAAGAACAGATGCCACCCTTTGGGGACCAAGTGCTTTTCCTGCAGCTGCTGTGCTTCTCTTTCATCCCCACCCCATCTTCCCAGTGTCGCAACTCTCTAATTCATTTTGTGCATGAATAATCACTAGTGTTTTATATTTTCTGAATTTTGTACTAATAAGCTTGTAAGGAATCTTTACAGTCATAGTGCATCCTATTTGATATTGTGTTTCTAGAAATACAAGAAATACATTTAAAACCAGTGTACAGATACTTCTGCTTTAGGATATAAACCAGACACTAGCAATATAGCTAAGATAATAGATTCTTCATTAATAGGCCTTGTGACTAATTCTATGCCATCAAAATTTTTTTTTTTGCTCCTCCAGCTCACATTGTCTCTTTTAATATTCATCTGGTGTGGAAATTAAGTGGAAGGGGGTAGTCCCAGGTCACTCACAGGGCATTGATCAGAGGCTCAGGTCTCTTTGCATTAGAGAATGTACTGACATTTTAACGTGGCTCTTGCTAAGAAGAGCAAAGATGTGATAGAGCTGAGGGCTTTATCCTTTTCTGCTTTGCTTTCTGCTAAAGTTTGAATATTTTCATGCTATACTGCTGGACTACTCTGCAGTTGTCTGTATAAATCTGTCTCATCCCTGCTGATGACCTTTGTAGAAACAAGTTTGTGATACCAAGTGAGAGAAAGGAGGAAAGAAAGAAAAAATAAACTATGTGCACTACACTACTATATGCACACTACCACATACATTGCTGCTACTCAAGTAAAGGTATTTAAAGATTAAGCTAACAAAGGCATGCATGCAAATTAGGATGTCAGCAGTTACATTTTGTATAGCTCCTTCATTCAGCTGTCTGGTACGTTTTCCTTAATTACATGATCACACAGACCCCTTTCAAATACAGTGCCTGGGATGAGCCAGCTCCCAAGATGAATGAAGGTAATATAATGCCTCATTCCTGCCAGGAGTTGGAAGGCACAGGTGGAAAGACACAAAAGACTGCAGGGAGGGACAGCCTGGGGACATGACTGCAGCAGTTGAATGTGCCCCTCAGAGATCAGCACAGAAGGCACATGAGGCACCAGAGGGGTGGAGGAGGGCAAAGTTAATTCCTCTCCGGAGGTGCAAGGGGGATTCTGGGAACTACAAAGCAGATACTGGAGGAATGCATTAACCTGTTATTTTCTAAGCATCTAGAAGATAGCGTGATAGCAAAAACATAAAAGGGTTTGTCAAGAACAATTACCTTGAACTGACAGCACCTGTCATAGAGGATAGATGGGAGGTAGGAGATGTGATAGAGCTTGACTTTGATAAGGCTGTCTGTACTGTTTATGCAGAACTAGAGAAATACAGCTTAGGTGTTATTGCTTTACCAGGAAGAGAGCATAGGGAATTGAAAATTGTATCCAAGAATAGGTCTCAGTAGCTGACCATAATGTAGGATTTTTCAGGCATCTGTCCTGAGTCTGTTACTCATCAGCATTTTCATTGCTGGGTTAGATGAAAGTGCCAGGATGGCATCGTTTAGAATTCCCATATAAATGCAGTGGCAGGATGTGCAAACACTTCAGGCACCAGGATTAGAAATCCACATTATTTTAAATGATAAAATAAAATTCAGTGTAGGAAAGTGTAACATGCTTTATTGCCAAATGGGGAAAAAGTTCAAAAGCAGAGATGGGGAGCACTGACCAGGCATCTCTGCAGAGAAGGGCTAGCAAGTCTAGCCTTGTGGCTCACAAGTGCAGCTGAACAGGGGTTATTTCTGAAGGCTGTGAAATCTCTGACATTTAAAGTTTTTAGGAGCGGGTGGGGCCAAAATCTTTTGGTGATGGTTCAGGTATGATTAATCTGCTTTACCACTTTTTAAGTTGATTTTTGCTGTGCCTTTATTGTTGTGCCTTTTGTGGGTTTTGTTGTTGTTGTTTGTGGTGACAGAGTTGTTGCACAACCTTTTAGGATTTCTGTGATGTAGGGATGTTCTGGGCACTTAAAACTGCTGTCAGATCTGAATTCTTTCAAATGCTGTAGCTGTCATGGCTGAAACTACCATTCTCAAACTTTTGTTTTTTGATGCCCCTATAAAAGAAATAGCAGTACTACCTTGCTTCAGAGCATAACTTCATAAGCATTTATTTTGCTGATGGGTGAGGAACTTGTTTTCCTCGCTTTCATGGACATTTGTCCCTTAATTTGTGCTGATTTTTAGAGGTTTGCAGTAACAGATTTCCTTATCATATGTCTGTGCAAGTATCTATACTGGCATGGAGAAGGGGGTGGCTGTTACTGGGAGCCAGCAGGTAGTAAAAGGAGGACAACAGTATTACTTAAAGGGGTCTAAGAAGAAATGTGTTGTGAAGACAAACCCTTGAATGTTTCAGAAACACCAGTGTACATGATGATGCGCATAACCTTGTAAATTAACCTGAAGAAATCAATGCTTTTCTATGGAGCAAAGTATGAAAATTGCACAGTAAATAATGCATCACATCACACATTGAGAAAGGATGAGAAAAATAAGTATTTGAAGAGATGTTCATTAAGTGTGCACCACCTCTCTGGCTCACTGCAGGAGGCAGGTGTTCCCTTGAAGTGGTCTGTAATTAAAGACTACATCAGTAACACAGATGAAGGAGAGGCTTGTCTGCCTCATCATTTCTCAACTTTGGAACATTAATGACATCCTTTGAATATTGTATATCAGTGTGTCTCTCCCATTTCCGCCTTAATTAAGTTTCCTTAGTGAGTTGGAACACAGTGTCAAGGTGTTTCAAGTATTGTTTTCAACAAGGAACAAGTATTTTAGAAAATGTTGTTTTAGGAATTAAAAACTCGTTATTTTTTCCATAGCCTTTTTAAACTGAGAGATGATTAAGGGATTCAGAGGGGAAAAAAAAAACACATTTGCTGTTATATACCTGTACAATAACAGTTTACCTATACTTTAATGATATTAAGAGAGGCTATGAGAAAAGAGTTAGCATTGTTTAAATCTATTCTAATGAAGAGAACATAAAATTTAGATTTTAAAGATAAAACTTGTTTTTCAATGCATACAGAATAGGTGACTGCATAGTGAAGGACTATGTGAAAATTTTTGCTTTGGAGAGGTCTGAACTGATCCACATTCTACTGTGAATTCCAGCATAAAGATTTGAATGTAAATTATTTTATTTTTCTCCTTGGGCAGTTTGATATGCTACAGATGTGTATGTCTATTTTTGTTACCTTTTCCTAATACATTTAACTCTTGCTTTTCTTTCCTTGTGCATCCACCCCAGATCGCATTCAATTGGGTAAGACACATTACTCTCCTTGAATACTGTCTCTGTATTTGACAAGATTTGTTTTATGGGTTGTAATGCAGTAACCTCTTTCCTTCCAGCATCATTATATGCTACTTAAACTGTTATGCCTCATTTTTACAGCATAGTGAGTGTAACAGGAAAAGGATTGGACTAAGTGTTTGCCTTGAGTAGATTAGTATTAAATTCAAATAATGGACACATTCAAAAGATGTTGGTCTTGGGAAAACCTACTTATATATAATCCCATTCTCTCAACCATATTCTTTCTGTCAGAGGTTTGAACATGAACAACAAACAGTAAAAATTCTATTCAGCTGAGTTTTGTAAAGATTATAGGAAGTATTTAATTACCTCATCTTCAATAGGGCAAAAGTATCTTAGTCATGATTCTTTAAAAGTCTTGAGTCCTGGGGAAAGTTCCAAGTTCTGAAGATGATAAAAGCGTTATTTATAATTAGAGTTTGAGTTTATTGAATCTGTAAAGCACTTGAATGTATGATAAAAAAATTGTTAGAAAACAATTTCATGTGTTCTCAAAGATTCTATAAGCAGTCTAGCTTTAGATCAGTTCACCCTGAAGAGAGGCTGAACAGTCCTGAAGGCCTTGCCACTCCCTCTGGCCTTGTAGTATCTTCAGAGCACTGAAAAGATGCTCAAGAGCATTTTTTCCATTCAGCTACTAACAAGGACTCTAATTCACTGAGTAAACTTCAAAGTACAGCATAGATTGACCTTCTAAGCTCACTCTGACATGAAACTAAAATGTAATATTTATTGACCTCTGTCATGAAGGATTCCTGTTCTGTGCAATGATCACTATCACAGTCATGCATGTCTTTAAAAAAAGCTTAATATTTTAGGCTTGTATTAAAGAAGGTGTTGCACTGTTTCCATAACTTGCATTCTTACCTCTTTAGAGAAATTAAAATATGAACTCAAAAAATAAGCATTTAATATTTTGATTGTCTGTCATATGGCATCTCTCAGCTGTGTGAATTTAATCTTCTGATTTAAACTTTTATATTTGGAATGTTTTTCTTTTAAAAGAGGAGCAGTCTATGCTGAAATACTTCCAAACTCTATTTTTGCCTATTTGTTGTGGGTTGCAAAACCAAAATGGCAAGGATGCTTGCTTAATTTAATGAGGACTGTTAAAGATTTGCTGCACTTTTGAAATGTTTGGGCTAATCTTTCATAAGTCTTAAAAATGATGTGAAAAATTGAACATGAAACATTAGCATTGTCTGCTGTCAGTTCTTGTATATCTGATCTTAGCAGAAGACTTATAACATATACAACAGCAAACAGTTTGTATTAGATCTCACTATTCCACCTGCTTTCCAAATAGCTCTTCCCTCCCTTCCCCACCCCCATTTTTGAATCTTTAATCTGGAAAAACAAAACTGTATATAGAGCCAATGCTGCTCTCATTCTGTATAGTTTATAACAAGCATGTGTGCTGTTTATATGAGAGCTTTCATTTTTTAATGCTATAATCATACTTTGCTTGCAGCCAACTGTTGGTGATGCTTACAGTAAAGCTCTCCCTGTTCTCAGTCAGACCAGGCTGCAGCTGTCAGTCAACACCGAAAGTAGCAATGCAGGGATTTTTGGAAAAAGACACACTCTTGCATCACACACTTTACTTAAAGTGCTCAGATTGAAATGTGCTTATGGAAATTTCTTAAGCTTCAAATAAAGATTTCTATTTAGACCAGGCATGATGCTTCCCAGCAGCAGGGAACAGGTGGTGCTGTGAAAACAGAGTTGGTGTCTCAGGTGGGAGAATTTGGCTCATATAAGTCAAGCAGTCAGCATGGGTGGCATCTGGAGGTCTAAAGGTGTGCAGCATGATTTGAGGATCTTTGAGTAATGCAGAGGCGCCATCCTCTGTTTCCAAGCTTCCAATACTCCTGCTGCTGGGAAGTCTGAGGAGGGAAGTCACAAACAAACTGGATGACAGCTGTGGAAAATAGCTCCGTACCTTTGGTAAATTTGAGGAGTGAAGGAGGAAGTGAAATGTCCTTGAGAGGTGTGGATATGTGAGAGTACTGCCTCTCTGGCAGAAGAAAGCTCTTGTTTAGGTAAGCAGTTGTGCAGGAGCCTTTTGAGATTGGCAGTCAGCTGAACCAGCTCCACTGATGTGCACAAACCTGGGGTGTATCCCTCCTGCCCAACGCAGAGCTCATCCTCTGTCACTGCATGGCATGGAGGTGGCTCTCTGTGCCACTCTCATGTGTCTCTGTAGGTAGCCAGGGTCTGCACCATTTCAATGGATTTTGCCAGGAGCTGTTTTGTATCATTCTTTTGAGCCCCCTTGCTGGTCAGTTGACATGAGTATGTGGTGGTAAGATCTTTAGAGCTGAGAGTTTGACAAGCCCTTGCCATCAGAAGAGGAAGAATACCAGCTCTCTTGACTATATGTACATTTAAACGTTAAGTTTAAAAATGCATTATAATCATATTGGAAATCGGATTTTACAGCTTTTTTTCATATGTTTTGCTTTCATCCCACAGCTATTCTATTCGCCATTCCATAAGCATGCCTGCAATGAGGTAATGTGCTACCCACATTCTGTTTGCTATGGTGATGTTGAACAGAGTAATGAGGGGGGATTTGCATACTTTGATCCTGATCCTGCAGTTTTTAGTTGCATGAGAAGTCTCACTTCAATCAATTAAGGTTATTCATGTAGATGAAGGCTGCAGGGCAGGCTAGCTGTGGTTTTGGGGTGGTTGTTTTTTTTTTTCATTTTAATTGTATTAACTGCTTAATCTCTTGTACAAGCCTTTGAGTAAATTAAGCAGTTCTGAAATGTATTTGGGTAGCTGATTGCTATCAAGTTTGTATTACTGAATTTGAAATTCAGTTGTTTTGCTGTCTCTAGAACATCATCCAAAGCCCATTAATGTCAGAGATGCTTTCCACTCCAACAGGCTTTGGATCATGCTCCTATGGAGGGATTTTACATGAGTGCTTTCATATTTTAATGGCTATAATCATGCTTTACTTGACTGCAGCCAAATATTGACGTCTGTTCAAGTAAAGCTCTGACTGTTTTCAATAAAATTAGTATCCAGCTTTCTTTTTACTCCCTTGGCCTCTAAATACATGACTGTCCCCACTCTGTGCTAAGCATGCATGAAAAACAAACTCACAACTAAATGATGGATGCTAATTCATTCAGCTTCAGCAGGTGGGTAGTTTAAGGCAAGCATTCACCAATGTGACCTATGGATCAAATATAAGTTATAAAACTCAGTTTCTCTCTCCTTTTGGCTCTTCTTGCCCTATGAAAAAATCTGTCATCTAAATAACAGAAACTAAATTTGCATTATTTTTTCAACTGGCTTCTGTTTGCCCTTCCCTTAAATTGGGATCATTTTAACTCAGCCTGATGGGGGATACGATATAAATGTATTTGCAGAACGAGAAACTGTGTTGGACAACAGTGCCTGAGTTTCAGAGTATTCACTAATAATGAAGCACAACATATGCTTTAAATGAGGTCTCAGGTGCCAAGCAAGGAGCAGAGAACCAGAAAAAGGTCCCCTTCACCCACTGTAGACTTGTCCAAGTCTCCATTGTGTTGGATGAACACAGAGAAAAGCTTAGCTTAGAGAGGCACCTTAGGAACACAGTCTATCTGAAGTCTTTGTCTTTGAAAGCAGCAGTCACAAAATCACAGGGAAGGATGGGGCGGGGCAGGATTCCTCAAAGACATTTGGGAATCACTTCCCATGTGGTTCTAATCGCCTTCTTCCCAACCTTAGGACATTAAACTGGGCATCTTTTTTAATAATGTAGATTATGGACTTGCTCATCACCTGAAAAAAAAGTTTTTTTTTTTTAATACAACAATACAAATTGATAAAGCCATAGAAAAGCAGCATTACAGGCAGAATTGTCTGCTTGTTCTGAGAACATGTATCATAGAGTACACAGGCCAATTATAATTTGGTTTCAATTACTATGCAAGTTCTACATTTGAAAATTTGTAGCTAAAAAATACTCATCCGATTACCATAATTGGATTTGACTGACAGAGCACAAGTGAGTGTTCATAGCCTTGTGCTGCCAGCCAGCCTTCATTCTGTGCTGGCAGTGTTGCCTGATAAGAACTGACCAAATTGTGGAATTATTGCATGATGTTGGCAACTGACTCTTTTTCCTCCCTTCAACTTTTTTTCTCCTAGGAATTCTCCAACTTTCAAATCGTTTGAGGAGAAGGTTGAAACCACTGTCACAAGCCTTAAGGTAAAGGTTAGGGGCAGTTTGCATGGCTGTGTGTGTTAAAGTGTGACAGCTTAGTTGTCCTTGACAGTTGTCCTGTCCTTTGTACAGGAGACTGATTTAGTTTGTTTCTCCATCAAGAATTTCATTGAGCACTAATGGAAAATGAAGACAATACACAAAGAAATTGTTTTCCTTTTCTTTGCTGCTAAGAAATTATTTCTGATGCCTGTCAAAGTAAGGAAGTGGTCTCGGAAATGCCAAAAATAGTGGTGGTAAGGAGTGTCTGTTCCCAGTCAATATGTCATTCAGAAATAGAAAAAGGTAATTCAAACTGCACAGCTAGAAGACCATTTCTGATCACAGTGATCTGCTTGAGAAGCCTGATCTTATTTAGTTGATTAAGTAAAGGTGTTCTAGAGGAGAGTATTTGTCATGCCAGCTCAGCCTGTTGTATTCAGAGTGCTCTTAGATCATCCTTTAAGAAATCTGTAATTAAGCAGGACAATATAGTAAGTTCTGAGTCTGAAATAATCCTCCGTATCTCGTGAAACCTTCATTGTCTATCTTTATTGACAAACTCACTGACATTTTCTCAAAATATTTTCTTTCTATATTCTCTTTCTTTCATTTCCTTATGTGAATGGGGAAGGGAAGCTGGAGTCATGGATCTAGGGTGCCAGCAGGGTAGACTGTGGACAAATGGGAATGTTTCAGCATTGCTCTTCCTTTTTCCTACCTCTGTTTCAAGGCTTGCAAGATTAGAAAGACAGGAGGTGGGGGGAGAAATCATGGAGTTACCCTTCAATTCTAGGGTTTTGTTGTGGTCTCAAAAAGTGGAGAACTACCCAGAGAGACCCCTGAAAAAAGAACAGCAGTAGTTTTATCATCTTTCCAACCCCCATATCACTTACAGATCTTCAGTGATCCTACAGTGTTCTGCAGTTTGCCAAAACTGATGTTCAGGTTTCATAACATTTAGAAATCAAATTCCAAATTAGATTTTATTTGCTCTTGAAGTCTGGACTTTGGGTTGCAGCTTTCTTGGGAGAGTATACTAGTTCACTTTCCCCTGGAAATCAAACAGGATCAGAGTGCCTCATTCTTCTCAACTTTTCTGAAAATCTGAACTCTGATGAATTAAATGTTTTATTGGACTTTCAAGCTAGGTAAGCTGCTGTGCTAGCTAAAGAAACAGGATTACGTAGGATTAACCCTTTGGAAACTTAGAACACAAGGTTCATTTAATTAAAATAATCTTCCTAAGCATTCAGTGGCTGAGAGGTTGAAAAAATATCAGCTTGTCTTTGAGTTCTATTTCAATTCTAGGATGGAGTAAAAGGTTTTGCCCTATTTTCAGGCTTGAATCAACTTGGAGTGGGCATATCAGCAAGCAAAGCCACAAAAGCATGCTCTCTTACCAAGACAACCTAGTCACAACAACTTTGTCTCTTTGTCACTTAGTCTTATCATTTCCAAATCTTTAGGTACAGCTCTGTCTTTGTAAGGAAAGTTATTTTTCAAAGATTTAGTCTTACTGATTTTTAGTTTTAATACTTATTATAAATTCAGTGACCTGAAGCATTCTGGAAGTTGATGTGTAAGCACATTGGATTTGTTTGATTAATGTTTTTTGGTATCTCTTCTCTGCCTTCTCCCATGAAAATGCCACTGGCAGTTTTATATTCCAGTATCTAGCAGCTATAAGTGCCTGAAGGGATTCGGGTCCTTTGGTTACTTCAGTCCTTCTGCTATCCAAAATCCCAGTATATTTTATGAATTTTGCAGGCAGCTGTGTTGCTATAGCTGGCATGTGGGCCAGAGCAAATGAACCAGTTAATTTTAGTATCCATTTCTTATCCAGCCTGCATAGAATTGGAAAAAAAGCAGTGAAACCAGTGTGAGCTACTCAGGTAACCCGCATTGGGTTTACTGCTAGCGTCTAGGATCCTACCTAGGATCTCCTTAGGGACTGTCTCCTTTGAGCATATGAGACATGCCATATGGCAGCCTAGTTTAGAAATTGTGGAGTAAAGAAGTTGCTTTATTTGACTGGTTTTATAGCTGTTGTTCTAAGGAACCATCCCTACACATTCTCACATTCTCTGCCTGCACAGTTCCTTGCTCTCCTTGGCCATGGGGTGGATTGGAAATGGGATTTGCTTCAGTGTGAGCAGGGGATCTTGCTGTTCTCTGTTTGCCTTATTTCAGACCAAGGTTGGTGGGACAAGCCACACGGGAGGCAGTTTTGAAGAAGTTCTCAGCTCTACAGCCCATGCTAGTGCTCAGAGCTCCCTGGCTGGCACCCGACTCCCTGAAAGCGAAGAAGAGCTTCAGTGCTAAACAGAAGGCCCTCCTGAGCCCCACATGCCTCTCTTCAGAGACTTGCCCAATGATTTTCAGCTCTCCCTCACCACACAACTTGTGCAAGGTTTTGTCAGCTTTGGAAAATTGCCATCCTGGCCTTGTTTTGGAGAAATATTTCCTCCCCCTATTTCTATTTTAGATGGGCCATTTTATCACCAGGTACTTTGTACATCAAAACCACACACAAGACATTGGCTATAATGCACTAAATTCTGTGTTAAGTGACTAAATAGTTTTCAGTTACATGTAACTTCCCTCTAACAATCTCCCAGTCTCTGTTTCGTATTTATTTTGGTTTACTTTTTTCTATCTGTTGGTTTCTGGCTTCCCTCTCAGTACCACATCAGACAGATGGACCTAGAGCTGTGCAAAGCATTCAGCTGCCAGCAGTAGCCCATACACCAGCTGTCTACCATCCATACCAGGTGCCCTTTGCTCAGGAGTGTCTGTATATCATCTATTTCGTAACAGAATTAAAATCACTTACTGTCACAAAAAGCTGTTTCTCCTTCAGTGGTACAGTCTGGCATTGCCCTACACCTGTTAGGCAGCAGAGTTAAGGAGGGCAGGAAGAGAAACCTGGTTATTCACAGAGAAACAGCTTCTCACAGCTGCCGATTTCAGATCGTCATTTTGGCTGGAAAGGTTTCAGTTTCAAAATGTGCCCCATTGCTTGCTCTCTTCGGTTTCATAAGACTTGGCAGTGAACTTAATTAGAAAATCAAGTGGAGTGGAGGGAACCTCTAATATTTTTGCCTCTGTATCTCCCCGTCAAAACCAAGGGAAAATATATTTATGAGCCTCTGTCAAGATACAGCCTTAAGTGAAAGAATACAAACCCAACATTTGGCTTCAGACGTGCCATAGGTTAGAGAGCCCATGCCTTCAGAGCTGCTAGCATAGATCCTGTCACCTGACAATCCACAGGATGAGTAAGAACTTCACTTTTGGTGTCAAATTTTGCTGTGCTTCTCTCCAGGATGTTAATTCCACCAACCGCATTATCTCTGCTCAGTCACCAAGAGCCAGACATCTCTCAGCTTTGATTCAGCATGTTTTCTGAATTGCATTCTTTTAACATGTTTTCTAAGAAAAGAGCAGCACATTTGTGACACTATCTTGCTGTGTAGTGAGCACGTGTCTGTCCGCATGCTGCGTTGCTCAGCTCACCACACACTGAGGTGGGCAGGACGTTATCAGTAAGCAGGATGGAAAAGAGCCTGGCTACTTTGAGAATGGATGTATTTTTGAGCATACGCCAAAGCTTCAAATCAGTGTTAGTGACTTTGACATTACAGACTGCTTAAAATTTTGTGAGAAAATGTGGCTTTAAGTGATTTTTGTTTTTTCTTGTGTGGCTTTTGTTAGTTTTTACAAAGTTGAAAGTCCTTTTGTAATGTTCTACTGGACATAGGCTAACTTTGGACATTTATATCACATGCCTCTTTAGTGTGATTTTTAGCATGGAAACAAATCTAATTGTTTTTCTAGTATTCTTGTGACAATTTTCTAACTTATGTGTTTTTGTGCATAAATGTGAATTTATTTAAAATGGAAGATACTGACAATTTAGTTTGTGTAAATGAAGTTCTTGATATTCTTATTAAAAATAAATTTCTCTCTCTTTTACCCTTTGTGATATTTTAATTCTGTTTACCAGTAGTACTAAGCAACTTAGTAGAAAGTCTCCCTGCCACTGACAAGGTAGCTGGAACTAGATGATCTTTAAGGTCCCTTCCAACTCAAAGCACTCTATGATTACTGTGCACGGTGTTCCACACTGTTCCCTCGGTCCCCTGCAGAATGGGGAAGCCTCCTGCTATGCTGCATGAATGGACTGTTCCTGCTTAGGGTAGTATTTGTGCTGGGTGTGTTTCTACCAAACATCTCTTCAAGGCCACTTTGCTGCTTTGTCAAGAATGTTGTCAATTCTGCCCCTCCATGCATCTGTAGCTCTTGCACTCCGCATTCAATGCACAGTAATGGACACTGTGATTTGTGTGCATCTAGGTGGAATAAAAAGGCTGACAAAAGCTTGGTGGGCCCCCTGCATCCCCCTGTGCAGCATGGCAATCTGTTGCCAAGATCCACTAATCAGCTCAGCAAAGTGCAACCTGTTGTTCCAGGGTTGCCACAGGGCCTGACTGCTGCCCCAGGGGGTTCCTGAGCAGAGCAGGCAGCTTGCATCTCCTCTGAACCAGACCAATACGCTCCGCAGATTCTGAGCACTGTGCCAAGCCATTGAGGCAAGAAGCTCCCAGCATCTCTGCACAGCACTCTGTGCTCTAGGAATGGCACCAGCCACAGAACACTTGTGAGCTTCAGTCAGGCCCCTGAGCTTTGTGTAAAGAAAGCATTTCCTGAGTCACGGTGCCTGAAAATGAGTGTTCAGATACACTAGCAACCTTTAAAGGATATTGACAATTGAATTTAGTTTTATGCTGCTTCATTTAACATGGAAGACAGAGAACTCAAAAGTCTCTACCATGCAATTTTTACAGGTGCAAATTTTGCTTATTTGGTAATCATGGCATTGCCCTCATCTCCAGCTGCACGCAATTCAGCAGTTGGGTGTGCAGACACTTGCCTCATCATGGCATTTACCACCTCTACAGCTTTACTTCACAATCATTCTGTACCTCTACATTAGTGTGCACTTCTGCCAAAAACTCATTTATGGCAGAACTGGTACCAACGTGCCACAGCCTGGAGAAGGGAGCAAGCTCTACGTGGATGTACAGGCTTCTGCATTAGATTGCACAAATTCCAAAGGTCCCTCCCAACCTCAGGTATTCTGTGATTATTCATTACCTGTGAAGGAGTCTGTAAAAACTGCCAGTCTTGGGTGATGGGGAGCGAGGAATATAGACCTTATGGAAATACTGGCACCATTCCCTGATACAATATATGAACAGGGGAAAAGTTGTATGAAACAAAGAAGATACTCAGAAAATACAATTAATGAGATTATCAGTTTTATGCACCAGCACTTAAGGCTTATGCACTCCAATGAAATCTCATCTCTAAGCTCAGCAAATAGCTTCTACAGATGCTCATTGGTCTCATTTCTGTGTAGCACTGAGTGGATATTAACCCACTTTGAAGGTACTTAAATCCATACGTATCTAGAAATTCACAGAACAAGACCACCTGCCCCACACAGTGCATTACATGAACAGATTAGATTGCAATCAACTAATTTTTAAATGTACATGGACTTCCCCAGTGGAGAATCTATTTGTAACTGAGATTGCATTAATCAGAGGCTAATTAAAAAGAAGGAAAACCCCGAATATACTAATTCTTTGTTCCCTGACACGTCCTCTGATGTGGGAGGCAACTACATTACCTGCTCCCCTCTAAGTGGGATTTTCAGCAGTGAATGCACAGGAAAAAAAATCTGCTAGCAGAATTAGTGATGTTAGAGGAGAAAAAATAATTACCAGAATATAAACCAAAGTATTTATTATGGCTACAGCATTTAAGAACACCTCAGGAATGTGGATGAGATGTGGCAGCTATTCTTTTTTTCCTTTCTGTGTTAATCAGAGATACAAGCTGGAGTATTTCTGGGTGAACAAACTTCCCTGCAAAACAAAAGAAAAGGAAGGTTAATGAAAAATGCTCTCATTTTGCCACGTGTGAAAGGCTGGAATTGAAATGATAGCAGAGATGTCACTTTAGGCTCAGAATAAATGTCAAATTATTCCTTTAAGAAAGTTAATGCTCCCAGTTCAATCCAGCTATGGAGTAAGTGTAGCTACACCCCTTCTTCACAAAAAAGCTTGTATTTTGTGCTTTGTTAAGACATTTAAGAGCTGAAAAAGGGATGCACCCTGACCAAGATAATCTGATGCCATGTATCATGCTACAGGAAACCAGTGCAGTTCCAGGTGCACTTAGGGTATACGCTATAGGCTCTACTCAGACATCAGCTCAATTTAAGTTGTTGGATTCTGGTAGGTAGCAAAAATGTCAGTTAGAAAATAAAGCATTATCATCTTCATTCACATTGTCCTTTCTTTTCCTTTGCTAATCAAAGTCTTACAGTGAGATTATTATTTCCCTGGGGAATCACCAAAGTCAGGGACTCTGCTGGGTGACTGCTGGTCCTCTCATCCCTAGAGTTAGTCTATCCCTAGTTTTTTTCCCAGGACAGGATGAGTTAGTTACAGTTCTCCTCTGGTGTTAACTACCTTGCCAAAATGATAAAGATTATTTTTTTTACCTATCTCTGCTTTAAACTATCAGTGGATAGAATAAAAAGTAACACAGTTGCAATCATTTCACTGAGGTCGTTCTCACAGGAACCTTGGGTTGGTCACTCAGCTCACTTGGAGATAACAAATCCTACTTCACTGGTTCCTGAAACACTGACAGAGTACAAACAAGCTGCTGTCAGAGCATGGGTGAACACTGAAGAGTCCTTTTTGAAGACTCTGATGTTTCAGGTTGATCCTTACACACATACAAGTGTAATGAAAGCTGAGCCTCTCTCTAAGGTGAAAAGTGATGTAACAGGAATCTGACATAAATTAAATTTAGGTTGAATACCTATAGATAAATGTCAGGTATGTTCACAATGCATCAAGTTTCCCCAGAAATATTAGGGGACTTGAACAATGAGTAAAATAACTAGTTCTCACTTGTTCTGAATGTCTGTCAGAAAAAAAAAAAAGGAATTTATATATTTTATGAAAGAGGAAAAAAAAAAGCCCAAATGTCATACCAGCAGTTGAATCAAAAAAATCCTGCAGTCTGCCAGGTGTCTTTTCCAACTCTTCATACTCAAATGCTTGCAGTATCATCTCACACTGATCCAACTGCTTTACAAACTTGGCCTCTGCAGTAGACTGGTTTTCATATTCCTGAAAAGATTTGCAGTTTTAAGAAAATAATTCTGTTACTCTGAAACAGAACATTAAAATCTCTTTATATATCTAGAATTTTCTTCATTAGTACAAGCCACTCCAGAAATATTCAGCACAAATACATGTTTCACCTTGATTTTACAAACACACAGTGGTGAGCAGAACACTGAAAATATGTGCCAATTTTATATTAAATGCAATGGGATGTAAAATACAGCCTTTTGCATAATCTAACTCTAAATATACCAATTCTTTTGGCTGAATCAGGGATGATATGGAGGCAACTCTGCATGACACACAAGTTAAACAATAGGTTTGATTTAACTGTATTTTATGTAGAAAGATAATTTCAGGCCTGGTTAAGGCTATTAATTACCACAGTGTGTGCCTATGCACTGTCATCACCTATTTTTAAGACCTATTTTGCACTTTTCTCACCACTTACTGTTTCTATATGGAGTTGTTCTTTATATTTCTCTTGTCATTCCTGCCTAATCTTTTTGCTCTAATCTGTCTGAGCTGCTTATGTCCTTATGTCTCTCCTAGGAGATAGGGAGTGGTTAAGGGGTTTCCTCCCCTTCAGAATTTAAGTCCTTTAATCTCTCTGCTATCTTTTTCCTCTCTACAGTCATCATCAGTATATACTTATGTGTGATTCACATTTCTACTCATCTTGAACAATTTTGCTGTCATTTACTTCCAGTGATGGCTGCAGACAGGTCTGGCATTGCATTTTCTCTTTTCCAAATCTACTGCATTGTGTGAAATGTCTCATGAGCAGGTCTTCCCGACTCTCCTGACTTCTAAAACCAACCCCACAGAAAGGGGTTTTCTTCTGTGCAGGTTACCTTTACCTTGATACCACTAGCATGTCTAACCCTATTCATCATCCCCACCACCATTAATCACACCAAAGTACACACTGGGACCACCTAAGCTCCCAGATCCACAGAACCTGTGCATCATAGCACTTCCACAGAGAAGAGCACCGTGAGTGCAGGAACAGGTCTGCTACTCACCACAGAACCTGGCATTCCTTTCTGCATCTGAAGACAACAACTGTGGTGGGAGTGTCATTCACAGTGGAAAGACCCTGGCTTTGTAATTCCAGCACACTGATGCTCAGGTAAGTGTGACAGTCTCTTGCATACTATTAGGAAGCTGTTCTTAGGCTTATTACTTTACCTTTGAAGTGAGAAATCCAGATTTCAATAGCCATGATTACTATTCTACTTAGATTTCAATGGTACTTATGAATTTTCAGTCATATCTTCATCATTATTTTAATAATAAATTTCATTTCAGTGTTTTTATCTTGTTTTTCTCTTTTCAATCTGAGCTTTGTCTCATTTTTAAATTGCTTAAATACTTATTTTCTTAAATCTATTTATTTGTACTCTATTTTTTAATAATCTATTTTTTAATACTCTATCTTTTAATAATCTCTTTTGCGGGGGCAGAGGTCCTTCAAAGACAACAAACTCCTGGCAGCATTACAAAGGATAAGAAAAGAAAAGAAGCAGTAGGGCTGTTCACCTGTAGAAGTTGGTCTCACCTCCAACAATTAGGTGGGAGTATCAATCTGTTGCCAACCTCTGTGCTATAGACCCGATGTTATTCACACCTCAGCTCACACTGCCCTCAAGAAACATGAGCTATTACATGTGCAACTATGCACAGTGCTGAAACAAACACTTACTGTTTCCTCCCCATAGGTGGCTAAGACTCTGAAATAACAGTGCACTTTGGAAAAACACTAACTGTACTTTGGAAAAACACTCCAACACCACAGGCCATCTTTTAAAAATCATTCCTGTGCTTTTGCACTTGAGAATTAAAAAGCAGGACAGAGCTGAAACGTGCTGACTCATTTACTTTACTGTTTTTTCAAACATGTTTGGGATTAATTATAAAGTGAAAATATATCTGAGGCCTCTTTCTGCTGCCTCTCCCCTACACAACACTCGCCAAGTACCCACCAACACCTTCCAAAGCAGCAGTTCTTGTAAGGCTGAAAAGCGAAGAGAGACAGAGACAAGGGCAGGGTAGAGAAAGAAGGGCTGGCTAAAAGTGTCGAGAAATCTTGTACTGCTCAGCACCATTCAGCTCTGGTCCATGACCACCTTCATGCACAAAAAAAATATCATAGGGAAATGTTTCTGGCTAGCTGAGAGCAGAGCAGCACACCAAGTTATCAGAGGCTTCTTATTTTCTCTTTTTTTTTCTCTTCTTAAGGAGTAACTAGCTGTTCCACTTAAAACAATGGACTACATGTGAATAGGAGATTATTAGGATACCCTCTCTGCCAGGTGGGTTGCACACATGCCAATGAGTTGCAGACACAATGCAAATAAATAATCCTGAAGGTAGAAACAAAGACCAAATTATCAAAGACGTGCATGTATTAAATTATGGTAAATGAGAATGATGAAAAACTAACATGCTAAAGAACTGACTCCATACTGAACCAGCTCCTACAATGTCACTGGAGAAGACTGAGACCAGCAAAGAAAAAACCCAATTATACAGAACTAACATTATCTGTCAAAACCTCATTTTCCTCAATTATAACAGTTTCTCAAGGGAGAAAGAACCAATGCTCCCTAAAAAAATACGCACATATTATTTCCTATATCTGATGGTGCTGGTTTACCCCCTTTACTTTAAAATATAGCTCTGAGTGCCCATCTCACTGCCTGTTCAACCACACAACTACACAACTACAACAGGGGAAAAAACCCCAAAAACAACCCTAAACCTAAAACAAAACCATAAACAGGGTGTTGTAGCAAAATGCAAAAACCGGATGCAAATATTTGGAATTAAATACACTCTAAGTAGAAAAGAATATGAATGTAAGATACACATTCATGTCATACAGTCCAAGAAACACAGTATGCTTGCACAAGAGGTTGTGGATTGAATTTCCCCCATATGTCAGGAGGAGATAAAGCACAGTAATTATAAACTTGAATTGTTTGGAAATAACCTAATCATCCCTCATTTGCAAGTATAAAAGATATTATCAATTAACAGCATGGGTTCGCATAAAAATGGTTAAATCACCTTCAAACACGAAAGATACTTTCTAATACAAACTTTTAAATAACCCAAGACCAGAAATCTCTAGTGTTTGTAGAAAAGTGCTTTTTTTTGGTCACATTTAAGTTTAAACATTAGTTTACTTAATCATTTTAAGTTACTACTAAATATCTTGCTAAAGTCTAATGGACTTTATTAGAAAGAAATGAAAGCCACAGAAATTACTTCCATAAAAAGCAGAAGACAAACCACAGCACCATCACCTACTATTTTTTTTCCTGTGTTAAAAGCTGCATATTGCCAGATATGAACGAAAGTGATAATGTAATAAAAAATCAGATTTATATCCAGAGGGATATATGTAGAGGACAAACCCTTCCTTTAGCCGTACAAACCAAGCCCTAGACAGGCTGATCAGGAACTCTGAGAGGCATGGGGCAAAAGATGGTTAGTTTATCAAGGTCCAGGCTTTCTGTTTGAAAAGGATCCAAAAGTGACCTTTACTCATACTGTTAGGCTTGTTAGGCTTTATCTTCCAAGCAAATAAATCTCACTTTCTTGAGGTCAAAACAAGAGCTGGCACAATTTCACAGGTATATGGGAAGAAGGGAATGGGTCACCCTGAATTTTAACACAGGATTAAAAGAATGCAAACTTACTTCCCAGAGTTCAAAGATTTCTTTTCTGAGGTCCTCTGATAGAAGGTGGGTCAGCTGTTGCATAGCTGTCTGAAAAAAAGAAGCCATTTTCTGAGCAACACTTTTATCATTATATTTTCTGAATAGTTATCTAGTTGTTACCAAGCTAGCAGAAACATCCACTACACAGCAAATTACTGTATTGTTTTGGCATAGCAATGTTTGGCTACAGCTCTGGCCAAGGTGGTAGCACCTCTGGGATAACATATTGAAGGGCAGGCGAAAGCCCAGTGCAACTTCACCCAGGGGAGGAGTGAGAAGTGAGAGGAAGAACTCTGCAGATACCAGGGTTAGAGAAGGAGAGGGAAGAGGTGCTTTAGATGCCAGAGCAGATTCCCCTGCAGCCCGTGAGGAAGATCCTGGTGAGGCAGCTGTGCCCCTGTAGCCCTACAGAGCAGCAGAGATCCACCTGCAGCCCCTGGAGGTCCGTGGTGGAGCAGATATCCACTGGGGCCCATGGAGGATTCGAAGCAGGGGGATACCCCAAGGAGGTTGTGACACTGTAGGAAGCCTGCACTGGAGCAGGCTCTTGGCAGAACTTGTGACTCCAGAAACTGTTCTGCATGCTCTTTGTGTTCTCCCAGCTGATCAGTCTCATTTCTGTGTTGTCACTACTGTTTGGCCAGTGATACGAAGGGCTGCTTCTAAAACAACCAACATCACAGGCAAGACAAAGGTTTCATGCCATGATTGTTTCTCCACTTCAGAATACAGTGTCACAGTGTGGCTCCAAATTGCTTGGCCCCACTGAAGCATCAAGATCTCATTCCTTCTCACCTCTTTCCAGCTCTGGAACTCATCAGATTTCAAAGTTAGGTGGCTAAAATGACTTACCTGTCAAAAACCCCTACTCCAAAAAACATTTTCCCTCTTCCAAAAAAAACCCCAAAACTTCTTTTATTAATCAGATTCATTTTCCAATGCCTTAGTCTTTGTGAGACTCACTGGTTAAAGTTACTGCACAAGCAGCAAACTTTGGAGCCAGCTCAATTGTCGGCTGTAGAGCAAACAGAAGAAAGGAGAACTCTGCAGTGGAAGCAGAGTATTGATAACTCACCTCAAGCCACCTCCTGAAGTGGCTACCCATGGTCTATTTTTACAACAAAGTATTTCAGAGTCATCCCAAATATTTAATGCTTTATTCTCCTTCTCACAAAGTCAAGAGAAAGTCCTCACTGACTGAAACGGGAGCAGAAGGAGCTGCAAATACTTAAGAAAACTTCTTAAACATACCTAGGCATCGAAATCTCTTTTTCCTTGCCTAAATTCAAATGAGACCAAAGCTGAAGGCTGATCCTCAGTGACACAACAACCTTTACAGGCTTCCAGTAAAGAGGATTCTTCTGTTCAGTGTTTTGAAGCTCTTTGAAGAGTGTAACAACCACTCCAGTGATTATTCATCACCCATAAAAGGGAGCCCCTTTTATGCTTATCTGGTTAAAACTAGGGGCTGGGGGGCCATGACTAACTCTAGGAGTAAGCTCTTTGCTAAGAAAGTGGAAATTAAAGATCTAAGGTGCATTTGGCATTCTTGAAGTACAATCTTTACTGATTGTAATTTTGGTGTTGTTTTTTTTTTAAATATACTTCCTAGTGTGTTCTTACACTGAATGAATAAAGCCTCTGAAGAGTTTCTGAGGCATGACATTGCCCTCTAGCTGTGGCTACAGAAATGGTTTACATTTTCTTCAAATAACACCACAAACCAGAAACCGCAAACCAGCAGTTTGGATAAGTGCAAGGCCAAAAATAAAGTGACTCTAGACATGCTGCACTCAAAGAATCACAACAACAACAAACAAGACACCTGCACCTGAGGTTCTGTGGAGAAGGCTTAAATGAAGTCTCTGTCAACCTCATGATCTGGCACCACACACACGATCTGACATGAACTGTCATCCATCCTACTCAGTGCTCCTACTCCCTGCTCCTCACCTCTTGGAAAGGCTGCTGAACATGACTAATTCAGGCTTACCAAAACTGCAGCTAGCTCAGGAATAAATGTCCTAGGTGAAGATTACTTCAAAGATCCTTCCATAACTTTGTACTTGATGATGTTACAGGTCCAAAAATCTCAATAAGCTGAAAACTCTACTTGGTTGTGGCAGGTTTGTCCAATGCCAGTGATTGTATTATATTGCTTATTCCTTCACCACCAGCAGAATATTAAAACACACAGAATGCTCTGCAGCTGTGGCTTCACACCTTATGTTCATACCTCTTCTCTCCTGTGTTTCTCCTCTTTTGGGATATTATCTGCAGGAGCAATATCTCCAACAATGCATTCAGCCATATCATGAACCAAAGCTAATCGTATGCATCTGACAAGAAGGAGGGACAGAATAATTAGTTTTTCAGCATTTTAAGTTGAAAACTTATGCAAAAGGCTAAGAGACTGCAGAATTTACCCCCCTTCATGTACTCTAAAGGTTGGTTGGAGCCTTGCTTAAACTTTATACAACATTTTTCACTTTTTTGTTAAAGGAAGTATTTTCCACCTAGATATGATTTTGATTTTTGATTTCTAGTCCTTACTACTTGTAAATGTAGATTTAAGTATAAATACACTGTGTACCAGAGCATAATATTCAAAAGTAATGTACTTAGCTTTTGTATACTTGACTTTTGGAAATGTTGTGGTAATTAACTACACATTATTCCTGCAGCAGGTAGAAGGTAATCATATTGGAGCAATCCCAAATTCAGTACATACTCTGTCACTCACAGCTCTGCAGCTATGCCAGTCTGCAGCAGAATAGTCAAAAAAGCCTTCATATCAGCTCCTAGAGCTTTCTCTGCTATCCCAGAGGATTTCTGTGGCTCCTTACTGCTGCTGAGTGCTCCTTCAGTCTCTCAAAATCGACGTGGTCTATGGCTCTGACACATGTCTGTTGCCTGACATTGTTTTTTAACAAGGGTTTTCAGTCTGCTGCTTGAAAGGCCAGCTTAAAGCCTCTGCACTAAGGACTTGCCTCAACACTCCTAGTTAAGCAATAAAGTTTTTAGCTCCTTTCCAATGCCCAGATAAACTGGACCCTGTCCAAACAACACAGGGAAAAGAAGAGGGGAAAGGCGTGATTTAACAACTCTTACTGGGGATGACAGCTTCTTTTAGCATTTTGTTTGCAGCTGTCCCACAACGTTAACATATGGTCGTGATAAGCAGAGGCAGTCTCACCTGTCCTTGTTAAGGCTCTTGTCTTCAGTCACCAAAGCCATCATCGCCATCCTGTACATATGGTCCGAGACGCTCTCTGGCTTTGCCACGTTCCTGTACACCCATCCCGTCCGCGGCACTCTCTGCGCCCGTGTCACAGAATCACACAATCAGTTAGGCTGCAAAAGGCCGCACACATCACCGAGTCCAACCTCTGGGCGGATACCACCGTATCCACCGGACCTCGGCACTGTAAAGGTTAAAGCCCTCGGTTCTGCAGGCCCTCGTTTAAGAGACACCGGCAGAAATCCCCCCCACCACGGCCTCCACGCTGCGGAGAGCTTTGATGCTCGCCCAAGGCCCAGCCCGGCCCCCCGGCGCTGTCCCCGGCCCAGCCGCAGCCCAAGGGCCGGGACACGGCGGCACCCACGAGTGCCGGCCGGGCCCGCTGCGCTGGCACCGGGCCCGGGGAGCCCCGGCTCACTCCGGCCTCCCCCAGCCCCGGCCCCGCCGCCAGCCCGGGCGCTGCCCAGGGAACCCGGCCCCAGCCCCCATGCCTGGCCCTTGCCCCGCGCCCACCTTGAGCTGCCCCAGCAGCCGCAGGAAGGGCAGCAGCCCGACCCCGCCGCCCGCCGCCATCGGGCCCCGGCAGCACGGCCCGGACCGCGGCTCCTCCTCCTGCTGCTGCTGCCGGGACGCGCCCGCAGCGGGGCCCGGGCGCAGGCGTGCGGGGAAAGTGTCGGTGGGGGAACCGCGTCCCCAAAGCTCTGGCGCCTCGGCGTTCATTCACCACAAAAAAAGAACGACGCGGGCTGCGACTGCAACGAGAAAAGCAGCAAAAGAAGCCGGGCTGCTCACGGGCATGGGCGCTGAGTGGGGAAGGGAAGGTGGCAGGCGTGTCCTCTCCTCTCTTCCGCTGCGGTCCAGCGGGGAGGAGGGACAGTCAGCCTCCAAGGTAGGAATAGCTCATAATTCTGTCAAACTGAGCGTCTCCGTGACCTTTACCATGAAAACAAACAAACAAACAAACAAAAACCCAGCGCAAACTCGTTTATTGTTTAGAGACGAATGGATAGTTATCAGGGTTGCTGATGGGTTTTAATTATTCTGTGGACCCCTGGCGTCTTGCTACAAGCGCATCCGTCACTTCTATGAGTTGAATAAACAGCGCGGTGACTTACCTGACAATTTTTTGTGGATTTTCAAAATACGTTGCATTTCTTTGCTACTTTTATCTTGCCAACTGAAGTAGCGGGTAATGGTTTCAATGTGGTGATGAAATAGTCTGTTTCAGGAAAGAAAATCTGCAGTTTTGCCAGCTATCAACAGATGGCAGAGTATTTTACTTTCGTTTCTGTAAATATTTAAACTCCTAAATTAATAATACAGTCCAGACAACATTTTAGTGACCATTTCAAGGCTGTTTTCCCACAATAAAAACCAACAAGGACCAGGAAATTCATCACCTTTACACCTGTGTACACAATCATAGATGCCTTGGGTGTGGCAGTACAGCTTTCCTGGTTGAAATGAATCACATATCTCTTGCAGATTTGTCTTGACAGCTCTTGAAACCATCCGTAATAAGAATTTCATACTTGGTCCAAGCTGTCTGCCTTCCTTGTTTCATAATGGATCTCCTTTAGAATGAACACTTGAGCAATAATCATGAGGCTGGATTCACAGGCACTGTCCTCAGCGTAATTTTTGTAATATTTGTCCATTTTGTAGCGTTTATATGTATATAATTCCTCTGCATGCATTTTGTGTGCTGTTTTTGCATATTGCTTATTGACACTGGTGTTCTACCCAGTCATTCTTCAACAGTACTTAGAGACATCATTTATGTGCCTTTCCAAGTACCTGTTAAATGCATGGACTCTTTGTAGGCTGGAGGACCCCATCATAGTACAAATATTAGCTCTGTCAGGATTTTACTATTCAGTAAGTAGCCTGAAAACAGAAACAAATCAGCTCCATACTATTTTAAGCAGGTTTTTTATGTAATTCAGAAACTTCAGCAAGGATTAGCAGTCTCCCTACAGGATATTAAGGTAGTGCAAAGGCTTAAGTCTTAATCTTTCGTCAGTCTCAGCTGGCTTTCTTCTCCATCTTTTGCCAAAATAGATGGCAGTTTCAAAAAAGAAATCCCAAATAAGCTGGTTATCGCAGAGTAATTATGATTTATAAGCTGGAGATGGCGCTCTCTGCCCACAGATTTCTGCTTCCCGCATTTGCTGCTACTCAATGCTAGACTGAAGTTGTGCTTCCATTTCTTTAAGAAACAGCGCTGGAGGAGAGGAGTTGCTTTGCACACTTGGTGCAGTAATGTGAAAATCATCTCCCCAAACGCCAGGCTGGGAGGAGACCCGGTAATTACTCCTAAGGTGGATCATAATCAGTTTGTGGTTTATATAACGTAGCACCAATGATAACATGCCAGGTTTAGAAAACCCTTATATGTTCTGCCAGCATGGGCACAGTAAAAATTGTATTGGCAAAATATCTTCAGGAAAAGTAATTAATTGGTGAGATTCATTCATTATCATCTGGCAGGAAAAGAAAAAAAGAAAAGAAAATGTTGTGTAGTTCCGTGGACAGGGCAAAATGGTTGGGTATCACAGAACCATCAAGAAGGAATAGCAGCCTTGATGCCCTTCCTAATAGAAACACAACTGATGAGCACCTGCCAGACACTATAAATGGTCATTTTACTTCTCCAGGCTATAATATCTTCCTTTGTCTGAGGCAATCTTGGCAAATAGATAGTTAGCTCTGCAAGAATTCTTCAGTAAGGGTACAGAAGTGCAGACCTCTGGGGTGAGAGTACATGTGTACCATGTGGCTCCCTTGACTTTGCCATGCACCTCACAGTGCTGGAGTGTGTGTCCTTGTGCCCCACTCCCCTGTGTGGGCTGTCAACGCTGGTGAGAAGCACCTGAGAGATGCACCATGCACTGATGTCTGTGCTAAGGGCTGGACATCTCCTCCTGAGACTTCACAGAATCACAGAATGGTTTGGGTTGGAAAAGACCTTAAAGATCATCTAGTTCCAGCCCACTGCCATGAGTGGGAACTCCCTCCATTTTAGCAGCTTGCTCAAAGCCCCATCCAACCTGGCCAGGAACACTTTCAGGGATGGGACATCCCCAGCTTCTCTGGGCACCCTGTTCGAGTGTTTCACCGCACTCACAGGAGAGCATTTCTTCCTAATATCTAATCTAAACTTAGTCTCTTTCAGTTTAAAGCTCTTCCATCTTGTCCCATCACTACCTGCCCTTGTAAAACATCCCTCTCCATATCAGAAGAGTAGTGCTTATGGTAGCATTCCAGTAGTCAGCAATAACTGCCCAGAGTGCCCCTGTTCAGTGTAGCTAACCAGTGGCATCACTACCCAAAAGAAAAATGTTCTTGCTGCTGTTGCATTAACATCTTGGGCTTTCTGTGATTAACAAGAGATTTTCTATCAGATCCCTTAGGATTACCCCATCTAAACCTTCAAAATGAAGAAAAAGTTGTTTTATCTTATATGTATAATGGATCTGCAGGGCCAAGAGTAGAACTTTAGACTAGCACATTTTGGGGAAAAAAAAGTCAATTTAAGAGCAAATCAGTCTTACATGAGCAGAACATTTCTAATGTAAAAAGGCAGCTGAATTAGAGGATTAGGTCACACTGCCTGATTAACATCATTTGATCTTTTGCTATTGAAAAGCCACTGGTCTTCTCAGAGACAGGAAGCATTCAAACTTTAAATGACACCACAAGCCTGGCTTAGGAAAAAACCTGCTAAACTGAAAACAACTTGCCTTGCTTCAGTAATTGTTGGTTTGTCTCTGCTGTGGGGGGATGCATCCAAATCAGGATTTAGAAATCCCTCACATTTTGCTATAACAAAGGAGGACTGGAAAACTGAATGAGGGCATCTTGGGCACTATGTGGGAGAGGCTCACAGCATGTGGATCTTGCCTCGCTTTGCCACATCATATTTATTTATTGTTTAAAGGTGGAAGACAGATACTCAAATATCTGTTTGATGTTCGTTTTCCTTATTACACTTTCCCTGTTGGTTTTGCCTTTAAATTTTGCTGGGGTAAGAGGTAAAAAAAAAAAAGAAAAAAAAAAAAAAAAAGAAAAAAAAAGCTCACCTTGGCCCCCAGAGCCCACTCAGAATCTGAGAGGAATCTGCTGATGACATTTCATAAGTGAGGGAGTTCTAGTTACAGTTTTTATTGTTTTTAAAACTGAATTTGTTTTAACTAAGGAACATGTTTAAACAAAGAAGCTTTCCTTAAAATTATACCTCTTTCTTGTGAGCCTCAAAGTAAAATTGTAACAGATCAGCCTTGGTCATCTGAAATTTTCTAAGGTACAGCAAGAATGAACCATTCTATGATATAACTAAGCCTTTTTCAACTGGAAACACCAAGAACAGAAATAAATCCCATGTTAAAAAAATCCTCTGGCTACCTCTTATATCTTTTCTGTTGAAAATCTTATACTGTTTTCACTTAATTGTACTTAAATGAGTTTTGAAGGGATTTTAACAATCACCTGCCACTAAGTGCCACTGTAGTAAACAGCACTTAGTAAACAGCAAGCAGACAGAAATCAAAGAATTTATTTCCTCTAATAATCTGATGATCAGTTTGCTCAAAGGATTTTTCTGTGTTTTTTGTGAAGTACTAAGCACTATTCACAAGCAGTGTATTTTTATTATTTTTAAAAATGCTCATTTAATATTCATTATATTATTTTCCATCATAGTGTTATTTCAGTTGCTAGAGATGGAGAAAAGAAGTACTTTAAGATACAGAAAAGCTGTGAATATTCTTGTTATTCCCCCAGTCATGTGTTGCACATTCATATAATGAGCACACAGATCCTGCTCAGACTCTTGCTTTTCAGCCATCTCCCAAATGTCAGCCAAGTCAGACCCTGCTTAGCTTCCAAAATCAGATGTGATCAGGCATGTAACAATGTAAAGAAAAATAAACCCTGAAAGGCACTCTGAATTATAATGTACATTTTTTTCCCTGACAGGCAAGAAAGAACAAAATGGAAGTTTTATCACAACTCTGCTTCCTTTTGGGTGCCCCCACCCTCCCTTATTACTGTGAGTAACGTTTTCTCAAAATAAAGGCACACTGATTTGTTTGTTATTTTAGGCTCTGAGAAGCAGGTCAGGCTGGAACCCTGTCCAAATACATGCCTCTCGTCCCATGAAGGGCCTGTGAAGGTACTTATCTCCGTTCCTTGCACACCAGTGCATTGTCTTCCAGGAGAGCTCCTGACACTGCCCAGCTCTGTCCGTCCTTTATGGCTGTGCGTGCTTTTGCCGCCTGGCGCGGCCTGGAGCCGCTGCGCTCCTGTGGCTTCTCACACAGGGAGAGATGCACGTAATTAGCTGCCTGAGCTTCCTGCCCCCCTCTCACGCTGCTCGGCTATTATTTTGACGGCTGGTGACAGGGCTCTGGAGCCTCCCTTCCCCTCTGTCACCCTGCCTGGCAGCCGCAGCTGGGCGGCCTGATTTGTGCCCTGCCAGCCCCGGAGCGAGGGGGAGCAGGGGAGAACGCCCTGAGGCCCCGGCTCCGCCGCAGGGCTTCAAGGGGGCTTCTGAGGGCAGGGTCGCTGGCCACAGCTGGGGGTGGCACTCCCTCCTCTCTCGTGCGACCAATACAGCACCTACTCTAGTAAAAAAACTCTGCTTTGCTATTTTGCGTCCAAGTATTTGAGCCCTTCAGACACCCCTGAACAAAACACACCAGCCATAGACATGCTCTTGCTGATCCAAGGGAACCTCTTGCATGGGCCTCTGCCTTCTAACCTGAGATTGACTTTAATTATCCATTATTTTGCCTTCCTCCCTGTGAGCCTCTTGCTGAATGCATTGTGCCACCCAGCATATTAGTCAATCATCGCAGCTTACGGAGCGCTATACTTCACATCTTGGCTTCGGTGTCATTCATGTGCACTGAGTGGAGACAGCAACCACTTTTAAGACGCTGGGTAGATTTAAGCATGCTAGGGCCTGTCTGTCCCTGTAGTAAATAGCTTTGCTGACATTTAAGCTGCACATGGCTTGATGTTAGGTCAAACAAAAATGTCACACTATAATCACTTTTTAAATAGCTGTTTCCGGCTCAGTTAGTACTGTATAGTTCCAGAAGAGAAAGCACTTACAAGCTGACAGGCAGAAAGGGGAACCGTCTGTATAGGATGTTTGCCTAATCCCATCCCTGCCCTTGCCTGTCAGGCTTGAAAGCTTTGTTTGTTTAAAAAAAAAAAAAAAAAAAAAAGAATTGCATATACAATTTAATGCCACTGTACTTTTCAGCTGGGCAGACTCTAAAGAAAACTCACAAATAAGTTCTGGGGAGAACTCTCAGCTTTGATGTAGCTGTGAGGGGGTTGTGTGGCCCAGGGGGCACCCAGCCCTCAGCAGTTTTGGGGCTGATACTGTGTATTGAGGCACTGTGCTGCTGAGATTCTGTTGCTCTGAGAAGGCATGTGGGTAAAATCCTAATGATCTTTGACAGCAGAAAATGTGAGGGTTTTCACATTCCCTGACACCACTCCTTAAATTTGTCTCTGCCTCTGAACCAGCCTGTGAAAGACATGGACCATGGAGAAGCCATGCCAGGCTTGCTTTTCATGCTTCTCATACGCCTCAGTTTGTGTGTTACGGTGTCCATATAGAACCACAGAGTCATTTAGGTTGGAAAAGACCTTCATATGGTTTCACTGAGACTCTGGCATCCTGCCCTACCCTAAGGAGGAACTAGAGTCCCCATGGGGCTCAGCAATGGCTTGCCAGAGGGCACCGCAGTATTCCTCAGGTCGCGGTGCCCCATTAACACAAACTGGCGCTGGGTCAGAGCACCCTGTGATGAGGCTGAAGTGTTTATGTCTTTACCTACCCTCCACCCCAAACATGGCTCAAGGGAATACTTGCATCCCACCACTCAGACCCACTGTCCCAAAATCATCTGTGTATTCAATGCTGCCCACGTGTAGTTTTGTCTTTGCCCCACAAACTCTCCTGGGCGTTATCAGCAGTTTATTTGTGGCAAAGCACAGCTGTAATCAGAAGGTGGATCAGTGGATCGAGAAGCACTTGTAGAAGGCAACACAAACACATGAGAGATCTACAAAGACCAATAAGAATGCATGATGTTTTGGGAAGAACAGAACCCATGAGGGAATAAAGCAGTTTGTCATCAGCAGTTTATCAGGGAGGAGAAAGCCAGCCTTTCTTGGCTTCCACTGTAGCCTTTTTCATCTAATTTGATCTCTGGCTCTATTATTTCTAACAAAGTGGCAGTCTGAGAAGGTGCTATAGATGTGACTAAATGTCACCATGAGACCTGAGCCCAAGCCTTGAACAGCCCTGGCTGTGGCTTCACAGAGGCTGCTGACCCCTGCTTGTAGGGCTGTTGTAAGTAATTTCCTTTCCTGATTAGGTCAGAACAGTGGCACCATCTGAGTGTGTCAACATGGGGATTTCCTGCTATGTTGATTTTCCTCTATCTGAAGCAAGCCGTATGCTATACTTTTTAATTGAAAAGCTAATTTATTCCTGTAGGACATATATTTCCTAGCTGCATTTAGACAGTGAGCATTAAATCTTAGCACATTCCTCATTTCGCATCATAGTTACAGCAGGTGGTTGCTACTGTCTGATTCCATAATAGATTGAAAATTATAGAAAAGCAAATCTCTTCCACATTCAGGCTGTGGAAGGTAAGCTTTTACCAAATATAGTTGCAAACTGTGGGCCACTATGAAGGGGGTGTTGAGTAAAATACTACAGTCTCCAAGAGGTAGGACAAGTTAACCTTTTGTTTACAACCATCCAACATTCCTTAACCCAGATGTGACTTTTGTCACACCTCAAATTTGTATCAGCAACCCTTTTTCTTATAAGCATAGTTTGCTGGGAATGACTATGCCTTTGTTCAACCACCAGTGTGAGGATGACGGGTTTCCATTGCATGCAAGCTGTGGGGAGTCACTCTGGGCTTTTGGAGAGTTCCTTCTGGCCAGGAGGTGGGCAAGGAAGAAACAGAGAGATGGAATATACAGTGCACAGTAAATTTAGTAAGAATGACCATGCATTCAAAGTCCAGCCACTTGTCCCTGTTTTATGCTCTTTGCCAGTAAAAAGAATGAAATGGAACTAGAGGAGCCAGGAGTGAGTGAGTGTTCCTGAAAGCACAAAAAATGGCATGCACTGAAAAACAAATGCTGTGATTTGGGATCTTATACAGGTTCACTAGCCAGGGAATAGGAAAGGCCCCACTGATAATTGAGATAGAAACTTTCTAAATATGAGTTTACATCCTTGTGTTGTTGAGTTCTTCCTCGTAAAACACACAGAGCAGAGTATGGGTGGGCAATGGCAGTTTTATTACCAGTTAGATGTGAGGTCATGTATGCCATGATGAACCATCAATTAAATGCAAGGTTTAAAGATGTAAGCTATCACCTTTTGTTTTGTCTGCTCATCATCAAATAAAGACTTAGATAACTCAGGCAAGAGAATATTTTCTTCAGTCTTACAACATTTAAAATGCATTCAGGCATTTAGCTGAAAAACATTTCCTAGGAAATCAAAATTTAATAAGTAAGTATTATTTAAACAGTCACAATTATCTCTTCGAGGGTCTCTTTTCCCTGTTAAAAATACTTAGCTTCCTTTTTAATTGTACATCACATTCACAGTATTCAGTGATTAGCAGCACATTCTTGCAACATCCCAAATCATTCTTTTTAGTGAAGATCACAGAATGACAGAATGGTTGAGGATGGAAGGGACCTCTGCAGATCATCTGGTCCAACCGCGCTGCCCAAGCTGGGTGAGGAAGGACATGCGATCCAGGACCATGTCCATACAGCTTTTACTATCTCCAAGGATGAAGACTGCAACCTCTATTTGTCATCTTCAATGACAAAATACCATCCCTTTGTGCCAGCCTTAAAAGGAGAGGAACTTCCCATCAGCAGCTGTTTAAGTGAAAAAAAAAAGGACACAATAACGTGAGATCTAAAAAGATGTTAACATTTCCAGTTTTTACTTTGCTGACTCCTCAATCTTTAGTTATATGTACAAATTTACGCAAGGATTTTATTAAGTGATTCTTTACACCCACAACTTTACTGTTTCTTTCTTCTTTATGATCCACTTTTGAAAGTGAATCATAAATCCCCAAAAATTTTTAAAGCTAAATCTGCAGCCATATGCCATTGAAGTTCCCAGGGATTTTTCAGTATTACAAATTATCTTCTGAGGTACCACAGCTTTTCATATCTTCTATTTTTTATATGGGAAATCTATCAAACATCAATATAAACCTGAATTTCTTCTGTGCAGAAAAACATTGATTTTAACTTACCTGCCTTTTAAACCATGTTTCTTTCGATGAGTTAAATATTTAGAGTGGTTTTTTTTGTTCTGTTTATGGTTTGGGTTTTGGTTTTTGGGTTGTTTTTGTTTTTGGAGAAAGACTTAATTTGGACACTTGATCTTGAATGTATTTTATATTTAAATGCAAATTTTTAATCAGTTTGTGAGTTGTGTGGATGTATCTAAACAGAAGACACACTTTTTTTATGAAGTGGGTATCTCAGTTTGGCTTTTTGGCCAAGTGCATTGACAGACATCATCCATACATGCCTTCCCAGGTGTATCTGCTCTGTGAGAATTATTTAGTTTTTAATTGTTTTTCTAAGAGTAAAATTACTGAATGTTTTCACAAGCAGAGGAGTGAGATCCCTACCAGAGAGCTCTCTTGAGTGTGAGTAGCACAGCATGCATATGAAGACTGAAGAAGGCATTTAAAGACTGGAAGTTGCAATACCCCTGTGCAAGGCACCCTGACAAACCACTGTGCAAAAGTGTTCCAGTGCACTGACAGGTGGGTGCAGTGACATTAGGAGGATGACAGCAATGCTGGAATGATGATTCCATATGAAAAATACTCCCTGCTTTTTGACTGCTCAGTGGGTCGTTCAAATTAATGACTCAAAAGAACTGCATTATAAAATTGTTGGGGCGAAGTTCGTGATTGTCTTGGATAAGGTATCTGGCTGGCCTTTGTAAACTGGTAAACTTGTAAACTGAGGAATTCACAGTTCACAACAAAAGCTACCCCAATAAAACATTTATCTGCTGGCTTCTTTGTCTGGCTGTTTTGTTGGGGTTTTTTTAATTTTTTTTTAAAATGTTTGATTTTTACATGGCTTGTCAGTAAGATTCTTGATCTCTCAAAGTTCTGTATTTTCTTTTTCTATGCGAGCATTTCAATCAAACCAAATATGACAACTTAAAGACGTGCAGATGGCTTTTGAGCTGGAGGGAACCGGTTGTCTAAACTAACTGGTAGAAAGGGGAGTCTTCTACTTGGTTGACTGAAATTTGGCTCTGTTAATTTAGTAATGAGTTTTTCCTCAGCGTTTGTTCATATCTTAAAGGCTTTTACCTTTCCTGATATGGAGCAGTAAGCATTTCTTCTTTTTTCTATTTTTTTTTTCTTTTTGAAAGGGATAAGTATAAATCCCCTCAAATACCCAATTTCATAAATATTTTGGGGTGCTTTTTTTTGTTTTGTTTTGTTTTTTACACTGGAATCTGTCCGTTATTTATCACAGTTACTTGACTTTCTCTGGTGGACATTTTGATATAAAAATTTTTTAAGTAATAAGCATGTGCAGAAAGGTGAAAGAGAAATTCTTCCTTTCTCACAAAGCCACAAAGCTTATTTTCGATAATGGAACACTTGTTTGATTTCTTTTTTATTTCAGTTTTTTTCTTCAATTCTTTTTCTTTTCAATTTTTTTTAAATTTCCTGTTCCCTCATATCTTAGCTCCTGGCAGCTATGTTATAAGGTTAAGTAGTCTAAGTAGATGTTAATCTGAAATAAAATAATATTTTGCTCAAAAAAAAGCTGTAAGACTCAGTTTGTTGGCAGAGGAAAAAGTGTTGGTCTCGCCCTTCCCTGTTCTTACTAAGGAATGTTTTAATGTCCAAATTAGAAGACTAAAGTACTATCAAGTAATAATATTTCAGGTAATTGAATTTGGGATTTGTGAGTTTTTTTGTGGTCATTGCTTGGTAATTAAGGGCTGGTCTTGGATTTTAACTTCTCATTTTTGAAATATGAGCTCTTTTTTCTTTTTTTAGACAGATTAATCGGACATTTTGTGGCTGATGGCCAAGATGCTCAGTTACAGATTTCAATATAAAGTTACAGCTCCATTTCGTGCAACTTTTTTGCTTTGAATTTGTGACTTACCACACGCACGGTAAAAGGGAAGAGCAGCAGCGAGCAGCTGGCACAGGGTCCCCTATTTCACTTGCAAGCAGTGAAGCGCTCGCGCGGCACTGTGCATCACCCCTGCGGGGAGCCCATTCCTGAGCTGGGAGTCCTTGGACCCAGCAAAATGTTTTGTTCACCTCTGAAAGCAGCTGTGAGCAACAGGCTGTACTGTACCAAATACAGTTTGTTGGCATCAGCTTGAACTTTATTCTGCTGGGGTTTTTTTCCCTCTTTTCTGCATTTAAACATTTCAGTAAACCTTTCTGTTGGCTTCTTGGCTGCAGTATCCCCGGGGGGAAAAAAAGATCTTTTGTGGCCTGCAAAACATGGAAATGGGAGTTTTAATGAGCGATTGGAAGTGGTGCCTCCAAAATCTTGTTTGCAGGTGTTTTGTGACCACCCAGCTGAGCACAGAAAATGCCACAGCCACACTGTCTGTGAGGAACACAGCTAAGATGCAGGCTGGACAACACTCTAAGCTTCTCTTAAACAGCTTCCTGGCCAAAAAATATTCTGCTAAAGATGTCATGGGTAATTTTTAATGGTAATTATTTTCATGACTTGAACTTTTCACTACAAGAAAATACAAATGTGTCACTTTTAGCATACGCTCATTGGAAATCATTTGCAAGCAAGCAACTGTGTCAAAAATAGCCTACTGAAATAATTATGAAAAGCACTTTTATTTAGGGAATTATATTTACCACTCCAGGATCAGATCTTCTCAAAAACATGTTGTGAAAAATGATCCCATGCCAAAATTTTTGGGATTCTTCCAATCCCACTGGAGTTGTGTGAGTTTAATTCAGTGCTGTTCTATTATCATAATTTATTTTTGATAACTGAAATAAAATACTTAAATGTTTTATCCAAAGTATTTGATAAATAGGTAAGTTCTTTATTCAATGCATTTTCATGCATTTTTCTTTCCTCATAGGACGCCTCTGTTTAAATTTCTCCCTCATTCAGTCCTTAAAACCTTTTTATGTTCAGGGAAGGATGGACATTGCAAGCATGTTCTATCAATTGCTTGTTATACTGAGTGAGAACTGGAAAAAATTACTTCTCCTCAAATCAACAGAGTAATCTGGACAAATTGGTCATTTGTTTTAATTTTTTAAATTAAAGCAGGAATACCAGGCCAGAAACTATCATTCAAAATTTAAATAAATATTTCTAAAACATTTTTTTTTGTAATTGTAGTTCTATTTCTTAATCCAAAACTCTTTTCAAATTTGACATAAATTATTGCATCGTTTCAACCTGCATCTCCTTCTACTGACAGATAAGCTATGTAGGTTAAAAAAATTTACTTGCTCCAAAGGTACCACTTGCATATTGGACAAGTAACTGTTGCTTAAACAACAGCAGTGGTTAAAATGACAATAAATTTATCATCCAGTCCTATGAAACAAAACCACATTATCTTTTTAAAGAAGAATATATATATATATATATATATATATATATATATGCTCTGCTGTTTGCTTTTGAATCACCCATGGCTGCTGCTTGATCACAAATTTAAATTATGGAGACAATCTTCCAGGCCCTGGTAATTAATCGCTGTAACTTGTGTGTGCCTTTGTGAATCCAGCAGTGTGGCTGCAGATAAACAACTAATTAGCACTTTTATACAAGTGAAATGGATTTCCAATTACTGCTATCTCTCCCTTCCCCCTCTTCTTCGCATGCATTTTTCTGAGGCATGAGGGATGCCTCATGGCTTACCAAACCAGATAGTCTTGTCTTTCTCCCTTTCTGTCTCCACCATTCAGCAAGGGTTTAATCCAAGCCAGGCTGCTGAGATGCTGTGCCTGCCCTCACGCTGCTGTCCTGGTGGGAGAAACCTTTTGAAAGCAAGAATGAACGATTTAGGTAAAACAAGAAAATGTAAAAAAAATTTGGGCAAGAACAGTGGTGGTAGTTTATGATCAGATGTAGCACTGCCAGAGAGCTGTACTGGAAGAGGCTCTAGAATTATCCCAGGTCCCTAGATTAGCTCAGGACTAAAAGGAAAAAAATGTGACCAGTAGTATGTAGTGTATATGGGCACAAACTAGGAAATCCAGAGGAATCTGTAACACGGTGTATTACAAGCAGCATAGAGGTGCAAACTAGTCCTGTGACCTGCTTATCTGCAGAAAGCTGGGACTGGATCCAGCTACTTTGATCCTCTGAGAAAGGAGGGAATGCAGCATCATGTACAGCTAATTTGGTAGAGTTCATCTAGAGTACAGCTCCAGCCCTAACAGGGGCCAGATGGCGTGACCCCGTGCTGCGCTGCCTGCCTGCCCAAAGCACAGCACTTCCCTTTGGCAGACAACTGCCTTTCCACCATGTGGGATTTCTGTCTTCAGAGTTGCTTTAAGAAAAACAAAATGCCTTGCAATTCTTTTGCTCCAAAGTGGGACCCACCTCTTGAGCACAGTAGTCCTCTGTTTCCACCAACGTGTTTGGAAATCTTTACAGCATTCCACCAGAGCCGATGCAACGTTGATGCTTTATTTCTCAGAGGCAGACCAAGTATGGAACATATTACCTTGCTGGGAAAATTCTGACTTGGATTATTGCTTTGGCACTTTCCAAGTGGCCTTCTCACTCTGTATCCCAAAGTGTCCCCCAGGGGTAATAAATTACATTAATCGTAACCAGTATGACCTCAGTAAGATTCACCTATGGCCAAGTATAGCTCCATGTTACTGTCAGGTAATTAGTGGTGTCATTAACTAACTGAGGAAGTGAGAGCCAGGAAGCAACCCTTTACCCTTTATGGCCAGTGTCACAGCATGGCACAGAAGCTATCTAACCAGCCACCATCAGCTGGCTGGAGGGAGGTTAGGTATTGACAAGGAGTTTGTTCCTCTGGCCCATGGCAGATGCATGGCACACACAGAGTCACCCTTGCCTTCACACCCCATCCATGGTCACATTTGGGGTTGTCATCCCACTTTCCTGCAAGCAAGGCCTGAGCTGCTATCGCCTTAAGCTGTGCACTGCTCTGACCTTAAACCTTAACCCTGTGTAATCTGATGGGGGTGGCTTCCCAATCCTGCAGACTGGTGCCTTCTAAATTCAGGTAAAAACTTCCTGATGCACAGAGACCAGTGTATCTAATCACACACAGCACACTGATATAGATTAGGGGAACCCAGTTAGGCTGCTTGCTGCTTCTCTGTGGCCTTTCTGGGAATAAGGATCAAAGAGTCCCTATTTCGATATGGAGTGAAAAAGGCATCTCTGCTTCTGCGCCCTGATGTGGTTAGTGCCCAACTTTGATTTTTGCAAGCCCAAGTGCTAAATTAAGGCACAAGCCCATGGAGGGCTGGAGGAGCAGAACACAGCTTCTTGTGCTCCAGAGGGAAAGGTCCACAGTGCCCACAAGCTGGAAATGCTGGTGTGGATGCTGCTGGCAGCATGCAGAGAGGCTGATACTGCTCACAGTCCCCCACAAGGACACAAGCAGTGCCCAGCCCTGCCCTTCTCACTGAAGGCATTCTTCCCTTGCAGAAAGAGCTGGAGGTGAGGTGTTAGGAGGATTTTGATCCACATGAAAGGCAGGCAGAGAGCACTGCAGAGATGTGTATGAGCCTGAATGCATCTGTAGTCTCAAGATCTCATAGATATGCACACGTACTGTGATGGGCTTCTCCCTGAATGCTGGCATTCTTGGTCTTTCTGCTCCTTCACAGACACCTCTCTGACAGCCTACAGAGCTCTTTGGTATCACTCCTTATTCCATTCAGAGTTCATCCACCTCTCTTAACCCCCTTCACTCTGTCAGCAACCTTCCTCACCCTCCCACAGACAACAGACAGCTAGCTCCCCCTTAGAATTTTTTTTAACATATGAAAAATTCCTTCTTGCCTTTCCCTCTCCACCTCTGCTCTGCTCCACACCGCATATTCTGGAAGTCACCTTCAGACCACACTGGAGTGTTACCTCTATTGCCCAGGGCTAGGATCATGTTACAGCTTTCCTCTTCTCACTAAAGATGTGTGCTCTGATTTGAACTTCACCAAAGTTCAGGGATGTTTGGAATCTGGACTTCTGGCTTGGACCCCTCTCAGTGCCTCGTGTCAGCATCTAGGAGTTGACAGAAGTTGTTTGCAGCTGAGGCAGCCAGATCTACAAGATGCAAATGACCAGGAATAAACGAAAGAAGCTCTAGCCCTCTAATTAAAGCTGGCCCCATGAGGAATTGCCTGGCCTCTGGAGACATACCAACATATCTTTCTTCCCACACCAGCCACAGGTCAGGCAGTGCTCACCTGGCTACTGGAAATCACAACAAGCAAGAAGATTCCAGGAGTGTAGGGTCACACATCTTGGCCTGGATGGCACACACCTTCATATTCTGGCTTTTCTTTTAAGGAGCTGGGCTAAGAGAAGTGATGGGGAAGATCTCTGCAGATGGATAACTCAGTTTGGCGCATGGCTGCTTTCCCTTTGCATTGGCTTTGGGGGAGAAGAGGCAATGGACAGAACAAGTGTTTTTTTTCGTTTTATTTATTTTACCAGAGTAGGCTTGGCCAGCTCAGCTTTGACTCCGTAACAGGACTCAATGTGCAAAGGATGGTGGGGGGAAGATGAGAGTTGTTTCGAAACCCTTATCACAGTGCAGGCTGTGTTTCTCTGCTGGCACCTCATCTCAGCAGCATGGCACCCGTGGGGTTATGCCTGCTGCTACTGGGGGATGTGAGAGAGGCAATCCAAGCCTGTGCTCTCCACATGCCCTCAGCCTGCCCCTCAGGGAGGGGATCTTACAGCACCGGCCAGGTGTCTGTGCAAGCCCTGGGGAGCCTGCCCAGTGTCAAAACAAGCAGGGCTGTCATTTTCTCTTCTTCTGCCCGCGGGAACCAAAAATTTCCTTCCTGCCCTTTCCTCCTGGCAGAAAATAGGCAGCTGAGAGACAGGCCAGAGAGGCCAGGGAGGACCAGTGGCCCACACACTCCCGGGACAGGAGGGAGCTGTTGCAGCCCAGGCTATTTTTAACCTGTTTTTGTTGCACACTGGCAGTCGCGTCTCTTGTTGCTTTCTTCCTTCTCCGTGTCTCTGTGTGTCTTTGCAGCTCCTTCCTGCTGCCCTGAGATGTGTGAACTATATATGGCCTGGGAAATCGGCACCAGGCAGTATTTTTAAACCAGGCCTCCGCTTTGCAGGCTGCTGTGACGCAGTTCATCCGACTTGGCGAGTTTCTCATGGGAATGCTGGGTGCCCGGCAGCAGCCTGCGATACTTGGCTGTTGAGTTTTTGGCCTGCACAATGCAACCCTTGGGGCCCAGGCTAACATCTCAAGACTTGGGAAGCAGCAGACCTTGTGTGTGTGCAGGGGAGGGTTTGAGCCTGGCTGTCATCACAGTGCAGCTTTTTGGGTGTCAGCTGCAGGTCTCCGAAGTGAGGTGACTTTTCCAGCTGGCCAGGTGCTGCCATTGAATCTGGGGGCTGGGCGCAGGGATGACCTCCCTAGGTACCTGCCCTCCTGCAGAGCACGTGTCTCTCTTCAAAGTCCCTGTTCATGCCCTCTGTGGAAATGGTTTTTGTAATATTTGGAACAGGTTTACAGTGATGAAACCCTGGAAAATAGCCATCCAGTGTAGAAAAGACTGAATAAAAATACATGAAGAAATATTTGGGAGCAAATAATTTCATCTGCTTTCAAATGCCAAATAAACCTTTAATCTTGAGGAAAAATAAAAGGTTGGTTTGAGACTTTTTGCTGGAAACATTCTGTCCAAAAACATTCTTTGAGCATTTCCACCCTGAAAAAAGACAGGAGTCATTTTTATTGTCTACAGCCTGAACACCCATTTTTCTCATGGTGCTAGCATTTTTACTGAAATTTTTGAAGAAAATAAAAAAGATGAAATAAAAAATATGTTTTAGTCACTCAGAACCTTGTAAATTAAAGAGTCAATCAGATTTTTTCTGTGAGAAAATAGTTTGTTTCTTTTTCTTCTAATATTTATAATGCATATAAGCTTAAATTAAATAACCACTATCTGAAAATTCTCTTATATAACTCTACTGCTGTTATAGAATGAATCATAGAACTGTATAGGTTGTAAAAAACCTCTAAGATCATTGAGTCCACCCCCTAACTCAGCACTGCCAAGTCCACCACTAAATCATGTCCCTAAGTGCCACATCTACCCATCTTTCAAAATCCTCCTGGGGTGGTGACTCCAGCAGTTCCCTGAGCAGCCTGTTCCAATGCTTGACAACTCCTTTGATGGAAAAATTTCTTCCAATATCCAATACAAACCTCCCCTGGTGGAACTTGAGACCATTTCTACTTGTATGTCTCATTACCTGGGAGAAGAGGCCAACCCTCAGCTGGCTGCAGCCTCCTTCCAGGCAGCTGTAGGGAGCGATAAGGTCTCCCTGACTCTCCTTTTCTCCAGGCTGAACAACTCCAGCTCCCCCAGCCACTCCTCACAGGACTTGTGCTCCAGACCCTTCACCAGCTTCATTGCCCTTCTCTGGGCTCACTTCAGTGCCTCAGTGTCTCTCTAGCAACAAAATGTTGAAAATTTAACACAGGACTCAAGGTGTGGCCTCACCAGAACTCAGGAACATGGGGATGGTCATGGCCCTGGTCCTTCTGGCCACAGGATTTCTGATACAAGCCAACCTTTCCTGCATCAGCTAACTGGGCCACTTTGCCATAGGAGATCAGGTTGGTCAAGCAGGACCTGACTTTTACAAATCCAGACTGGCTGGGCCAGTGCTTCCCTAGCTCCATGGGCTTCCCTAGCACTCAGTTCAGCCTGATAGACCTGTAGTTCCCCAGATCTCCCTTCTGACCCTTCTTAGAGATGGGCCTAATTGATGTACTTGCCTGCAAACATGTAATATACTTGCAAATATATTTCTGTTCCTATATAAATACATACTTTTATCTACTGTTGTTTGTATTCTTTTTCTTCAGTAAGAATCCCAATTCTATCAGTGAAGAAATTATGTCTTTGAGATGCAAAGATGGAATTTTTATAGATTTTACTGTGCTTTGGACCACACCCATCTATTTTTTTATGCTTATTTCTAGATTCATGAAAATACCTGTAATTTGTGAAGATTATCCTTTCAGACCTTAAGGATTTACACAGTTTAAGGAATGCTGATCAGTGTTTATACAGTAATAATTTGTCCTCTACACCACTCCATTTAATTTAACTGCTAATAAGGCACAGTATTTCAGTTTCACAAGAAGTTTCACAAAAGATTGCAGATAGTCAGAAGACCACGGGGTTTAGTACCATGACTCTAGGCAGTATTATGGAGAAGATTGATTTCTCAGGCCCAACTGGACCAGTGTAGGGAAGTCTCTGTGCCCAGGAAACTGTTTTTCATGCATGGTCACTTATTGGATTTATATTTAGGTAAAACAACACCAAGGATGTGAGTTTAACAGTCTTAAAAGAAAGCATGGGATATGTTTATTACTAATAGGTAAGGCAAAGGAGACAGATAAATCCTTATTATTCCACTGATGATAACCACCTCCAGGAATTATTTAGGAGCCCAGTGACATTAATAAAGATGCACTCCCATTTAGTAAAGAAAATTTGGGATAAAATTCTGTCAATCTGGAATATTAGATTAGGTGAAGCAAGGACTTTTTCTTGCTTGGTGAATTTTACTTTCCAAGTAGATATTTTCTTATGAAAACAGGGTTTATCTTCATATGGTATCATATCAAAACTTGCCTTTAATTGTCTTCTTTCTGTCAGAAAAGGTCTTAGCTTAAGCACACGCATTTTTTTTGGATCAAAATGGTTTTATCATTCCAGAGATGCTTTGCAAAATATTCCCATGACATGAAGTGGTCAGTGGACTTTTAATTCTGCAGATACCAATTAGAATCCAAGGTCTAAGAGGAAGTTCATTTCTGGGCAGTGAGAGCATATTCTGGGTGGTCATAGACGCCACAAAGCCTATGACTTCAGCCACCTGAGAAATTAAATAATGAACCCTGACTGAGGAAGTTTGTGGGCATTACATCATTTACACATAAAAACAAAAAATAGATTTATAGGGCACATGGGTGGCTGTGAGCCAGCATCCATGAGCCAGCATCCACTCTAGAAGTCTCAGCTATATCCAACAGACTAATGCCCTTTAATACCATTCTTTGTAGAAAGGAATCCCACGAACCTACTCCTCCTCTACTTCGGGTTTCTGTTTCTCAGTTGTTGCTACAGATTGACTGTGACTCTCAGATGTGTTGCCTAAACTGCAGCTGTACAGGGTGTGCTTTGCACTGAAGGAGTAGGATGTGTGCCAGGTGGTTTTCCAAACCGGTGTAGCCCTGGAGAGATGAACTGTTGCTGCAATTTTAATGGGGATTGGAAACCAATTAAGGGGTTTCTAGAGATCTGATGTGTTTGAAATATTTTATTATGCTGGTACTGACTACTCAGAAGTGGGAATAGGATTGTTCTATTTCAGAAATTATCCTAAAGGGTTACTAACAGTCTGAAAAACAATTATTTGAAAAAAAAAAATTGCCTAATATAAAAGCTGGAGAACTAATCACTTACAGTGGTAGCCAAGCAGCAACAGAGCTGCAGCCAGCAGCGTCAGAGGGCATAGCCCTGGTGGGCTTTGTTGGGAATGGGGAGAAGAGGTCCTAAGAGTGGCTTTAAAGGAAGGAAGAACCACAGGAAGGATTGAATGATTTTGCGAAGAGAAGGGCAGTGAGGCTGATCAGCCATGGAAATAGCTGCTGGCAAAACAAGAATGCACAGAGGAGGCAATGGTTGTTCCTTGGAGTCTGGGCCTCCGTGTACACAAAGACAATGAAAGAGTCTTTCTGAGTGTCATTGATCCCTGCTGTTTTAGGCTCTGCAACTCCTGCCTCACCCCAAAACACACCCGTCACCTCAGGGAGTGGGTTGGACCACGACCAGCTCATATCCCAGAAAAAGCACCCTCTGCACACTGACCCTGGGCAGGCTTGCTGAAAGCATCTCTGAGATTTCTTTAATTAAAACTTTGATTCGTGCTCAAGCAAGAGAAAACAAACATTGCCTGGTTCCAGTGTTCAGATTCCTCAATGGAAGCCAGATGTCACAGCTGGTTCCTACAACTGCTCTCGGTGTGGCAGCGTGACCTCCTGCGACACCCCACACAAGGGCAGCCGGCAGAGACGAGCCCAGTAGCTGCCCCAGTGTGTCTTGCTTTGCTATTTAGTCTCAAAATATGTTTCCTGACTTTATATGCTCACTCTTCTCTCTCCTTTCGTTCCTCTTTTCTCCCCGTTCTTCACTCCCACCTTGAGACTTGGCACACAGGGCACAATCTGAGTAGCAAAATGAGGAAAGAAGAAAGAAAAAGAAAGGAAGAAAGAGCACAGGCCCATGTCTCTGTTTCTAAGGCAGCAGGTAGGAGCTGCAGAGCACGGGCATTCCCCCAGCCAGGGCTGCTCAGTGCCCCATAGGGACTGATGGGAGGCTGTCTGTCTGTCTGTCAGCATGGGCACTGGGGAAATGGTGTGAAACAAATAGGCCTTGCTTGTGCTCCCATGTCAGCCCTTCGTGCGGGGCTGCCGCTGTGGCTGCCCCATTCCTGGCTCCTCGTGCCAGATGACTGGAGACCAATGAGCAGGCAGGCAGGTGAAAAACATGATCTCAGGTGGCCTCAGATGACAGCTGAGACACATTTAAAACAACAGGGCTAGAAATAAATTACTTCCTCCTCCCAGGGTTACAGCCAGGTCATACAGGAAGGAGTGCAGGATTATCACTTCAGGAAAGAGAAGATGCATTTGGCAGTTAAAAATTTTACTGAAATAGATAAAAGAGAAGTATTTTTCATCTGTTTTCTTTCCTTTGGTCTCTGGACTTCCTTCACCTGCCTCCATCCATCATAAGCAATCATTATGGGACAACACATGAAGCTGGGGTCACAGTCCAGAAAGGACAGGAGGACACTCAGGTCAAAGTGAGTCAGAAATGAGCAATGCTGAGCCCAGCTGAGCTGTGTGGGCACTGCAGAAAGCCATCGTGGAGACCCTCCAGAGCCTTGTGGGTGCAGTTAGGGGCATGGGCTAAAGCAGAAAGAGGCTTGTGGAGGGGTTGGATGGTAGCAGCCATAGCAGTAACATCACTGTTGCAAAAAATCAGTGTTGCAATTAGTGGCTGGCACTAACGGTTTTCTGCCTTTCCACCATGTAAGGGCTAGGAAACATTTTCATACAGATTGGTTACTTTTAGCTAGGCTACTGGAAAATACAGAAATATGGCAGAGGAAGATAGAAGTTGTGATCAAAATGTAACAGATGTGTCTGAGACAAGAGGAGATTTACCCGAGGCAGTCTATGTGAGCTTGACTGCTTCCCTTCTTTTACTGGTGGGGACACATGCTCCTGCACCATGTGATGTGGGCCCCAGTCCTAGAGACTGAGGATGGGACTGGGGTCTGATTCCTACCCTGACTTTGCCTGAATGTTTTTGAAGGCATTTAACTTACTTGGAAAGGTTTCACTGAGCTGACCTGTCTCCATTTACTCAAAATTATCAAGCATTCAAGTTTCCATTATCTTCAAAATTAAGAAGACTCGCAGAAAGCTCTGCAGAATTTTTTTTCTGTGGTTTTCTGAAATATCAAGTACTGACCTGTCTTTCTAGATGTTGCACTAAATTTCAGAAAAAGCCTGGAGAGTATCCTGGATACTTTTTAACAATAAACTTAATTTCATCTGACTTCAGTTAATGTCAGCTGAACCACTGGTGCCTGAAAAAACCATATGTTGTTTGTAGGATCCACAGAGAGTGAAGGAATAATATGACCAGCAATAAATAGTTACAATTGCTGGATATTCTATGACAAAAGAAATTATGCCAGAGTTCAAGATGCCAGTCTCTGTACTTTCAGAAGTTACAGTAGGAGTTTTTCTGCAGGCAGGTATGTTGCAAAGCTAAAATTGTTGTCAGAGAAATCCAGAGTAACCCTGTTGAAAAGAATGACAGCATTTCTTTCCTAGATTATGATGATTAAATTTAAATATGGGGCTAATAAATCACTCCTTGCTCAGTCTAGCTGAGCCTTCCATGTGTGGTAATGACTTTTCCAGTCAGAACGGGTTGGGTGTTGGCAGTGAGTAGTGGGCTGTACATTGCCTACATCTGTATCTGTGTGTGGCTATGGCTGTGTGTCCGGAAGGTGTGAAAATGTGTGTGGATGCTGCAGGGGATGTTCCATGGAAGTGGCAATAGCAGCAAGAAGCAGAAATTACCTCTCCCTGATGGTGGCTGAGACCCACCAGGGTAGCTGCTCGTGCCTCCTGCTCTGAGAATTGTCCGGCATGTACATGGTACCCAGGCTAGATTAATGAGATGGCTTTGCAGTTATATACCCAAATAACCTCAAGTGAATAGACAAAGCCAGCAGGATTTCCTCCTACACCTACTTACCATTTTTGATTCCTATAGGATGGTTAATAAGTAATTTTTGGAGCAGTAAAACTTTGCTTGCTTTAGAAAATTTTTCTTGTCTTGGAAAAGCAATACCTTCTATTTCTAAATTAACACTAAAAAGACATGCTTTAAAAGGCATTTTGAAGCCCTCTTAGTTACTTGGATTTAAAAATTCCAAAGTGATTTAATTTGAGCTCCAGGCAGGGTTTAGGAAGCATCTTGAAAAAGATCATAGTCTAGAACTTCCTTTCATTGGGATGTTAACGTAAAATATTTTGAGTTTTTTGTGGTTGTTTCTTTTCTACATTTGGAAGTTAATGTGTCCCCGATCTGTTGTACCTCATCTTTATTTATATCCAAGTCTTTTTTTTCTGTGCAACTTTTATTTTTTAGTGTGGCTCCTTTTGAAAGAAGAATGATAAAAGAGAAAATTGAATCATACAAAAAAAAAAGGTGTCTTTCAGATTGTCAGAGGTAAAGAACTGTAGCTTTTATTTTACTATAGGGAGCATGATTACCTCAAAAATCACTTTATATTACAGCACCATGCTTTCTTATATTCTTTATCTCTCTGTTTTTCACTTTCTGTTATGAGATTTTTTTCAAGATTTCCCATTCCATAAAAAATTTGCATATTGCAGACACGAAACTGCTTACTAATGAAAAAAAAACTATCAAGATTAAATTTCTACGTACAAACATTTCTGGGACAGATGTGATGAGTAATTATAGCACCATAACAGTGAGGAGATGTGATGTTTCACATGGTAAGAGATAACCAAAACTGAGCTCTTTGCCCTACAAAATGAACACTAATGACGCATGAAGAACCCTTGTGATTACAGCTCGCTCACAGTTCAGGCAAAGAGGAATTCAGATCTGTGCCATCCCACACTTGAGAGACTCCAGTCTGATCTGGGCAGCACAGAGTTTATATTTTCCATGGTAGGAGGGGACGTAGTGACTGCCTGTATGACACCAAACTCGGGAAAATGGTGAAGGGTGTCCTGGCTGAAGCACTTGAATAATCGCATGGCAAGTCAAATGTTCATATGGAGCTGTCAGGCTCATAAGATTTAGTGTTTGGCCAAATGCATAAATTAAAAATAACTTCTCCTGGCTCTCCTAACAGCACCAGTAAATATCAAAGGAAATATCATTCGTATGTCACATATCTTTTGATTGCCCAAAAGGCCTGTACCCAGACACGTTCGTTCAAAATGCAGCTTCTTTTTCAAAAATAAGCAGATACTGGAGAGCTGCTTATGCATTCAGTGTGCAAGCACCACTGCATTTAGGTCAGTGCCTTTACAATGATTGTGATGGAAAAAGACTATTCCCCAAGGTTTGGGGAGCACAACTGCTTTCTAACGCAATTTCCCTGCAAAGGCAGTTGGAGTGAAAACCTGTCTTCTGGTCATTTCACACCACCTGGGGGTGCTCAAAATTCTGCAAGAGCAGCCCAGGAGGGGTTTGTAGCATCTCTGCTGCTTTGGGGGTTGGCATTAGGGTCAGTGATGAGGGCCTTTTGGCAATGCACAGCTTAAACACCATTACTGATAGGGCTAGTTGTGATTCTGTGGAGACCCTATGGCCAGCACTGAAGGTTGCTCCCCTAGGGATGCTTCAGCTAAGGCAGGGAGCCCAGAGGACTAATTCTTTTTTTCCTAGAGAAGGCAGAGCCTCAGAGGCATAGAGGATGCTATCACACATAGAAGTCCACCCCAAGAACATTATTCCCCTGAAAACTGAATAAAAAATTATTGTTTTTGCAGGGTGCCCCAATGAAGGAAGGGAGGATGAATCTGACTGCATGTTCTCAGAAGGCTAATTTATTATTTTACAATACTATATTAAAGAATACTAAACTATACTATACTAAAGAATACAGAAAGGGTACTTACAGAAAGTCACAAGTTTTTTTGGGTTTTTTTACCCAAAAAAACTTGTGACTTTCTCTAGAGCCTCAACACAACTTGACTCTAGCTAATAAATCAAAACAATTACATCAGAAACCAAATAAAACAACCACCTGATGGTAAACAATCTCCAAACATATTCCCAAGGAGCAAAACACAGGAGAAGCAAATGAGATAAAATTGTTTTCTTTTTTCTCTGAGGCTTCTCAGCTCCCCAAGAGAAAAATCCTGAACAAAAGGATTTTTCCAAAAAATGTGAATGCCACACAAAATGAGTGCCTTTGACAGGAAACTCACTGACAAGTACGTGAACAAGCAGTCTGCTCCCACACCAGGTGCTGGCAGAAGGACAAGCCCTTCCTCCTACCCCCTGCATGTCCTGCTTTAGGCGAAATACCTGTAACCTTTAAACTCTTGTAAGAGTTAAAAAAAATCCAGATCCTGAAAGATGTGACATTATCTGATACTGGCACCAGGGAATTGTAACTATGACTACTGAAGCAGCAGTATTTCCTTTCCCCCCTTTCTTGCCCTTGTGGTTCCACCTGAAACAAAGGAGACACTTCTGTGAACTACAGCCCACTTCTGTTTATTACCAGCTGAGTTTTCTCTGAGGAGACAGGAGGAAGACAAAACTTCAGCTAGAATTGTACTTGTTACAGGAATTTTCAGAAACTTCAATGGCAGTTGCTTGATTTATAAATTGCATCCCATTGCCAGCTTATAAATTATCAGCATTATTGTGCCTCTCCTTTCAACATTGCCCATACTCTTTGCCTGATGGAGAGAAAGATGGAAAAATAGGAGGAGGCACAAACACCACTTTCCAAGATCAGGTCTTATGTTCTCAGGATTTTATGCCCAGTATCTTTCTAGTCAGGGAGGCACTGAAATGCTGAGTTTTCAAGCCAGTAAATGGCAAAAATAATCTGCTGGTCCCCTTAGTGCACACAGAAATCTGTTCAGCTGGACTGTTTCTACATATGCTGTCAGACAGAGAAAGATGTCCACCAATTGTCACCTCCTCCTTTGGCTTCGGAGGCGACTCCACATAATTCACTGAGTGTGCATGGATGCTGCTGGCACACACAGCAGCGCAGGCAGCAGGGAAGAGGGCAGGACTACCAGAGGAAACAAGGCACAATGGGAGCACAGTTTAGCAGCCCCTCACATATGTGTATGCACACACATATACACTCACATAGTGAAATGTGAGAAAGAAGGGAGAAACTGGGGAGCAGTGCAGTGTAGCACGTGTCCAGGGAGAAGGGGCTCGACTGTTGTGGCTTCTTTTCAACCACAAGGATTTAATGCAACATTAACCTCTGGTGGTCTTGACATCCCTGATCACAGTCTTCTGATTTCATGTGAGTCGGCATTTCTAGCACAAACATCTACTTTTTGTAGGAGTCTTGATTCCACAGGAAAAAAGAGACCCTACATCTCAGCTGGATACTGATTTTTATTCTCCAATTAATTAAAATAGAAAGCTCTTTCCACCCTTGAATGATGTGAAAGCAAAGAAGCTCGGGGATGGCTGAGGTTGGATTTATTTCACTTAATTTCTGGCATTTAAGGGGAAACATAAAAGTGATCGACTTAAGTATATTTGAAAAGAGACATTATTTGAAAACAAGTCAAATATTTCAATTGACTTATCAGCAGGTGACTGAGAGTCAAGTCCTTTGCTATTGATACCAGTGGCAAAGCTGATTTGGCTCAACAGCAGTGGGCAGCAATCTCTGCATATGGCCATAACCTGATAGCTGCCACTGTGGTTACATCTCATTCCTACATTTTACCCTGGGCTAAATAGAGCCAACTTTCAACAAAAACCACCAGTGACCCCTGAGGCTTCCCTCTTGCCTTGTCACGCAGTCTGTCTCCACTGGCAGCCAGCTTGAGCTGTCAGGGCTGCGTGTCAATGGAATTTGCACAAAGCATAAGTGCTCCTACTTGGGAAGAGAAACTGGGACACTTCTATGCTTGAAAACATGGGACAACTGTGGCAGCATCTTTGCAGGTACAAGGACACTAACCCAAAGTGTGACCAAAATAATATCTCAGGCTTTTTGAATTGTTTTCCAGAGCAACTGTGTAGTTCTGTAAGGTTGTCATTGACATTGATATAAGCAGATCACTGGGGTCTAATTTAAGAATGGGCAAAGTGTGGATGTGCTGAGCTGCCAGAGGAACTGAGGGAGCGCTGACTGCTGTGATTTTGTCTACCCATTTTTTGTCTGATGACTTTTCAGAAGGCTCTAAGGCAAGGGGAGGGGGCTGAGTTTGGGAAGTGATTTGGGAGCTTATATCTTTACCAAGGGCTATAATGCTCTTCTACCCTTGTGTTTGGGGATTTTTTTCATGTGACATGGCTGCATACTCTTGGACAACCAAAAATTTCTGCTGCATATGAAAACCAATGAGCAAACAATGCTTCTTGTCACCTCTGAAACAAAATACCAACAAGGGTAAAAAAATTGGGAATATGATGTGCTAATAACAAAATACTTACGCTCATCTAAGCTGTATCTTCCTTCTTTGGTCGAAAACCTGCCAAATAAATATAGTCCATCTGTCAATATGGTTGTCATGCATGGTTGACAGTGGGAGTCCAACTGGTAGAAAATGTGCTCTGTGCATGCTAAGTGGCAGCTCTGTGTATGGTGAAACTTTGTCTAAAAACAGTCAAGGAGAAAAAACATGCCCCAAATTTATTATCCAAAATTATTATTTATAATCCAACAAATTTATTATCCAAACAACTGTATTTACTGCACTGTAGTTTAAAGTCATTTTGGCATGGTTATGTGAGTAGGATTCAAATCCACATGGAAAAAAGTTCAAGACAAAAAATAGTGACTTTAGAGAATACATTGGGAGTGTAAAGCCATTATGTCTCCCTTCAATCTGTGGTTTCTCATGGCCTTCTGGAGCAAACTAGTAACCTGAAAGTTAAAAAAACCCAAAAACTGTGTACTTGAAACATATGTCTGAACACTTGGGGTACGCTGTCCTTTGTGCCAAGAATTTTTTTCACATGTGCTGTACAAGAATTGATTGCCTTTGTGATTTTTATCCTAGCTGAAACAAATGCACATGTTGTTCTTATTTGTATGAATGGCTAATCCATTTTAATATGCTGTTTTGACACATGTACATGACTTTTGCAAGTTAATAGAGGTGATTCACATCTGTCATGCCTTCCCTTCTGTACATTTCCCTCTATTCTGGCTTATGTTAAAGATAAGAGGGAAATATATCCCTGTCCCAATGATAATGACATTAATTTTTTTAAGGGCTGCAAGGCATCGACTTGGTACGGTACCAGTAACCCCAAGCAGCTTCCCTTTTGGAATGACCCTCTACAAAATCACCAGCATATGAAATTCCTTTAGGCATTTTGTCTCTCTTCCTCAGCTTGCCCCAAAATGCCTTCTTTCTGGAACACTCTGTGTGGGAGTTAGCATGAGGACAACCTTTTGGTACAAGGAATAGTCAGGGAGATTTGTGGTATTTTTGATATTTTTTCTTGCCAAAAGGCAGGGGTCAATCAGGCATAAAGTGGCAATGAGGAACAGTATTTTCCTGCTTTATTTGTACATGTCTAAACCATTTATCTGGATATTAATGTTATCTCTGAAAACAAGCAGATGACTCGGCAAATCTCCCACAAGCTGGTCCGTTAGTCATCAGAAAGAGCCAAGGGAAAGAATTCACTTGGCCTCTCCTTACACACCTAATTTTGGTGCCATTGCCAGATTCAAAGTAGGAGGCTGAAGTGGGAGCTGTGAATCATTGGCTGGAGAAGCAACTTTCACTCCACTGATTGTAAGTGGAAGTCTGTGGAGAGTTCACTTTGGGCAAGACATAGGTTTTCTCTCTAAAGAAGTCAACAGTTCTATTGAATTCCAACCCAAAGTCCAAAACTTGTAATCAAGATGCTCTTAGGAGAGGAGGATAATCTTTTGCTGTAACAGATTGGAGAACATGAAAATAAGAGTAGTCAAACTCTAAGCTTTGAGGAAAAAAAATAAATCTCCTATGGAAACTGAATATTTTCCTGATTATTTCCATCTGCACTACACCCTGGCTATCCCATGCGATTTTAACCGATTAGCAGGGAGGAAGAAAATAATTTTCCAGAAATATTTTGCTGCACTCATGCAATAAGTACAATCCGGTTCACAATTACTTTGTATGTAAAAACCAGGCCCTTTTACATTATGTGTATGAAAAGAATTATCTAAACAGGGGCTGTGTACATTGTAGCTGCCAAGGTGCTGACCACATGAATACCCTGTGACATAGATTTGGCAAGAATGAGATTAACCTTGTTAACTTGGCCAAATTCCAGAATAAGTAACAAAAGTTGGATAAACCTAATTTTCTCTCAATTTTAGCAGAAAATACTGAACATGATGCTGCTGGTTTATATTTTAGGTAGGTGCTCTCTTTATACAGGGAGGATATAGAATATTGCCCTCTTGACATCACGGTTACCCCAGCAGTCCAGAAGTAGAAAAGACAATCATACAAGGCAATCACATATTTACTTGGCTCTTCTGACTCTTTTCTAGTGCTGCTTCCTCTCAGCCAGATGAGGGGAATATCCCCATACCCTCAGCAGGTTTCAATCTGTAATAATTTCTTTTGGCTTCAGTGAATTGTCTGCTTTCTTTGCTGAAAGGGTTTCAGGAAAGGTTTGTCCCAGGACCATTAAGTCAGAAAGGTAATGTGGAGTGTACTGAAACTCACAACTTTATAACACGCTCTACTTGATCAGTGGTCTCCATTGAAATTTTCCTTGGTTCTGTGGGGAAGAACATGGCATCCTATCTTATCATTGCAGGGTGAGTCCTGAAGCAATGTCAAAACTGATGTCAAAAAGAACTAAATAGCTTTGACTGACAATAAGGGACTGCTGTTGTCATGGCAGAAAGCCCTAGATGTCCACAAGAGAGATCTGGGGCCCTTCAGGCAAAAGGTCTGTTCCCAATGTACACCCTACACATGGCCTTTGTGCAGGCAAAGGCTCCGTGCTAACAGCACATGCTATTGACACTGTGAGCTGCTTTAAGAGCTGCTGGAAAATGGGAGCTGGGCATGAACAAGGGAGACTCTGCGTTGGTCTCTGATTAGAATCAGGGCTTGAGACAATGCTGGTCTTGCAGAGAAGGCATTGGCATGGAGTTAGGATTCCTAGGAGATGGAAATTACTTTTTCTCCCAGGGCTAACATTCCCATTAACTGGAGACATAAGACCTCCCCCTTGCTACAAATTTGACTTGATATCAGACTCATTACTCAAGTTTTCTTCATTCAGGCAGTGTGGCAGGCAGCAGAATACTGGCCAAACATCAAGCAATGGAGTATAGCACCCTGCAGCTAAGATCCAGAACTCACTAGTCAATTTCTCTATACAAAAAATACTTCTAAGCTATAGTATCATGTGTTTGTTAAAATGTTATGTAAATGGTGTAAACATTTTAGATGTGTGTGTATGTAGTAACCACTATGCTGCAACAATAGCTGACTACCAGAATATCCCCATGATTGCTATTGAAGCTCTTCCTGCTTGCAGGCATTTCCAGCTAAAGTTACAGATCTCTTTGGGCTAGCTAGGTTGTAGACCACTTGCTTTTATTGGTCTGTCAACATTGACAGTACTTATATTATTCAGCATCTTTTCTTAATGCAGAGTTGAAAGCAGCTGACGGGTTCCCTACTGGAATCCATGTACCATTTTCCTGAGCAGGAAAGCCCCAGGTTATGTCCCAACTGGTGTTGTAACAAGCTGGGGGGTTGTGTGTAAACACACCCTAGATGAAAACCTGAAGCTGTGCTATTTGAAACCCAAGTTACCACCTCATGCAGAGTTACAGCATAGCACGGGACAGCCTCGTTGTGCCTGGATCTGCTCTCTGTAGATCCCTCTGCTCATTAAACTATTTCTGCTCTCATCTCAGGGCAGGTCAGCAGTGCTTCTGCTGCCTCCTCCAGCTAAACACTCCTGGAAGAGTGTTTAAACACACAGGAACCTGGGCACCTGAAGCTGAGCGCGCAGAGCTGAGAGCGCAGAGCTGAGGGGAGCTCTGCGGCACGGCTGCTCTGCGCTCCTGGGCACCCCGGCATCAGCAGCTGGGGAAGATGGGGGAAACTCAGCTGGAATCGTGCAAGAGACACTGTTCTGAATGGTTCAGTTAAGCTTCACAGTGACAGGGAACTTTTTTTCTTATTATGACTAAGAATTACGGTGGTACAAGTTTACATAACAAAGTGAAAGAAAAAAAGGGGGCTCGGTTTTAGCGTTAATGATGTTGTGTCACCATTTAGCACGAAACTTTCCTAAACTCCCTCTGACATGGAACTAGGTATTGCAAAACTAGGTATTGCAAAATAATCACTGTTTTAAATGCAGGTTTTAAAAACTTGGAAATGGCTCTAAACCAGTATGTTCTAGAGCATGTTATAGGCTTGCAGTAAATAGCTTCTGCCATTACTGTAGGCATTTCTTAATATTAATTCAGTCTATACTCAGTCAAGACTTACACTGATATCAGTGGGAATTTTCCTGAAAAGTGATTTTGCAAAGCCTGTAAAGGCTGCTTTATGTGTTTCATTTTTAGTTACACCCTCCCCTCCACAAAATCAGTTAATTTCATCTTTGCCTCCATAAACCCTTAGTACTTCTCAGTGCTGCTTAAACAGGGATCTAGATGAAAGTGCTTTGTGGAATATGGCTTTTGTCAGGGTTAGTAGAGGTGTTAAAATTCCAGTCTTTCAATTTTAAAAATGACATTTCTTTGCAGGCTTATATTAAGTACAAATGCACACATGCACGTACATGGGGGGGGAAAATGAAACAAACCCTCAAAACTCAATCTAAAAAACAATGCAGGGAAAATGAACTGGATTGGATATTTGAAAAATGCCACAGAGTACCCTGTCAGTTAATGTCCATTTATTTTCCCATCCATTTTCATTCATGTATTTTATTTGTGTTCAGGCTCTCTATCCACTTATTCCATTTAATTAAATAGAATATTTTCTTCTAAAACATTCCATGTGCCAAAAAACTAATGAAGGGCAAATATTTCTCATCTATGGACAAAAAGATGCCATTTTCAATGGAACAAATTCACCTTTTGTTGGAAAACCATTACAGCAGCCTTCCAGTACTTAAAGGCCAGCTGCAGGAAAGATGGGAAGAGACTCTTTATCAGGGATAGGAAGAGGAGCAATGTCTTTAAGGTGAAAGAGGACAGAATTCCATTAGATATTAGGAAGAAATTCCTTCCTGTGAGGGTGGTGAAACATTGGGCTGTCCAACCTCCCTCAGCCTCTCCTCCAAAGTCCTATGCCACAGCCCACAGCCAGTTTGGTGCCCATTCTGGGCTGGCTGCAGGATGCTCCTGTCTCTCGTGTAGAGGGGAGTCTGGAGCTGGAGTCAGCACTCATCAGTGCTGAGCAGAGATGAGGGATCACCTCCTCTGACCTGCTGGTGATGCTGCCTAAAGCAGGTCTGCATGAGGACATTACTTTTATGGGCAACTATAGAAGGAAAAGAATGTTTTGTACTGTTTGAAACACAGGTGAAATAACTCAGGAAGGGCAGAAAAGGTAAAGATGAAAGATGACTTCAACAACAAGACAGGGCAGGATTTTTGAAAAAAGATGCGAAAATGCATTTTCATAAAAAATGCGTTTGGAATACAGCACTACAGAAAAAGAGTAGTGATGTATAAGAAGGATGCTGTGACAAGACTGAGACACACTGATTTTATTCTGATTCAGCATGATATTACAGGAGATGGGAGAGTGATACTCTAAGGAAACTGGGATGACAATTACTACAGCTGCAAAATTTGCCAGTGTTTACGTAGAAAATAAAGGTCAGCAACTGAGGGAGCAAATTCAAGGCAAAAATATAAAGTATAAAGCAAATAAATAATAAAATTTTGTTTTCTACATACAAACAAGAAACATGCACATTATTCCTTGTGAGTTTTCATGGACATATTTTTTTCTGCTTCTTTCCTGCTTTCGTATAAAAACATTTTTGGGTCATTCCATTCAACTGTTTATGGAGTGTTTGTACTAAAGAGATGTTCATAACAAATAAATATACATAGTTGATTAAAATCCTCTTTCTCAGACTGATGAGCCTTTACTTAGAGAAACCTTACAATATCTGTTCTCCATTCATGCAGATAAATCTTCAGGAAAAAAAAATAATGTGAAAAATGGGTATATGCAAGCAAACATACTTAACAAACATTTTAATGCTGATTGAACTATTATTTTCTCTCTTTGCCTCAGACTACGTAGAGTAAAAGAAGATGACAAACCTCTTTATCTCACTTCACAGTGATCACTTTCACAACTATCTCTTGGATGTCCTCCAAAAGAAGGCCGAATCCTATTAAGGCTTACATAACTGCAAATCAATTAGAAATGTATTGGAATTATTGAAATTGCTGGTAGAATCACCCCACAAATTACAGAAGCTGAGAGTTCTCCTAGGACAGCTTGACTGTTAAAGTGTTAAACCCATGAGATTTAACACTTTAACCAAATGTCAATGTCAATTATTTGCCATTGCAGCAGTACAAAACTGCAGGAACAGTGTGTATGTGTAAGGCCACTGGGAGAAACAAGAAATTATACAGCAAATGTTCCTTATGAGGACAAAGATTCTGTAAAGGGGAGTGACTTGCCTGGGGTTAGGTAGAAAAGACAAGGGCAGCCCAGCTTCACTGCTGGTTGGGCCTGTGTGCAAGCCTCAGACACATATTTCTTGCCGAAGCAGCTCCTCAGCTATGGTCTAGAGACTCTGCAGACTTTCTGATTCAACCAATATGGTTACCCATAATAATTTCATTAAACTATTTCTGTACAGTCTTTTTCTTGTTAGTCTTTCCCCTGGTAGAAGTCTGTATGTTCTGTGCTCCACTCCTAAAACAAACAACATGCAGATAAATATGGTGCAAAGCACTTACCACAACTGAAAAATAAACTTCTAACCACAGTGAGGGAGAGGAAAAGAGCTGGGTATTTTGTGGTCCCCAAAGGAAATTGAAATCTGCTTTTTGGTGGAGACATGCTTCAAAAGATGAAACCAACCAAATGGGGAAAATGTCTCTTTTTCTCGGGTATGTGTGCAGCACATATTAATGGTTGCCAAAAGTTAAATGGGAAGCACTGTTGATATTATTGTCTGTTTGTTATTAAATAAAAATCATTCAAGCTTTGTTCTCTTCTCCAGTGGATTAATGAAAGACATCACCCTGAATCAAATGTGATCAAGTTTCCCTTTAGCATATCATGCCTTGCTGCAATACACTTCAGACAGTGGCTGCTGCAAAACATTTTGTTTAGTGCCTTGTTTATTATTGTTTTTCTAGTAGACAAATGGTCCCAAATGTAATTTTTTTCCTAAAATTCCAATAGTCCACTATACTTTGAAAGAAAACAGATTATAAAAGCTTACTTTAAAATTTTATGTCTTCTTTTAGTGACTTCATAAGTAAATTGAAATTATTCTTTAAAAGGAAAGAAAGAGAGAAGACAGGAGGAAAGAGAGAACAAGAGAAAGAATGAGGAAATGAAAGAATGTGGGAAGGGAAGGGAAGGGAAGGGAAGGGAAGGGAAGGGAAGGGAAGGGAAGGGAAGGGAAGGGAAGGGAAGGGAAGGGAAGGGAAGGGAAGGGAAGGGAAGGGAAGGGAAGGGAAGGGAAGGGAAGGGAAGGGAAGGGAAGGGAAGGGAAGGGAAGGGAAGGGAAGGGAAGGGAAGGGAAGGGAAGGGAAGGGAAGGGAAGGGAAGGGAAGGGAAGGGAAGGGAAGGGAAGGGAAGGGAAGGGAAGGGAAGGGAAGGGAAGGGAAGGGAAGGGAAGGGAAGGGAAGGGAAGGGAAGGGAAGGGAAGGGAAGGGAAGGGAAGGGAAGGGAAGGGAAAACTATATGTATATTTTACATAGTTAATGGGTGGATTTGTTTTAAATAAAAATTACTAGTGTTTTCTGGACTAGTATTTTTATAAACATTCAGAAAGTCACAGAAACACTGAATATGCTGGATCCTCCGGGGAGGAACCCACAAGGATCATCAAGTCCAAGTTCTGGCCCTGCTTGTTCATCCCCAGAAGCATTCTAAGAAAATAATTTATGTATGTTATTGAACCAGACATTTTCATGTCTCCACAGACTCGGGAATGATTCATGTCCTTTCCTAATGACAATAATACAGTAGGCTTTTGACCACTCTGAGCCGAGCTGGCTTGAGCTGGTGACCTGGAGATGAAATGTTTACTGCCAATCTCCCGGGCAACCATCTCCCCCTACAGGCACCTTTCAATAAATCTGCCCTGCCTTATTTTCAAAAGACACTTTGGAAACATGCCATTTGAATCTATTGAGAATACTTCCAAAAATCCTTTTGTTTAAGGCTTGTTTTTGTAAGTATTTTGTGTAAGACAGGCAAAGTTTTCTTTCCTTAAATTTTAAGTAACTTGCAGATTTTACATGGTTTTATTCCTTTCATTTCTCAATGTCTTAAGGCGTAGCCTGTGGCATAGCACTTTGCTGGCAAGCATTCCCACATTAGACACTGCTTAGGCACACAAATCCCAGCTGTCATCTCTGCTCCTGGGAGGAACCAAAAATGCCCTACATGCTCCCTTCCAGCTTCCTCACCCACATTGCCTTACATACCCCAGGTACCTCCACCTCTGCAAACCCTTTATTAAAACTGAGTCCTAAGATAAAAAGAGTGATGACATTACAGAACTGGTCCTGATCTAAACTACTAAGTACCATTTTAGATAGGGAGTATGAGAGTAAATTACTCCACCATAGCCCAGCACACATGCAGAATTATGTGTAAAAGCGGAGAAAATAGCACCTGACATATAGCTGTGTTCATGGAGATCAGTTTAATACCTCCATGTTAAATATTCCCAGGAGGCAATGCTTATTATTCCCATTAGTTTCCCATTCAAAGACATGCCCATCTGTTTGTGAAACTATCATATAAAAACAATGGTTCCCATTCTCCATGCCTTACTCATGCCTTTGTGAAACCAGATACTGGAATTTTTATCTGGGTCAAGGAATTCAAAGCAGGACAAAATAAATTCAAATTTAATATAATTAATCACTCGGAATGGAGTTAAGTGTAGGGTTTTTTCATTATTTTTGTTGGTCTAAGTGCTAAGAGGATATGCCCACCATATTGGTAAATGCTCTATTGTAATATTCACAATGAATAGCTTCTTTCTTTAAATTTCCATATGGGCACAGTAAATTCTGTTACTCTGCCTTCAGATTTTTACTAGTTTGCATCTTTTAAAGGCATGGATGATATACTTAACTGGGATGCAGACTCAGACACCTTGTGTTTTGAATTTCAGCTACAATTTAAGTCAGTCTGTATTCTGTAGCAAATTCATTTTATATGAGTGATCCACTCACAGCTTTTTCTCTTGAATCTTCTGTTCCACAGATGTCCAAATCAGACCGCTGTAACTCAGCATGTCCATGCTGAGGGCAGCAGCAATGCTCCTCCTTCCATGTGAGCTCATCCCTGGGTGGAAGGGATAAGACACTTCCCCTTACATTACAAACTTTCACTCCCATTGCATTTCCTGTGCCAGTTCAGGACCTGTGGTCTGGTCTCTCATATCACTGCATCAGGCTTACCCTGATGCAGTGACACAGCCACATCTCTGTGTCCTGGCCAAGCTTTTCTGGGCTGATGCAGCTCATCAGCCACTCATGTACATGCCAGCTCCACACTTAGAGTGTTTGGGCTTGGCTGATGCCTGACAATCCAAAAAATTTATATTACTTTCATTGCTAACAACCACCAGAGTGGGCTGCACGCACCTAGTCTCTGAGGAAGACAGTGTCTGATTTTGAGGATATTTAAACTAGAGGAAGAGAAAAGATCCCACTTTTCCCTCACATTCTTGTTGAGATGGATGCAGCCTCCCATGGGGGAGAGCAGACAGGTTCTGTTCTAAGCATCTTGGTAACCTGGTGCTCTTTCCTTGCAGCTGGAGGCTAAAATTGCTACCCAAAGACAGCCAAACTCAAAGATTTACCAACCAAAGTTAAGAGCACTGTTGCTGCATGAGGCAAGGGTTTGTAACCTATGGTGAGTAGGAACTCAGAGGGACCAAGGAGCAAGGGAACCAGGAGGACTGAGGAGAAGGGAAAGGATGAGCTAGAGCAAAGGGCACTTGTTTTGTTACCAGCCAGTGGAGACCAGGGAGAGTGTCTGGTAGATGGAAAGTGATTTGGATGATCTGATCTTCCTGGAAAACTCCATTTCCCTCTTTAGAAATTGAGCTGTGATCGCCACCAGCATTATTATATGCCAGAAACGTATGGCATAATAGCTTTGTGGCTTCCTTCTGTCTCTCTTTGTGGCTTTCTTCCCCTACAAGGGGAGCCATCAGCACAATAGGGGATCTTACTACAGTTTGGGTGCTGCTTTCAAGAGGTTTCAAGAGCCAGCAGTGCTCTGGAGCAGGTGCTTTTTAGAATATGAGTTGGATTTCTTGGTTTTGGAATAAACATATGTACCTAATGCCTTTGATAATCAATATTGGAATGGAGATGAGTGGAATGCATGCAAACAAAAACAGATAATAATTTTCATCATTGACTGCATAAGAATCATTGCCATAGTTCCAGGTGACCAATTAGTGAGCAAACCGCAACTCTTGATCATGGTCCCATTTTGGATGAGATGTGTCAAACTGGGGGGAGAGAACTTTTGCAGATGCAATAAAGTGTGAATGCTGCTGAAGGAGAGGGTAGGGGACAGAGAGCAAGGAGGCAATGAAGAGTCCTGAACAGTGCTAAAGTGGACAAGATTTACAAGTTGTTGATCAAGAAAACAAAGAGTAATACGGGAAGAAACTTCCACAGGGAAAGTGTGCAGAAATCTGGGGCACAGAAGATGAATGTGTGGATTACAGGCAATTTATCAGCTTGACATGCCCATTTTCATATATGACAATACACCCCAAGGAAAAAAAACAAAGAAAATCAAGGAGAACATGACTTGCAGTTGCTGGGAGTAATTTTTTAGCTACAGTGAGATGGCAGTAAAACAGCAACACAATAAAAATTTTAAAATGAAATGTCTTAAATATAGCATGCCCTGACAAAGAGCAACAAAATGTGCTGGGATGCCAGCTTTGAAGAAAAACAATGAATTTTGCATTTGAGAGGAGAAGCAGGTATTTCATAGAACTGCCTGTGTATATCATGATCAGATAAGGAGTTGAGCAACATAAAGAGCTTGCTCCAAGCCAGATTTAAGAGGCTGGGGCAATGGCTCTTGTTTGGGGTGGTTAGAAATCACGTACTTGATTGCTCAACAATGCAGTTGTAGTTAGAAGAGTAAAGACAACTCTATGGAACAAGAAAAAAATTTAAGAGTTTATTCTCCCCAATGGGATGGTGAAAACTGATGAAGAAGAGCTTGCATTCCTTCTCAAGGGGCATTCATATATGCTCTGTTACAGTGTGGGACTGCAGAGACTTTTGAGGCATCCTCACAGGCCCATCAGTGGTGGCTCTCAAAGATGGTGATGGAAAGGAAAGAAAAGGCTTAATTTTGAATAAGAAAGTTGTAATCAGTCACATTCACAAGGAATATGAGGAACAACTGATCAGGCAACTCAGCAGGGATCTCTAAGCACGGAAGACAGCTGAAGGATTTTAAGTGAGCTGCATTCACTAGTGACAAACCATTTCTTTTCCACTTTTGCCTTTTTCTTTCTGAGCAGCATTACAATTGCTTGAGATTTTGCCAAGTACAGAACAGGTCTGATTTGAGAGGCTAATAGAACCAACGAATTCCTAGCAAGAAAAGGAACAATTTTTAAGACCTATCTTTTTGTTCAACCCTCAGAATTTAATAAACAATTTCCTTGGCTCCCAGTTTAGATGTTTCTAGCTGTGCAGTAAGCAGAGACACATAAGTTTCATCCTTTCTACAGGGTACTTCGGATATTTTTTGGCAAGAAGACAAAGGATTGATAAGACAGCAGAAGAAAGAAGCTGTAATTTTAGGCAGAAGCTTGGCAAAAAACAGCAGGGAAATTTTCTCTCCTGGTTGGATAAATCTGGTCAAGGCCTCAAGAGTAATTGCTAAGGTTTCCAAGATGGAAAACAGGAAAATAACTTTGTTCTTAACTTATGTCCAGCCATGACATTTGTATATTAAAACTGTAAGTTCTAGCTGATTGTCTTGCTCTTCTATCCTATGCAGCCTGTGGATTTTTTGTATGTAGCCTTTTGTAGGTGGTTGAACATAAGACAATGCCAGGCTCTTCCAGGGTGAAGTAGAGTATACTGGTTACCTATTAGCACTTTCTGCACCCAGTAGGCACAGCAAGGTTCTGGGCAGTGGCCAAGATGGAAAAGGCACCTCATGTGCCATGGGTTTTCTTTTTCAGAGAGGTGAGAAAGCTGCTGAGCAGCTTTGGAAAGAGCAGGCTGCTGCTAGAAACTTTACACGTTTCCAGAAATGGATCCTAGAATCACAGAAGTACAAAGCTGCAAAGTACCACAGGGGATCATCTGTGCCCTCCTTTCACCCAGAGGTAAGATGACATTTACATTTGCCAAGACAATCTGAATGGGAGAATTATCTTCTTCCAAAAATCTCTATTGAAGGAAGACTTCTCTTCACCCTAGGCTGCCAGTACAACCTGTTTCCACATTTCTTTAATAAGAATTGCTTTTTTCTAATACATAACTTAAATGCCCTTTATTTAATCTGGTTATTTCTTGTCCTAAAACTAGTGAACATAATGAACAATAAATTAATCTTTTTTATAACCCTTTACATATTAGAAAACTGCCACCATGTCCTCCCTCATTTTCAAGACTTCTAGACTAAACAAACTCACTTCCTCTGACCCTTCTCATCGGTCAAATTTCCCTACCCTAAGCTCCTTCTTCCTTCTATTCTTCTTAGTACATACTTCACATGGGGTAGTGTCCTGGGGTCCCAAGGTCACTTCACTTCCCTAGGTAAGGCTTGGACTACTTTTCTTCAGAGGAAGAGGAGACAATAACCTCCTACAGTTTACAAATGAAAGTTCTGAAGCTGCATTCCAGAAGTCTTTCTTCTTTTTTGTTACACTGTTCTTCTATAATAGCTAAATTAAAATGTAGGTGGGAATTCCAAGGTCCTCCTTCACCTTACTGGTGGATGTAAGGATCTTGGTGGACTCTCTCAAATGGAACTGTAAATGTAAAATATATATTCATCAAATTATTTTTTTTTATGACTAATCTTCAGTTTTGGTTTATGAACAGAACTGTACTGTAAAAATATTTTTGCCTCCAGATGGGACAAGATTGTAGAAGAACAGAGATAGACTTGTAGTACTTTGACAAAGTCAGTCAGTTTTGTACTACTTAGAATCATAGAATCATTAAGGATGGAAAATATCTCCAAAATAATCAAATCCAATCTTTGAACAAGTACCACTGTGCCCACTTAACCATATCAAACAGCACCACCTCTGCTCGGTTTTTTAACACTTCCCGAAAGGCTGACTCCACCACTTCCAAGGGAAGCCTGTTTCCATGTTATAATTATACTATCCTGTCCTATATACCATCATCTTAAACCTGGATTTGCAGTGATTTATATTTTTTTCCTGTTCTCTACATCAGTAAATTTAACAAAGAAAAATGCTATCTGTCTGTCAATTAAGACAGGAATAACATGCATTGTGGACTGCAATTTTCAGAAAGTTCATGTGTCAAAGAGTAAGAAATGGCTACTGATCTTTCAGAATAACTAAGCAGCACCATAAAAAAAGGGAAAGGATTTCCACAAAGAACATCCCATACAAAGTTTGTAGTCTTTATGCAGCTCACCAGGCTACTTTTACAGGATTTTTTTTTTTTGGATAAAGGTTTCTCTATCGGAAAAATTCATGCAATTGCACTCTAACACAGGAAGCAAGTTCAAGATATAGCAACATGGAAAGATCCTCAAGGAATATTTTTCAGAACATCATCAGGCAGTCTTATATTGATTACATGGCTGTCTCAGCAGTCTACTTCGTGCATTTAGAATAAAAGCATTCCCTCTAAGTGCAGGGATAATAATGACAGACATTTTTAAGGCAAACTGTTTACCAGAAACAGCCTATGAGAAAAGAACATAATAGACAAAACTGCCCCTCAGGCATTTGCTGTGGATTGAAAGAAGCTCAGAAGTTTTGGGTGGGTTATTTTTGTACTATTCTGTTCCTTTATTATCCAGGATGAAACTGAGAGATCCAAGACAAAAGTTGTACATTTTGGACTTTTTGAGAGCTTGAAGGACACCTTTTCTTCCCATTTAATGAAATATTTTTTTTTGCCAAGTAATTTGTTCCAGACCATCACAAGTATTACAGAAGTTACCTTACCTATGGCCATGCTGCTACAATTCAAGTTGGTTTCTCAGTTACTGGCTGTCAAAGTCTAGCGAAGTGACAACCCTGAAGCAGCTGGTAGACACAGAAGCAGAGGAAGAGAGAATGAACTCTTTTTAAGTCTTGGTGTAAAAACAGGAAGTTTTTGACATTCGGCCATGGCATTTGGGTAGTGCCCATAGGTGTTATTTTAATTTTGGAATTTTGGTTCAATGAGTATGAAAAAGAGGGAGGGAAGGAGGGAGGGTGGGAGAGGAGAGAATACTCTAAACAGAGTATCTTAAAGTAGCAGGAAAGTACCCCAGAAATGCCAGGAAAACCTGTTTCAAAAGCAATGTATTAAAATGCACAGGATGATGCCCACTTACTGCAGTCGATACTGGGTCTTGTCCTGAGCACACAGACACAGATTTTACTTCATGTGTGACATACAAAATTTCAAACAATGTGAACTAACTAACCCTAGCAACACATTGATGGAGGAAGAGGGGGTTTTACATCTTTTTCATGATTAACTGCTTTGAGAACCTTCAGTAATTTTGGTTTTAGCTCTACAGCACTGAAACCAGTAATAGCTTTGTCATTGCCATTAGTAATAAGAGAGGGAGAGAATGATTATTCCTTAGTTCTGAACTTGGGCAAGGCCTATGTGTAATAGGTACATTAAACAGGATGGAAAGAGGATGATCTGAAAGCTGTAAATTATTGAGTGCTATCTAATCCTGCACAATTGCTTTTTATTAGAAGCACTTCCTGGAAACTCAGGCATTGTGACCTACTACATAAAGGCCTTCATTTAAAAGACATGAGAGTTGAGAGACTAAAGATAAGGCATTCAAAGGAGGTTGTATAGATTTGTCCTCTGTATAAGTTGCTCTGTGAAAAAGCAAAACTCATGCAGTGCCGTGAGCTGAGTCTTCATTTCCAAGTCAAAGACATTTGCCACATTTTTCTATGTTAGCCTTTTATATGTGTTATCTTGATATTTCTCATAAATGTCATTTATTAGTAGATGATTTTCCCCTTGATGATCTCCTAAAGAGGCCAGCATACTCAGCAGAAGCCTGGTAAACTCAGCTGCTTTTTGCCAGAACCCCACATGTACATCATAAGTGTTTTATCAGAAATTCACCTTTCCACGTAGGACAGCAGAGGTGTGAACCTGAGTTTCAAGGCTATGCTCAGGTTTCCTTCCACACTCATTAAATTTGCACAAAGGAAACACTGGTGTTCAAACTTAGGCAATTCTGTGTTAGCCACAGACATAATACAGTTACTAAGATTTAAGGTAATGTTATTGAGAGACATTTAACACCAACTGATTTAAAATAGGGCATGAAGGGACTACTAGGCTTTCATGCATTTTTAAAATGCAGTTCTTAGCCTTTTCTCTATGAAGAAACAATGAAAATATAAATTATTCCTCCAGGGAGAGATATAAACAAAGAAATTGGACTAGAGTATTAATTACAATGGTAACATTAAAAGATAATTAGTGTTGATAAATCAAGGGTGAGGTTTCATGACTGGCTGTGCCCGGTCTGTGAGCAAACCTGGCAACTTTCTGTTGGGCTGCTCTGGAGCTGTTCAGCCTGGAGAAGAGAAAGTTGTGTGGAGACCTCATAGCAACATTCCAGTATCTGAAGAGGGCCTACAGGGAAAGCAAAGAGGGACTCTTCACTGGGATCTGTAGTTACAGAACAAGGAGTACATAGTAATGGGTACACACTGAAGGAGGGGGAATTTAGGTTAGAAATTAGGAAGAAATTTTTTAATGTGAGGGTGGTGATACACTGGAACAGATTGCCTGGGGAGGTTGTGGACGCCTCAACCCTGGCAGTGTTCAAAGCCAGTTTGAAGAAGGCCTTGAACAACCTGGTCTAGTGGGACGTGTCCCTGCCCATGGCAAGGGGCTTAGGACTTGATGATCTTTAAGGTCCATTCCAACACCTTAACATTCTATGATTCTATAAAATCCCTTTGGGGCTGCCAATCTTCTCCATGTATCATGATTCTGATGTGCTTATTCTGGATGTCTTTCAGGACATCAAGATCATAAAGTCCAAAACATTGTGTTTGGCTTCCAAAGGGTAGCAGTGGGTTTATGGGGTCTTTTTTGTGATTTCCAAGGAAGTTTTGTGGTTTTTTTCAGTTGGTTGGTTGGTTTTGTGTCTTTGGTTTTGATTTTGGGTGTTGGTTTGTTTGGTTTCTTTGAAGAGGCTTGTTAAAAAGAAGCTAGAAGATGCTGCTAAGAACGTGATAAGGATAACAGGGAAGAATTGAGTGCTGAAACCTTGCTATTGGTTCCTTATTTGTCATCTATTAGGTAAGCCTTGAAAAAGGTTAAAGGGAAGCTTATATGATTAAATAGCAAAACTGGGCTCTTTATTATAGACACAGGATATTCTTCTGAAAAGATGAAGTTGTATCCAGGCAAGGAACATGCGCTGTAATACACATTCTAGCAGATCAAATACAAAAACTTAAGTAAGCCAAGAGAAAGAAGCAAATGCTGAGGTACTCAAAACCAAGTCTAAATTATTCTAGCCCATTAGGAAGGTGCAAAATGCCCTCTAGACAGTCCAGAAGCTGAATGCCATATCAGTGTGTGATGTACTGGTCTCCTTCTTTTGAAAAGGATATATTTAAACAGTGAAAGTGCAATAAAGATGAGAATGGTGCAAAACATCTTCCTCAAGAGGAACAACTAAGTAGCAGTAGTAGTCCTCAGACTCAAAGAGAGACAACTTGAGTGAGATATGATAGATCTCTACAAAACCATGAGTGGTCTAAAGGAGGATTTAACTTTTTATCATCTACTCCCATATATTAAGTAGGAACCATCATATAAAATGTGTAAGATTCAGGGCTGGAGTAAACAAAAGGGGATGGTTCTTCATGGGACAAAGATATGCAGCTGTTCATGTCTGAGGAAAGAGTTCATATGGGCACAAAGACAGACTGGAGAAGTAGTAGGAGCAACAATCCATTGAAGGCTGTTGAACAAACAAACTGCATCAGGTCCCTAAAAGTTCCACTCACTCAAAAAGAGCTGGACGTGGCAGAGGACCTAAGGAGGGAAGAACCATACATGCTTGTCCTGTCCTTATTTACTCTTTATCATCCATATATGGACATTTAGGGAGAAGGAAGACCAGGTAAAAGTTGAGTTGAATAGACCAGTTGAGTTGCTCTCAACTAGGACAGACATTCCTGTAGCTCCTCCTGCCTCTCATGCTTGTAGAGTCAGATGAAAGTACTCCAGATAGACAAAGAATTTTTTATTTTTAATTTTTATTTTACTACACTAGGTAAAGTATCTCTTCTTGGATTTGTAAGATGCAGAGATCTGTTTAGGTTTTTTTCTTGTGATTCTTTATTGAAAAACAAGTTGATCCTTCTTCCATTTTCAAGCAGTTCATGGGGTCACAGGGTCTCGGACGAATACTGGTCCCTAGTTCTTCCTAAGTACTTTCCTCATGTTTTCTTGTCAGGCTTTTGGAGGATTGGGGTGGGGGGTGGGTGTGGTGCATTGTTTTTGGATTTCTCAGGAGACCAATTTTCCATTTCCAAATTTTCCACTTCCAATTGACAAATGATATTTCATCCAGTATCTTTTTTACACACAAGCCAGTCTAGTGGTGTTGGTTTCCCAGCAGTTAAGCCCTAAATGTCCCAACAGAGTAGTTCAAGACGTGTACTTACTTGTTTGAATATGTTCCTCCTCTGAATGAAGGTTTGAGTGTGTGCACACATGGCTGTGTAGCTCCTCAGGAGAATATACACATCTGCTCTTGCAGTGGCAGCTGCTTAATGCAGAACCATCTGTACAAAACGTTGAAGTTGTAGACTGTGAGATATCTCTCAGCCATTATATATTTTAAAAATAATTTGTACTCAAATTTTAATACTGTTTATTAAATACATTTTTCTCACAGGTTATCTGAACAGAAAATACCAGCTGCTCAAATGGTGTAAGTCAGGACATGTGTTTTTTAGGCTAGATTTGTCAACAGCCCATAAAATGTAATTCCTAGCCCTGATGGACTGTACCATGGAAAAGCACCAATGAGTTAACTTTGTACACATGTGTAGGCAGAGTACTGTCAATGTATAGGAAATACTGCAGGTAGGTCATGAAGAATACGACATGGCTGTAGTGGCAAACAATTTTTTTTTTTTAATTAAAAAGGATTCCAACTTCACATAGTGGTTCAGGTGTTTTTCTTGCCTTTGCTCTTGTGTGCTTGCATGTATGCATATTTCATCAGTGCTGGAGGAATTTTTTTTTAAACAGAGTTCTGCAAGTTGTCAATAAATTAACATATATTTTCCAGGAAAAAGGAAAAATATGTAGAGCATTAAATAATGGTGCCTTCCCTTTCCTAATCTAGTGCTAAACCCTTCCACCTTACTAAGAATGTCAGAGTTTTGCCACAAAGGCAATGACAGTGTAAACTAGGTAGAGTCAGTAAAAGCCTATGCATGCAGTTAGTTGACATCAGCAAGAGCTATCATGCTCAAAATATGTGCAAATAACATGTATAAGATTGCACAGACATCTGGTAGAGACAAAATTTTTGCTTAAATCCAGTACTGACACAGACACTAAGATTGCTGTCTTCAGAGCTATAAAAATGCACTCATATGGTTATGCTGAGCATGCGGTTGCTCAAGGAAGATGTTTCTCAAAGACTGTCAGGAAAGGGAAAACACAACCAGGACTGCTTTCGTATTTCCATGTTTAGTGGTTTACAGCAGTGGAATTCAGGGCCTGCGATCTATTATAGTGGGAGTGAGTATGTAAGTCATGGCATCATCTGGTTTAAAGGCCCATAGCTGTTGTTCTTTTCCATCTAGGATCAGACAAAGCGGCATGAGGCTCCACATAATTAAGAGCAACTATCCCACAGCGGCAAGGAAAGCAGAAAAGATTTCATTGGGAAGGAGGACTGACTACAGTACTTTAAAGACATGATTGTAAACAGAAGAAACAAACCAGAGAATGTTTAACAGGAAAATAGCACTCTGACCCTCCCTGGATTAAATGCTATCAATCAAGTTTAAATTTAGGTCCTACATGGTCCCACATGAAAAGAAGGCAGTAGGGGCAAGGAAAGCTTAACGCCTGAGAATATTTGTATTGCATGGCAAGAAAAACAAGCCTAAAGTCAACAAAGAGCAGCCTGTAAAAACAAATAGTCCTGATGAGAACAGCACTGCCACCCAAAAGCTCATTAGCAGCCAGAAACAGAAGAATTGTCTCTCTGCTCTTTCTTTGCTGACTGCCCCCAGCCCAGTGCTACCACAGCACTTCTGACTCAGCTGCTGCCTCCCTCCTGGCGTAACCCCTGAGCACTCGCCAGCACCCACACAATGCTTGCCCTCAGCATGAAGAGTGTTTCCCCAGGGTGGGCTGGGCTGGTCTATGGTGGGAGGCAGGAGTGGAAAAAGAGCAGGAAATATCTGAGGGTTTTTTCCAAATAATAGTAATGTATACATACACGTATAGTAATTGTCTTTGTCTGTTCTAAAATAAACCAGCAGAGGGAAATTTTGGGTGTAAAATGATGAGAAGAAACACTGCCATGCCCACCAGCAAGCACATGGGATTTCAGAAATCATGTGAATTCCAAACCCAACGTCCCATCTGTCATCGCCTATTCACTGCTGGTGGAGTCACAGCTGTAGGGCAATGAGACGCTCCATTTCCTCCTGGTGCATGGGAAAACACAACCATGCATTTGGACAGAGATGAGATGTCTGGTGACCAGTAAGGAACACCAAATACATTTTTTAACCTTGAGAGCCAAGATGTAATTTTAACAAACTTGCATTTAGGTACCTGAAAAAAGCAGTTGGATAATATCAGAGCCCATTTACAGCATTTTGAGATATTTTTTTTGGTGCCTGTAGGTTTTACACTGGTCACAAGATTCTCTTCTGTAGATTAAGTCAGTCCTAATATGTGGCAGAGCCCAAGGTCTCCAAGGAGACAAAGTTATGTGTGCGAGCATTAAAAAGTATGTTCAACATTGCAGTTTTATTTGCAAGTGCCATTTTTTCCTTTTCTCTTCTCTGTTCAGATAACCAAAATGTAGATAAATGGACAGAAAGAAAAAATAACCATCAGGGGAGTTCTTCAAATGTAAGAAGTTGAAAGGCAATATCTATTATACACAATAATCTGAATACTTTCCTGCATCACTGTAGCACCTTTCAGCTTCCCCATCCTACTGCACTGACTCCTTTTCTGTTCCAAACCTGCAGATGCACACCAAGCAACCAACACCTGGGCAGTGCCCTGGTGCCCTGACTACTGGTACATATTTGTGTACCTAAATATATTTGTGTACCACACACAGTCTGTTTATGAGCTTTATGGGTTTGTCTGTTTGTCTTCTGGTGTTTATGTATTTGTCTGTATATCTGTGGAAACTGAGGTTAGTAGAAGCATTGCCTACACCAAATGCATTGGCCTAGTCACTATCTATTGCCCCATGATGAAAACCACTGGATTGTGTATAATTTGGAATATGTGGCAGAGCTAAACCTGTGCAGTGAGGAGGGTTCAGACATGTTGCTTGCAAAATCAGGGGCAAAGTTCCAGTCAGGTCAGCAGTGAAATCCTTACTCCAAGGCTGACTCTTCAGTTCCTTACCTATTACCATTCTCTCTGGATGCAAAGGGAAGATGAAGTTCAAGACTAAATGTACTGCATTTAAAGCACCTGTATTTGTATAACACACTAATACACAGCATTGACAGACATTTGATCATTTTCTTATGTCTGTATCATTTTTTGTCCAATTACATGCATGCAGAGTAGAAAGAATATCCATCAAAGTAGAAGACCCATACAGCATATACATGCATTTAGAAATAAATTTAAACACTCCATTTAAGAAAAAGCAGCTCAGAGTAGAATCTAACCTCTTGGAAAACACTTTTAAAATGAAGTAGTGAGAACATACATCAATCTTCTTCTATATGCAGTTTTCATTTTTTAGAAGGCATTGAGCTACAGCAGTAAAATTACAATTATGCAGGAAAAGTATCTAGGTTTTTTGAGAAAAAAATAGGAATCAGAATTTTCAAGAATTTTTAGTTATAAATCTATCAGTTCAAGTCTCTGATTTCATTAATCTGTAATCTCAAACTGGATTTTCTTAAGAGTAACTTTACCCTATAGATTCTGCAGTTAAACAAGTTTATTTCTCACTCTTTTCATGTTCTTTTGGGTTTTTGGTGTTACCCTCAATTGCCATGAGAACTGTAGCATAATTGCATTTATTTTGCAAGCAGAAGGGGGAAATTCAAAACAGGCACAGGTACCTATTATGCTTCTTATATTGAGATGACTATTAATACATAAGAAAAAAAACCCCTAAGTCTACAATTATTAAATAATTTGTTCATTAAACAACCTGCCTCACAATATTTGCATACTCTTGCATCAGGTTTAGAGCAAGATTTCTATGAAAATGAATTTGAGGGTCTTCCACTAGAAAAGGTTCAGATAATAAGCATAAAATATGAAACTAGCAGGGAAAAAAGGTCGAATTTTCCCTATTTTGCTGAGAAGAATGTGGGAAAATAATGGACACTTTTAGACTGACATATTATTTTCCAGAGGTATTTAAAATAAAATAAAGTCCTCTTTGACTCACTCCCTTGAGAAACACCCTTGTCCTTGTATGTTTAGTGGGAAAAATGCTAGCAAAAGTATTTGAAAAGTCACACAAGTGGTAAAATATCCATAGGTAAAAAAATTGGGTGACTCCCAATAAATACCCTTCTTTCCAGCTCTGCAGCATGGCAGGTATTTACATTCAGAAAAGTGCGCTTCTGACTTGGTGAATATGAGCATGAGGATGAAAGAAAAAGTTCCATCTGCAGGTTGAGTTTTCTTCAGCTTCTGCATCTGTTCATCCTTGATTGCTCAATAGAGACTGTGAGAAAACTTGCTGGCTCATCTCAATGCTGGTGGCAAAAAAGGTGACAAATGCAGAAAGCATCTCCATTTTTTCAGGTTGATGACCAAGCTCTGACTGTCCTGGGTTGGCAGCAGGCACTGGAAGATATGGTGTGGAACCGCGGAAACACCCCACCACGTCTCTGGTTGTGTGATGTTGCAGGCTGCCCCCAAGGCAGCTTTACTTGTCCCTCTGCCTAAAGACCTGAATCAGAACAGAGGGGAAAAAAAAAGGCAGAAATCTCAGAAAACTGATGGCAGGCATTCAGGATCTCACACTGATTTACTGATCAGCCAGACCTGTCAATAGGAGCATTTGAAGATGTGTTTGGGTGGAGGTATGGCTCCATGGGGTGCCTGAGACCAGCTGCAGGAGCTGAGCTGGTGGGTCTTGACCTCCCTTTCCATCCTTCTCCCCAGAGCCTGAGACAGGCTGCCTGACTGCCCTGTGGAGCTGGGTGGCTTTGGGAGTGCTTCTTGTATTAAACCCTTGTCACAGGTCAGTTGCTTCCCCAGTTATACTTCCTCTAAAAATACCCATGTCTTATGGCTTCTGTAGTCACATAACTTCATGTCTCCCTTACTCCTTCCCCAGAGGAATGAAGAATGTTGAGCTGCTGGCAGCTAAATTGTATTTAAAGACATTTTTATTTTCTGAATCATATTCAGCGTGATGCTTGTTTTAATTATATTTTATGCCGAGTGCTGTAAGATGCATGCATGAAAGCCTGTCCATAAATAAACATGTCTTTAAAAGTCCTTATTTATTTTCCTTGAGTCAATTCCTGCTCCTTTGCTGAGGTGCACAAAAGCCAGGATATATGTTCTCCAAAGCCCAGCCATGGAACCCAGACACCACAAGATGCCAAAGAGCCTCTTTGCACCACTTCTGTGTGGGCTCGCCTGTGCTGTGGCACTGAGGGGACGCCTGCCTCCCTGATTGTGGCTCCAGGGGCCCAAAATGCCCATGGCTGCCTGGGGAAATCAGCTGCTGTGCCTTCTGGAGAGGCAGGCACTCTCCAAAAGCCTCTCTTAGGGCAGCTGTGGGGTGGAAGACAAAAAACTCGCCAGGCAAACACATTGTGAACACCAGGCAAGCTCTCACAAGCTGCTCCTGTGCGGGAAGCAGAGCTCAACCCTGAGCACAGATCCCAGTGGAGGTGCAGTGACCTGGCTGTGCTCCTTCTCGGGGCTCAGACCCCCTCAGGGCACCTGTGGGATGAGGGAATGTCACCTGCTCCTGGCAAAGGGTTGGCTCAGCAGCGGGGGATCAAACAGCGATGGCAGGCGTGGGCCTGCCCATCAAAGGAGCCTTTTGAGTTCAATAAAGAAGGGATTCACGTTCTGTTCCTGGCTGGATCCTGTGGACGAGGCGAGGCTGAGAACAGCCTGTGAACAGCGTGGGTTGGAGGGCGGCCAGGGGAGGCCGTCCCGCCGGCTTTCACAGGACCTCTCGCTGCCACCGGCCACCCGCACGTGGCCTGGAGCGCGGCTCCTGCTGCCCGGCCATGGCAGCCCTCCCTGCCCCGCACCCAGCCCTGCCGGCTCCTTGCTCAGCTCTGCCAAACCAGCTGTCTCCTGACGGGAGAAAATAATCTGGGATCAAGGACAGGAAACTGGATCTGCACACACAGGCGAGATGAGAAACTCATGTTTTGTGGCAACCCCCCTCAATCAAAGTGCTCCACCTCCCTCTCCTACCTCCAAGCAATGAGAAATGAAAATAAAAGGAATGGAATAAAAGCAGGTACATGCCACTATTTTTTTCTAACCTTTGTGTGGGGAAAAAAAAAAAAAAAAAAAAGAAAAGAAAAGAAAGGAAAGCATCTAACTGCATTTTTTTTCCTGGCATCAGCATGCTCTCTGGCTCCCATTCATGTGACAGCTCCTGTGCCCTCACCACAGACACGTGAGACTGTGCAAATAGATAGGGTTTTTTGGAGAGGTGTCCCATATAGAAAGCCACTGGCAAACACGAAGGAGGGTAGGGCAGCAATCCTTTATGGCTGCAAGCCCCAGCCACTGTCTGCCTCTTGCTCCTGCCCCTCGCACATCTGTGTTTCCACATCCCATCGGTCCCTCACCCTGCTGCTGCAGCCTGCTGCTGCCTGGAAATGTTTCGAGTGACTGAATGTGTTGCTTAGAAGAAGAAAACGTCCTTTGATATGTTTCTCGAAAAGAGGTAATTAAAGAAAAGCAGCCCACAAGCCTTCTGAACTGGCTGTCCTTCTGGAACGCAGCTCCCAGTCAGCCCCGCACAGAGCGGTGGCCAACTGCTGGGAATGAGTGGAACCATCTGGTTCTGCTGCCCTCCGTCCCCATTGCCCTGGGGGGGTATTTAACAGTGATGTGTTTGCTACACCAGCACCATTGCCTTAGCAACACAGCCAAAGTGTTTGTCAGCATGCGAGCAACATGAATGATGGCGCCTTGTCCGAAGAGTCTGGGTTGCATGTGTGGCTCCCCTTCACAAAAGCCAGTCTCACCACTCTCCTCACAAAAGAGCTGAGCGGGAAACTGGGAGCTGGGAGGGAAACTTTCCTGGGAGTCAAAAGCATATTTTTCTTCTAATTGTGTAGGAACTGCCGTGGCCTTTTGGAATCAGTGGCGTCTAAACTAATAAATAGTACCAGGCTAAAGCTGATGAGAAATAGCTACATTTTAACAAGTGTCTGCTATTTTTAAGTAGTAACAGATCTACTGCAGAAGTGCTGGAGGCCCCCTATGACCTGCCACCGGACTGCCTCAGCCTTCTGAGAGCCTATTTCCTTCAACCTTTACTGAATTAGGTCTAAGGAAACTGCTTATATCTCCCTATTGTACTTCTGTCAGTAGGTTTAAATGAAAATCTATTCACTGAAATCCTTTTTCTCATCAGCCATTTTTCCCCAGATCAGATCAGATGTCAATACAGTCTTTATTGAGAAGGAGCAGGGTCATGCCTGAACAATGTTGTGTTCTTTTAATGAACAAGGCAGCTTACTTTTCATGCCCTCATGTTCTCAGGGGGAAAAAAAAAATCAAATTCTTTACTGCTATCCCTATGACACTTTCCTTTTCTTCTCATCTTTTCCTGCTCTGGTTCATGTCAAAGTGTATGTTTTCCAATGACCAATTCTTCATGATGCTCATCTCTTCAACTAACCATGCAGTTACTCTCCATAAACGAGATTGCAGAAAAACTGTTCACCAAAAAGGTACAAATACATTAAACTTTTCGATTACCTGGAAGAAAAATGGCACAATGGATGAACTCTGCAAAAATTCATTCCTTCTGCAAGACATATCACAGTCCTTCCTCATTCAGTGAACAAATCTAAAGTTGCCAGAGCTAGAGGAAGAAAATAAAAATTGAGAGAAAATTGATCAACCAAATGGAAAGATAAAAAACATGGTTTTGCACTTTCAACCTAATCCAGGGGGCTCCTAAACTTAGAGAAACTTTATTTAAAAACAAGCAGCCAAGTTCCAATTGACTTCTAAACATGATCAAGGTCTAGACATTTAGATCCTCAGAGATGTTCAGTCAAAAAGTTGTATTGGAACAGTCTCAAATACCTACTGTGAACAATCTACTTTAAGACAGCATCACTGATTTTTGGAGTTTGTTTGCTTTGGTTTAGTTTGTCTCAATCCCTTTAAATGATAGCTTCACCATTAGATTATGCAGCTAGACAGCGGAGGACCTGAGCTTGGCTTTTTCCTTTCAAATCCCCACATCTTATGAGGCTGTTCTGACTGCCAGACTATATCTTAGTGTGAAAGGGCTCTCTCTGCCTTTGTGTTGGTGCTGGATTCAGAAGGCAGGAAAAAAAAACTAAGAAGAACTGGTGCTGGTTGCTGCTTCAAAAATTATATTTTATGGAATGGATCCTCCAAGGCAGGCCCTCTCTCCTCTAGTTGCAGTTGCAGGCAAGGTTAGCATGCTAACTTTAGGTTGATCCTTTCTTTGGGTGCCACAAGGTGGGGAAGCCAAGGTGCTACTCAAGTGTCCTGCTCCAAGGCTAATGCTGAATATGTACAGTACATGCAGTCTGAGGGGCCACACAGGGATTCTGAAATTCCTCTGTGTTGTAGGAAATGTAGGCATTGTGAGGCTCAGGTTTTTATGTACGTAAGGACAGGACCCAGTTACAATGACCTAACCCGAAGGGCAGTTTAATATCTCCTGTGAAGGTGGGTGACCCACCACCATTTCCTGCTCTACTCTGTGGTTTTACCACTCAGACACAGAGCCTTCTTCCCTCACCTTCCAGACTGATACAGCCCTGTGGCTCCCACTGAAGTCACCCAGAACCAGGGATTTTGTGCACAAACACCTCCTTTCCTGCAAAGAGCCCTGAGCCTCTGTGGGTCCTCTGAACACTCCTCCAGAAGTTTCTAGTGTCCCTGTAATTTATATTGTAAACTCCCTGTAGTGGAGCAGAGAGCTGAGCTGAATGCAGGGGGAGAGAGGTCAGAAGAAGAGACTGTCAGTAGCATTTCTCTGTAGTCACCAGAGTGCAACATGAGATGTTCCCCATACTGTCCACACTGACATCTGTGTACATGAAACAGAAAGAGTTGCAGCCGCAGAGGGAGGAATGTTTTATGTGGTGTACTTCTGTTCGGAGTATGCTGTTCTGGATGACTTCAGTGCATTTTCACAAGCAAGCGATGTTCTTGTGTTTGTATTAAAACATTAGTTCTTTTTTAAGTTTTCAGCCACAGTTTTAAAGAAGTGAAAGACCTTGCCCCCTGTAGATGTGTATCAATCTACAAAAGATGTAACATGATTTGCAACGCCATTACGGCTGGTTTAGATTCTTTGATGCTTAAGCAAGGGAATTTATGAAGCATATTTATTGTTCTCCCATGTAATCTGGTAGAAATAATGTCAAAAGAGGCATTGAAAATGGGATTTCGGTAAGCACAAGTACAAAAGGACAAGTTTTTAGGACCACCAAATTATATAAATCTCAAAAACAGGGACCTGCTACAGTCAGAAAGTACTGTAGAAATGTTGAAGGGAACTGTTGAAAGATGAGACTGACTTAGGATGAAACAGGAAGAGTAACACAAAGTCTTTTGATGCATCCAATTTATTCAGGATGAAAAATAAAGTGTTGTCAAGGTGTGAAAAAAGAGCTCAGTTTCAAAAATTTTTTACCCTTCATATGAGTGGGCAATCTAGAGGTGATAGAGCAACTTGAAATTTTGCATCATTATCTTTTAATTGAAAAATAGAATGATAAGTACATAGTTGCACATAAAAAGTGTATTATGCTAAAAATGTGAACATTTTTTAAAACAAAAACAAGGTAAAAAAGCACAAGCTTTTTTGTGATTTGGACAACAATATCTGCTAATCAATGCTTGAATACTTTTAAGACAAAAGTGCTATTTCACAGAAATAATGTTTTCTTTAAATTTTAAAATTTTAAAACTTGATAAATATGCTGCCAGGTGGCCACTAGATTTTATCAGGTCTTGTATAAAATTCTAGGCTATATAGAAGAAGGTGACAATAATGAAAATGGTATCATATTCTATTTGTCAGTCTTGCTTTTAGTGGTATTTGTCAGTGATGTATGTAAACTGAGTACATCTGCATTTCTTGTTTTGTTCAAATGTTTTTCCACAGACAAGGTGAAAGTAAAAATCATACTTTTGGATGAGTTGGCATGTGGTTTAGGAGCTCTGCTTCTATAAGTTAAGCATTTTAAGAGAAGAACCAGTTAATATAATTTTGTTTTCTGTGTGCAAAGGATGACTAGGGCTGACACTAGCCATGACCCACCATGAGAAAGATAAAGAAGTACCTTGCACACTCACTGAAGGGAAAGACAAGGAGAAGTAAAACCTTAACTAGAAATGAAAATGCTGCCTGGATTTTCAGCTTCTCTCTGTACTTCATTTTTCTGAATGAAGCTATTTTCTCAATTAATGTTCCATCAATGCTACACCAATTCTACTCTCTTTATCTCAGTTTTGAACTTCTGAAAGTACAAATTATTTTGAAATATAGTAGAAAATCCTTACCTTAAAATATAATAAAAAATCTTTATCTGAATTTCTGAAATATAACCAGGTTCCATCTCTATAAAAGTCCTTCTTGGTCACATCATAATTATTTCCTGCATCAGCTACTGTAACTTTCATTTTAAAGGACTTCTGAAGCCATACTCACTGAACTTCAAAGTGCCTAGAAAACTGCAGTCAGACCACACAGTGCTTGCTAAGAAGCTTCATCTCCCTTAACTTTATTCACTTACTATCTCCCTTATTTATTCACTTACTATCTCTCTGCCCACAGAACTCAAATCGACTGCTAATTCTTTTAATTCACTTTTGCCTCACTCTGTATTCAGCCCTTGGCCTAAGCACAATTCAGTTCTCTTCTTCCAAAGTTTGCCTTTATTGTCACTCCTACAGATCAATTTCTATGGAATACCTACAAGCTAAAGTTAGGAAAGTGGAACTTTTCAAGAGTTTTCTGTGAATTTTCCCAGCTGAAGGGGCAGAAATTAGCATTTGGCCTTTGAAGAAAGACTTCCATTTTGAAAAGGTGGCTATCAAAATAGCCTACCTTAAAAAAAAAAAAAAAAAAAAAAAAAAGATATCTGTTTGAACTCAGGCTATGTCTTTCCCTTTCTTTTACTGTTTTGCTGGGCCATTACCTTGTAGAAGCATAGGAATTAGATCTTCTTTTTGTCTTCCGTTTATTTTAACACTCCCAAGCTTCTTAGACATCAGTATGCTTAGTTTAGGGTTGTCCTCAAAAGTGCAGTCCACTTTTTGTGCTTCCAGGAGAGAGTCCTATCTTATCAAATTGTGTTACTCTTTTTCCAGGTGGTAATAAACCTGTATACAATCAAATTTGTCTTTTGTTTTTCCATATGCTGTCTTAACTCTCTCATTTGTATCACACCTATTCTTGCACAATAATTCCTATGTCTAATTCTAATCTATGGCATTATGAAGGCTGCTGTAATCAATAAAATCATATTATTTTTAACTAGTAAGCATCTATAATCAAGAGATTGATTTCTGGATGAACCACCTAACAGTAGGCTCTTATATCTGCTAGTGTTCATGAAATTATAGCACTAAATTCTTATTCTTGGTTTCATTGCTCCAGCACATCAACCATATGTGGTTGGAAAACTTTAAAATTGAACATCAGAAGAGTAAAGGAAAGAAAGCTTCCTTGTGCCTCTCAAGAAAATGCATTGTTTAATTCTTTCAAATACAAATGGAATGCACATACTAAGCCACTAGGATGTACTTAATTTCTTAAAGATGTTTTTTTCATGTGATGAAGTATCATCTGACCCAATAAACCAACTCTAGCCTGGGTTTGAAGGTTCACAAAACATAAGCGTTGCCCAACAAACTTCCCACTTCCTTTTCTTTTGGTTTTGTGTATGAAAGAATCCCTTTCAGGGGAAATGTTAGAATGATATTTTCAGATATCCAGACAATATAAGACCAGACCACAGAATTAAAGTATTTTCTTTGTCTTAAGATAGCTTTCTTTTCTAAGTATGAATAAAGGTTTGGATCACATCAATTGTTTCCTTTGAATTATAGTAAAAGAGAATTAAGTGGTTAAGCATACAGTTTACTGGTATTAAGAGACAAACATTTTCATCTGATCATTCTTTAAGCTTTAATATTGATTAAAACACATTCTAAAAATTAGTGCTTATAAGGAAGGTCACAAGGTGCTTGGAGTTTTGTGCAAAATGTCAAATGAACTAATAAAATGTCCTTTTATGTAAGCACTGCAAATGCTGTAATTAAAAAAAAAAAACAAACAAACAAAAAAAAAAAAAAACCAAAACCAAAAACCACCAAACTAAAAATACACATTATCTTAAATTTTATGGAGAAAACAGACAACTGTTCAAGTGACAAGAAGAAAAGGTTAAAATGCACTTGTCACTGCTCTCTCCTGGATGGTTCCACTCTCTTACAGCTTCATTCAGGGATAGCTGTGATTTGGGGTAATAATATCTACATTTTAATGTACTGAGACTGGACAAACAGCACTTTTCGAATAACATGGGCAAGTTGAGTTGCTTTGATGCTTTCATTGTCATGCCACTCTTGTGTTATAGGCCACGGAAATAATGAATGCTCAAATGCATCTTACTCACAAGGTGCATCCCTGAGGAAAATGCCCAGGAGGTACTGGCTTGGGGAGACCAAAGGGATCACAGAGTTATAGAATTTTTAATTTATAAAAGAAACTTGTTTAATATAATTCACTCTCAAGATACAGGCCCTAATTTCTAATATCATCACACTTGTGTTTCAATGAGTTTGTGCCTGATTTAAATAGATAACAAAAAGCCAAGTGAGTCCCCAAAACCAAGGTATCTGAACTCAACAAACATTTTTGAGATCTAAATGGTGAGGCAACCTTTCTACTAATTTGTGCTACTCAAAAATACTTTTATCTTGCTATCAACCTAAAAATCATATAAAGTTAAAAATTACCTATAGAACTATATATTAGATCTCATCACTTATTAATCATGACCCATATTGATCAGTTTTTTATTAGAAAGAAACTTTTGCTACCTAACTTTTGGCATGAGGAGCTTGGCCTCTGTCTGGAAGCCTGTGTTTGACCATGGCACAATGCAAAATCCACAGAAAAGAAAAGAACCATCCCAGTGACAACAGCTGGGGTTACTTTTCTTCTTATCACAGTGCTCTGTACCCAAGAAAATAAAGCAGGGACTCCAGAACACTGACAAGTCTCCTACTTTTGTGCCTTAGTTAGTAGACCTAAAAAGGATCAAAAAATCACAATGCAGCCAGTGTTTGGGGGAATTTAGCTTTTATTTCACCTCCTTCCTTCCTCACCAGCCCTGGGAAGAAGAGGTCTGTGGCTGGGTGGGACCCCCAAATGTCTCTTCTCCTCCCATCCTTACTCACCCAGGAAGAACATACAACTTGAATGGACAGAAGCATAATGCCTTCCCTCAGGATGAGCCTTTTGTCCTCTCCCGCCTCTCTGCCTGTGCCTGGTTTTTTTCTTTCTCTGGAGGCAGAAATAAAAGAGATGAACCATAACAAAGGGCTCTTCTTGGCTGTCTTAGAACTGTTTGAGGTCTAAATCAAGAGCAAGTCACCTCCGTTCCTGAGGAAAACATGGTAAAATCTGCAGCAGTGTGCATGGGTTTCTGGCAAAAGCTTCCATGTGAGAGAGAAGTGTCTACTCCAGCAGGGCTGACTGGGTCACATGCTATTGGTTTTCTGTGTTCATGAGGACCAAATGTTGCTTTAAAAGTGGCAGAGGAACGAACAGCATTTAAAATAAGCCAATTTAAAGCCCAGGCTTTTGCTGAGCTTTTATAATCTGCTATTTACTGAAAATATCTCTGTGTGTGAGATCTTTTCCCCTAAGAACATATGTCCTTCCTGCTTGTTCAGACTCTGATCCTAATCTCAATTGTTTGATGTCATAATCTGTAGTATGGGAATGCAGAGAAATGCCTTCAAAAAAAACCCCAGTGCTAATTGAGAGAAGGTGCCTTCTGGGGTTTTTCTGTGTGCAATAGTTTCAGGAATGATTGGAAGAAAGCATATTAATCAATTTTGCAGATGATTTGCAGTGGGAAAGGATCATAAACCACTTAAAGGCTGGGGATAATGCAGAACACAGTTTTCATAAAACAAAAGAAAAATCTAACATCACTTGGAGCATATTGGACATTCAGATCACTTCCCACAGCTACTCAGCAAACATTTTTGAAAATATTTTGAAAGCCAATACACATGAGAGACTGAATCAATGACAATTAAGAAATACACTCATACCTGAGCTGTTGGAAGCACCAGGAAGAAACAGAACTATTTTCAGTATCCAATCTTATTCTCCTAAACTACAGAAAGGATAATATTAGTCTTTAGCAAAATTAGTGCTGTGGTACCGTGTTGTTATTCTGGCAAACAAGATGAGATAACGGCAATCTGATGTCCTGTTTAAACACATTGTATTGTAAGTGACACTGATGGCAACAATGAACATCTGTAGAGTGCCTTTTAATATCAACCCCCATAGCAAGAGTTAGTCTTCACCCTCAGAGGATTTTTTTCTAATGAACTTAAAGCAGTTTTTCCTTATATTGACTATACAAATCTCTGTGTGACTGCAGAAAGGCAATTGCCCTCTGTGTGTGTTGCAAAATTCAGTAATTTGAAGCTTCCAGAAAGTTGCATCAAATATTGTGGATTTTCATCAACATGCAGCTATTAAATACACTTGCTAATTTTGCTTGCAACCCATGAATTGCTTTGGATAGTATTAGCACTATCTTGTCAGAATGCATAGAATTGGAAGAGTCCGGGCTTAAGTAAGCACAGCAACAGGATTGATAAAACATGCTTTGAGAAACCATCTCAGGTCTCCAGACAAATCCATCTGAATGTTTTCATATTACCTTTGATTTACAAAATATATAATCTTTAATATAACTTTTTCTGACCTTTTAATATTTTATGCCATTATCTCATTATGTTTTTCTTCTTGATAGCTCACATTTCAGAAATTCATAAAGCATGGCCCCTGTAATTGCTGTGATTTGACTGTTGAAAATAGAAAATGTGCATTACACAGTATGCTTCATCCAGATCTTATCATCAGGGGGGATGAATAGGAGAATGAGACTCAAGTGGTCTCATCCTATTACAGGGTGCCTAGTCAAGATATTTTACATTTTTGCTTTAGTGTCCTGATTTGTAAAAAGAGAAATAAAAACCTATTTGCATTAAACAGATATTATGTGGGAGTTAATTGATAATGTCTGTACACTGCTTTGAACATCTAAAGAACAATATGTGAATGGTAAGAGCTGCTTTCTCTTTCAGTTTTTAGATTATGTCTCACGCTCAGATTTTACCTCTCTTCTCTAAACTCTTCCTACAGTTATTTTAAATTTCCACTATTGATAAATCCAAAATCAGCTTCTTGAGTAAGTCTTATTGAACCTGGAAAAATCTTTCTATGGGACCATATTGCTTTTTCTTTTATATTCTTTGTGTTATACTGTCTGTTCTTTGTTAATTTTATATTTCTTCATGCTGTTAAAAGCCAGATGAAACATTTGCCTCATAATACTTCTTCCCTTTTCTTCAGATTTCTTCTCTTTTCTCTGGATCATTTATTCTTTTCGGACTGTTCATATGCAAGAGTTTTCTGAATATGCACTATGTGGGACCACTCAAAAAAATCAAGTCAGTTCTAGCTTATGCATTTACAAGAGTCAGAGAATTTTGTGTTCCTAGTGTGTAAGATGATTTTCTCATAACTCAATTATGGTAAACAAGAAGGAGCAGGCCAAATGAAGAAAGATGGAATGTTTTGTTTTCTAATTAATTTCACACAGACGTAGCAGTTTCTCTCGTGCTGGCTTAAAACAAGGAGCACGCAAGTGGTATGAACAACACTGTCAGCAGCAACCTCATTTGTTTAACCTCAGTGCATTAAAAAAAAAAGAGATGAAATTTTTTGGAATGCAAATATTATTGTGAAATGGGGAGGGGGGAAGGAAAGGAAAAAATATAGGTTACACATGGCTGCTTTTAATGGAAATAGTATGATGTCGTTTCTCCCTTTCTTCATGGTTTGAAGTCAGCGATCCCCAGAGAGAAAAATTCTGAAGTTGTAATGAAAAGGGATCATTTCAGAACACATAACAGGCAGTTCCCTCTTCTTTTATGTTCTAGGGAGAGAGAATGTTTCCATTGTATGTGGCTTTTTGATATATGACTTTGAAAAGAATACTCAATCCTTCCATGAAAAGGTTGAATATTCTTCTTTGCTTAGTTCTCATTCCTGAATTACATTGAAATCCCACTCCCTGGTTATTCATAACTTGCTAAAGTTTCCCTGTGAGGCTTAAAATCGTAGCGGTTTAGTCTAGTGTAGACATTTTAAAAAGAAATACCAAGCTAAAATAAATAATGTATTGCAGAATAAACAATATCTGAGACATAGCAGAGGGAGAATCAACACCATCCTTCCCTTTTTCTTTCCCTCGTGGTGACTACAGAAAAATTTATGCCAGTAAAAGCTTTTGCTTACATTAAATTGTGAGGCCATTTGTTGGTGCAATGCATTTCAAGCTCAAAAAGTACCGGAAGGCTGAACTTGAGACATTCACACTATGTAATAATTGCTCCACTTAACAATTAAATCTTAAGCAGTTTTTTTACTGGATTACTCTTCTGAAGCCTAGCTTAAAAACCAATTCAATAGTCCTATAGCAGTGTCTAAAAGAAAACTGGAGCTTTAAGAAATCTGTGTTGGACATTTTTCACCGTGGTTCTTCCTAAGCTGCCAGTGCAATTAAGTGTTCCACAGTATGAAAAATTTCAAAGGACAGTTGGATTAAAAATAGATTTCAAACACAAAAGGTGTTGCAAGCAGAGGTGTTTGTCTGTGGAAGTAGGAAAATACGATAACATCTGTAAATATCAGCTGAAATTTTTAATCCTCTTTTAATTAGACCTCTTAGAAATAATTTCACATGCTAAAACTTGAAGTAAAGAGTCAGACATGGTGCTGCTGCACAATTTCCAGGTGACTGATTAGATGTTTGCTTTGCAAATGTGTTCTACTAACCTGAAGATTATTCTGTTCATCTTCCCTACATTAGACTAACAAAAATGTTATTAACCTAAATATGTACCCCCATATCCTTTGTAGAAAGGGTTTGCCAGTTGTTTGTGTGCTTTTTTTGGATAAGATGATTCCCACTGTGAATTTTTCTTTCTATTGTTGTGAAAAAGGGAGTTAAGTGGTCAGTCCAAACATACCTGTTATTTCAATGTTAATTCATGGAAGACTTGTAGCTCATCAGATCCCATGGGACTTGGAATACCACTCAAAAAGTGTTCTCAAGTAATATTAAAAGAGTACAGACATCACCAAAAAATCTGGGTACAGTGTGAGCTCAATGTTTCGTGGCAGGGATATGCGTTTCATTCAACAACACCATGGAGCACAGGGAGTCATGGGAGTCACTGCTGACAAAAGTTCTAGTCCACAGGCTAGATGACTTTTATGAGCACACATCTCTTTTAATGGATCTGGGTAGTTTTGTGAGATTTAACTTGTCTTTTAAAGAAAGTATGCAGGATTTAAAGTTTTAACTGACGTGCCCAGGCAACTTACATCTGCATTAAATATTTCGGGATTTTCCAGCAGTGTCTTGTGGTATTCATTTTCTATTTCTGTAATAGAAAAGGCAGTGATTTTTACGAGGTAAGGCACATAGGTTTAACTGATCCAGTAGGGCTTCATTCAGGATGACTTCTTAATTTTTATTGTATGTGTTAAAAAATATTATTCTCATAGTAAATAGTTTTGTAAATTCCTGCTTAGAAATGCAATCCTCTCCTGTTCAACACACTCTGTTGCTTCTGTAATTACTCTTTTGTGCAGGATTTGGCTGACCTAACCCAAGACATAAAAGGTTAGCGCCTTGCTTGAGTTAATTGTCTATGTAAATTCTAGAGACACAGGTAATCCCATTTTAAAGCAAATGTCTCAGATAGGTGCACTGAATTACTTTCCTCAGGTGTGGGTATCCCTCCTTCCAAAGGAGAAGAGGTGGCAAATGTGGACAAGATATCAAACTTGAAGAGAGATAAAATGAACTCCAATGCAATGAAGTCCATATTCTATATTTTCTTGGAGCAGAATCTTGTTCAAAGAAGTTTCATGGAAGATGGTAACTACCTCTAGGCATTTTTGAGAAAGGCCCTTTCTACTGGAACAACGCTGTTTCACAGAATAGAGATGATCTTTTCCCCTTACTCTTCATTTTGTTTCCATATCATAAACCCCTCTGAATGCATTCTGATGGTTTCCAAAGTGCCCAAAAAGAGTTGAGGAAGGGTGGTATGGGCACAGGCAGCCGCAGTAGAGACTAACAGCGAGAAGAGTCTGGGATTCAGGTGAGGCTCACATGCTGTTGTGCAGCAAGGACAACAGTAGGATGATGTCATTTCACAGCTGAGACTGAGAATGATGGGGCCACCAGAATGACACTGAGTGATGGGGAGTGACAAGACCATAGTGGGAACAACTTGGGTTATCAGCTTAGAGGGAAAGGACTTGTAGGACTTAGAATAGGACTTGCGTAGGACTCCTGTTTCCCTATATCACTTTACACTCAGGCCACAAACACATGAAACTCACAGGTTTAGCTCATCCTGACAGTAAAATTGGATGTTTTGGCAAGACTCCACTCAGCCTGATATAATTTGGATTTGTATTTTGTATTTTGGATTTCTATTTTGCTGGATTTGACTTAACATAATGTATTTCCTTGCATAGTTTCTACAACCAGTTCATTTTGGTCACTGTGGGTTGAAGATAGACTTGGCCAAATCCAAATCTGTGTCACAGCCATTTTAATCACAGGGTAATTATAGATTGCAGCACTTTTAAATTGCTCATATTCACAACTAAAATCCAAAAGGCCCATACATGAAAATCTGCAGCAATCATGTGCTTAAGCATCATTCAACACAATCAGCTTGCAGTTGGGAATGAAAATTCAAATCAACATACTCTGGTAACCAGCAATCTTACACTGAATGCCAGCTGAACATTTAAACTGAAAATGCAAAGCAGAGAAGCACAACAACTCGATTACCAATTTCCTTCCTATAAAGAAAATATTGTTTCAAGTGAGCTGTTCTAATGATCAAGTATACCACAGGAATGTGTCAGCAATTAGAGCACTCCACATAGCATGCTTTTTTGAGCTTCTCCTTATCCAGCATCTTCTAAACACTAAGGAGAGATATATCTTTTGGCCCCAGACTATATGTACAAAAAATGCTGGAAGCCAACTTTAAATAATTAGTCCTTAAGGAATGCATAGACTCACTGTGTGATCTCCCATCTCAAACAATACTTGGTTTATGAAAGAGTGGTGACCTAAGGGACAGTGCTATCTGCTGAGGAAGATGCAGAGATGACTGAAATGAATCATACTTTTTGAACTAAAACTTGAAGCTCACGACTAGGTGACAAGAATGAATTCAAAACTCACCTGTAGTGTAGAAAAAATTGATGTCTGCTTCCCCAGACACCAGGGTTTGTGCTAGGCAGGGTCTGACTTTTCCACCCATGGTCAGAGAAAGTACAGAGGTGCAGAAAAGACCAGGAGGAGCAAGATAGGTACAGCTTCCAGGGAATGCTAGAATTGAAAGCAGAAACTCCCTTGCTCTTCGCACCGTCTTCCTCCTGGGTTTTCAAGGCTCTGTCACTGGCAAAGTTTTGCTGCCCTGTTACAAGCAAGATTTGTACAAACTTGATATTTTGAGGTGTGTAGTGGAGCTGGGTTTAGCAGGGTGACATGAAGAGAGCAGAAAGGAAAGAGGAAGAAATAATTTCTTAGGGAAAAGATACTCTGGGGCACCCTGTTAGCACAGTGCCTGATAAATGGTGCAAATTTGTGCCAGGCTAAATACTGAGCACCTGTTCATGCTGGAGGTTCTCCATCTTTGTAGGCCCAATTGAAGTGCTAGAGAACATCATTGTTCTGAGTCCAGTGGCTGCACCTTTAGCAGTTACAGAGCAGAAATTACCATCAATAACAATTATTTAGTGCACTTACGACACATTGAATTGGAAATTTGGAATTATTCACTTGCAACTTAATTAGGACTAGAAGCCAGTTTCAGTCAGGGGATGTTGTGTCATCTACCGTATCTATTCTATGCAATCATTTAGGTATTTCCACAGCACATCTGTCTTCATAATTCACTGAGTAGCCTAGTGCTCCACTGACCATGCTCCTGAGCTCTTTCAATATAACACAACTTTAGCTTAAGATTGCCCAGCTATCACAAGTCTGGGACACTTTAAAATGATAGTCAGGATACTTGAAGAGCAGTAACTCCAGATTCCGAGTCAACCAAAATGGTAACAATTCAATAGTTTTTCCCTAAAGACGGAAATACAAAAGCAAATACTTGAAGTCCACCAAAGGCAAGAAGAAAATCTTAGTGCAAATGCTGTTATATAAGTAGGTTGCTATTACTTGTGTCTCACATTTCATGCCTTTATGAAGCTTAACAGTGTGTATGATTTTAGACATGAGAGGATTTTAATATGTGAACAGGCTTGCAGGTGAGAGAACAAACAGATGGCAGGTATGCCATTGTAGCAACTGTGAACTGTGGGTATTTCAGATTTTTGCCACAATATTGCTGAAGTGCTGGGAGATGTTCCAAATTACCTCACCAGCTCATCACAATTACATTTTTAAAAAGTTGGGGAAGATGACATGAGCCTGGGGCAGTAGGCAAGAAAGAGGAGAAAGAGACAGATGGGAAGGGGGTGTGGAGACAGCGAGAGAGAGAATGAAAGAAAGAAAGAAAGAAAAAGAAAGAAGCTTCAGAACTGTTCTTTCACTTTTCAAATGTTTTTCAAAAAGTATCAAGATGTATTGAGCCCTAAGGCAACAGCCTAAAAGCTCATCTAAGTTGTATGTGGAGAAAACAGGAATAATACCACAGGTTCAACCATGATTTATAATAACATGAATGAAAGCTGACTCTGGCAGAGCTCCATCTACTTAATGAAAAACTTGTTGAAGAGGAAAAAAATAGTCTAAAAAAAAGACTGATAGAAGATTAGCAAGAACTAGCATGAACATGATTACAGCATTTATATAGCTATCATTGAACACCATCTGATTAGTAACAAATATTTTTTCCAGCTTTTTTAATTGCACTGTTCCAATTTTGAATCTGCAAAACCATGATATTACAGTTCCTTGTAGATGCCCCAGCACATAAAAGTCTTGGACATGGATTCGAAAACTTCCAGTGTTATTCAAGGACAGTATCTGTGCATGGTGGTGTAGCAGAAAATATGAAGCTGGCAACATGGAAAGCAGACCCAAAGGGCCACTAATAAACACTTTGCTTCTCAGCTCCTTGTAACTCTATCAGTGTTTGCCTCTAGCCCAGCATCTCACTTTTGAACACTTCAAAGAAAGCATGCAAGGAAATCAGTTATTTGATTATCTCCTCTTTTGTATCATTCCTTCTGAGGCTCAGGCCTCTGCTTAAGAAGGCAAATAGCAACACTATATCCTCAAAGGCATAGAAATAAGAGCTGAACAGCCATCTCTTACATCACTTAACACAGGCTCTGCCAAGAAGAATTGCTCCCTACAGTATACTCATAAGTGTTTCCTACTATGCAGCTCGAAATGGCCAAAGTGATCGGGCCTCTGTCGTCTCCCTGGGGAGGTTTCACCACAGCCTATTCAGGCACACTGTTTGGAGAGCAAGAGACAGTGATTGCATTGTGTCTCACATCTTGGGGTTTCTACTGAGAGGTTGGCTCCATGCTGCACCTGGAGCAATCTGAAACATCCTGATGATGCAGTGCTGAAATTTCCTGTTCACTTGTCATCGTGAGCCTGATGGGTGACACCACCGTCAGCCAAAGTGCAAGTGAGCCAAATTCCTAGTCAGCTCTGCTTGAAATAGATTCCATGCTAGGATATGACCCTCCAGTGAAAACATCTTGCAACTCTGCTTGGCTTCAGTTCATGTCTCTTGGAAGCCCATGGACAAGGGACAGAGCTCTTTTGGTAAGCTCTTTGGGACAGTGACTAGCAGACTGTGTGTGCTGATTATCATAAATAAACAACACCAACAACAGTTGTCAGAAGTCAATATGTACAGTTCTTCCAATAAATTGATATGCTATATATGGCACCAGAGCCAGGAAATGCCTAACTCTCTGATTATGGAAGAGGTGGAATTAAGGTACTAGCTATTTTCAAGAGATTAATGAATTACACATTGTGATATAAGGTCTAATTCTTCTCATCTGCTGGGGTAACTCAAATGGCTCCTGTGGGTCTCTTCATGACTAACATCAATGCAGTGGAGCTTACTTCATTTGTAAGCTGTGAATGTTTGGTAGCATATACAGTGCCTGTAGCATTCCTTTCTGAGAAACAATACAGATGTTGGTAGGCTGCTGGACTACATATTACCACAGTGGTATAAAATATTTGAAACCACTAAGTGGGTCATCTTTCTTCCATTGGATTAAATATGGTCTAAAAATTCTTCTTTGTAATTTATTTAGGCTGCTACTTTTTGTCAGGCAGATAAAAAGACTCTTAGCATAATAACATATTTTGTTATGGTATTGGGGTTTTTTGAGAAGTACCTTTAAGGAACATGGCACAGGGAGAAGATGTTACTTGGAGGTTATTTATTCTGGAATCTGAACTCCTGGTAATGGTTTCTAAAACATTTCTGGAGTTTCAAGGATGAAATGCTTAGCATTTTCATATGCTGCTTCCTAGAGCTGGTGAAACACTGGAGTCATATAAACTGCAGCCTTCTGCATGTCTTAGAAGTACATATTTTCAGAAGAGCTTAGCCTTGGAATGATTCTCTTTCCTGTGATGTAAATGAAGATTTCCTGCAAACTTCAACAGCAGCAAGTAGAGACAAATGCTGAGCACAAAGTCCCACCATTGATGACTTGCCCCTATTGCAGCTAACTTTTAGGAGAGCCAATATCACAGCATGTGTATTGGCTGTTTTGAAACTACTTTTCTTCTTTAATTTTTACATAAGATCTATAAATAAATTCAGGCATTTTTGTTCCAATAAGCTCTGTTCATAATGACACTGTCCCTAAATAGCTGGAAAGCACTATAGCAATATAATGAATTCTTTTCTGTGTTTTGTTTGCAAGCTGATTAAGTGCAATCACAGTGGCTTAGTTCAGAATTCTTCCTTTATGGAATACATTTAAAAATAAAACAAAACACAGTCACCCGTGAAGGACTTCATAAAATGTCCAGGCTGTGAAAGGCAGTCAGCAATCTGTGCAAGTCACGTTCAAAACCTTTGTTTGACAAACTTTCCCAGAAGATTGGCAAAATGTTAAATAGCAACTGTACATGGAATTAGAAAATGAACAGAATCAGCTGACCTGAGAAAGATCTGAACTTGTAGTTCTTCCCACAGCCAACTCTATCATACAATTTTTTTCAGAAACATTATGCTGATAAAATCTCCCAGGCTCTGAATATTTACTGCTCAGTCATTTATTGTCCTTTCTAATAAACAGGTCAGGGGAGGTATTTGAGAACACGGCATATTTTTTTCCAAAATCATCAGGCAGCCAATATTTTTCAGTACAATAGCCTACTTGTCTTGGGCAACTTTTTCATTCTGAACAAGGGCATGAATGTTTCAAGATTAGCAGGACAAATGACTTATTTAAGTTTATCCCTCTTTTTGTTGTACCATTTCTTTAAATACCCTTTCTTTCCATTCAGCTATCCTTACCTTCACTAGCTGTTGTAGATATTCTGACTTGCGCATGAATTATTTTAGTTTTATTAAAGAATATCAGATTCTGAGGGTCCCAATACAGTAATAAGACCACCTTAATGAACCAATGTCTGCTTGCATCTCTTTACAGAATAATGCAGTGCAAAGACATGGATACAGTCCCTTGGGTGATATATTCAAAGCTGCCTACAAATTAGCTACTTACAGCAGGCAAAACCCTCATAGGTATTTGAACTTCTTTAGTGTTAGTTCAAACACGAGCTCTATATTTCTATACTCACCAATGTCTGCCTGTTTCAAACCTTGAAATTTCATTGACTTTCATTGACTTTTCTAAGCAAATTAGCAATATTTTTGTCTGTCATTTGCATTACTTTTGGCATTACTTTTGGCCTTACTTTTGCCCTGTCCCCCATAGATACCTACACAACCCTGGGATCCCTGGAATGCAGCAGTGCCTGTGACGTGCTGGTGGAAATGAGAATGCCAGAACAGGAAACGTGGCTGTAGCAGGACACTGCAAACACTCCTGGTGCATTGGCTAATGCTCTGCTGGGATGGAACATCAGAGTAAAGCATTTAGTTGTTCTTATTGACTTCCTCCTGGAACAAGAACTCAGAGAATCTTAGATGGAATTATCAGCTCTTTGCTTTGTCCTGAGCATCACTGGACTTGATTCAGACATGCTGTTGTGGAACAGGCACTCCATAACAGGGACCAAATTAGGCTCACATCCAGCATACTAACCAATAAAACCACCCAATATCTATGCCATCATGCCTAATTTCAAAAGGTAATAATGTAAAAATGTCTTTGAAAACACAGGTAGGATTACATTAAAAAATGAAACCTCCAACTTTTGAAGAATAAAGTCTTTACAGATGGCATGCAGATAATTCAAATATATTTGTCCTTGTTTTGACTGGGATGATTGTCTTCCTAATAGCTGGTAGAGTGGTGTGTTTTGGATTTAGGATGGGAATTATATTGATAACACACTGATGTTTTAGTTGCTGCTGGGCAGTGTCAAGGAAATTTTAGCTTCTCACACTGACAGAGAGGAAGCTGGGAGGGGGCACAGCCAGGACAGCTGATCCTTACTGGCCAAAGGTACATTCCATACTACCTGGCATCATGCTCAGCACATAGAGCATGGGTTGCTGGCCAGGGAGTGGCTGCTTCTGCTCAGAAACCAGCTGGGCAATGCCAGCTGGGCATTGATCTGCTGGTGAACAGCAATTGTGTTGTGCATCACTGGTTTTGCATATTCTTCTATCATTGTTGTTGTTGTTGTTGTTGTTATTATTATCCATTCATTTTCTGTTGTACTAAACTGTCTTTATCTCAAGCCTGGGGTTGTGCCCTTTTTCTCCAGTTCTGTCCCCCAGCCCAATGAAGGGGGTGAGTGAATGGCTGTGTGGTGCTTAGCTGCCTGCTGGGTTATACACAATAACTGTGTATTGGAGGCACAGGGAAAATACATACCAACCAGATCCTTTAAAAATCATAAAAAGACCAGAAGAAAGCAATATGATGGCAACTGATTGAGGAAGATCTCAGAGATCAGAAGCTGTCTCTAAGAAAACATCATTAGATCTGGAAGGTTAAACAGAATTTACCCAAAGGCAGGAATTTTGAGAAACTGCTTGTAAACAACATGGACTTGCATAATAAATCATTTTTCAAACATGTTAGGAAAAGGAATCTTGCCAGAGAATCTATAGGGCAAGAGATTATTTAGTAATAAGAGCCAAACAACATCCTCTTTAAGAAGTGCAAAATTACATTTCCACTATAGCACCTTGGGAATGTTATTACAGTATGATTCTTCTTTACACAGGATGCAGCAAATTATTGCTTCAAATTGGTGCTAAAAATTATGTGAAACTGAATTTCAGGAAGATCTTGTCATAGCCACTGGCAGGTGGAATTTGACACATGTAATGCAAACTGCATTCCTTACACCTGCTAGTATGGGTTCCATGTTGCTGCTAATGCTGAGGAATAAAGTATTTGTCGCATAACAAATAGATATGTGAAATTATTATCTTAGTGCTCAGTACCGTTCTGCTGAGGCCTTTTTCTTTGTTCTGGCCTTTTCATGTCAGAAAAGATGTAGAGAGGAGGAACAAAGATGATTAGCAGTGCAGAGTGGCTTCAAGACAAGACCCAAATAGTCTAGAAGCACTCTTACAGCTGAAAAAGGAGCACCTTACAACAGACACCACAAAGGACACAGAGCTCAGGACGATGGTTGGAAAGGCTCTTCCAGTGCAGGAACTGGAAAGTGTCAAGTAAAAGCAGAGCTTCCAAAACAAAAAAAGTAAAAGGAATTTTGTATCACATTCCTCATAGCTGAGCTGTGGGTTTCCTTGACTCAGGATGCTGTGGGTAATCAAAGCTTATACAGGTTCAAAACCAATTGGACAAAGTTCAGATAATTCTCTCAGGGTTTATTAAATGTAAAAATGCAACCTTTCCTTTGAGAACAGCAAATCACTGGAAGCTAGGAGAACATCAGGTGATGTACCACTGCATGTTTATTTTGTTCTTATACTTTCCCTACACACCTTCTACTGGTGGCTGTCAAAGGCATGATCCTGGGCAAGGCAGGCCTTTGATTTGAAGTTTACTTTCTTATTGCTTTTGGAGACAGCCTGTGTGCATAGGAGATCTCCCCCCTGTGCCACTGCTGGGACAGCACTTCAGCTGTTGTGCGTGGTTTTCAAGGCTGTCTCCCCTCAGTGTTCACACTGAAGACTTTCCTTTGCCTGTTAACAACAGGCTGGGGCCCAAACACCTCCCCACCTCTGCCCTGCTGCTGTTTGACATGGCACACCTGTGTCAGTGGAGATTTGGAAGGCAAACAATGTGGGGAAAGAACATTCCTTTTTCAGTAGCTTGATACAGAAAGAGACCAAGATGAATGGAACTGGTTTCCAATGTTACCCTGGAGATATAGAAAGTTATAGAGATGGTGATATAATGTTGATTTAGCAGCCCCTACAGTGTAAGCACAACTATTTTTAAGACTTAAAACAGTTAGATTTTCATTAATTTTTTTTTTTTTTTATGTTTAAAAAGCTTTTAAGGGAGGCCTGTGAAGCAGAATACATGTGGTTTTTTTCAGTCTGTTGTGATATCTGAGTTTCTACAGCAGACTGTCAGGATTTTTCTAAAAGTGCTAAAAGTTTTTTCCACACAGATGAGAAAGAGACAGGTTGGTTACAATCAGTTACTCAGCCTGTCAGCTTTCCATTCAGTCATACCAAACTGGAAAGCTGGCTGTGACACTAAACTAAAACATCAGACCCACCCCTGATGGGTGCCAAACCTGGGCTAGGGCAAGCATGAGGGAGGAAAGTGGTACAAGTCTGAAAGGTCAGAGAGGCAAGACACAGAGAAAAGATGGCCTTGAGTAGGGTGGCCAGATGCAAATTTCTAATCCAAGGGAATTAATAATGTTTTTACTTGTGTTGCTTTTACCAAAATACCAAAGGTGGTATTTTCATTACAACTACAAAAGAGATCTGTCAGAGGTGGGGATCTCTGGAAATCTGTCTGAACTGGTGCATGCATGGGCAAGAGGGTGGATAGAAGAAATCCACTGTGGGAAAACCTCCAGTGACTGATGTATTTCCTAACAGTCAGCAGGCTTGAAACAGGTGAGAAATACTGAATGTAGATACATCATAACACCACAGCTATCCAAACCACATAGCCAACAAATAACTGTCCACAACAAAAGAGCAGAGAAAAATTGCAGTTTTCTGCTGTTTTGTGCATTAACACCCTGCAGAGCAAATGGTAGGCTGACATTATGGATTATTGTATAAAATCTTCTGTCTTTTCTTCTATTCCTTCTGCAACCTGTACCTTTCAATTACTGTGTCCCACCATTATTCAAGGCTAAACTTCTTTCAGCAGATTATTGGTACAGACTTTTTGTTACATGGGTATACATCTAGGATTATGAGGTATGTTCATGAAGGACACATTAGCACAAATAATAATACAGCTATAGGTAGAAAAATTAATTATAAACTACTTTTTAAATTAAATAATTATCTCAATGCATTCTGTAGTGATGAATTTTTATGAGAAAATGTCATCTTGGGAATACAGCACTGTATATTAAATGAGGTAATGATAGAAAGGGGACAGTGATGCAAAGAGACTGAATATCTTATATTGAACACTTACAGGGTCTGATTCCGGGCTTGAAAAGTAATTGCCTGTTAGAAGAAAAACAGCTATTACTTTATCATTCAAGAAATTCACAAGTGGGATAGGCAGTCAATGAAGACATTTCAATGCAAGTAGAGTGTTTATAGGAAAAAGTAATATTACCTTACCTGATTTGCAAACACCCTCATTTAAAATTCTCTGACATTCAGTGTTAACAGATTGGCCTTGATTGCAATAATCAGCTCAGTTACAAAAGGCTTCTGCTATATATAAAACAAATGGTACAGAAGGTGCTGTTCTCAGCAGGCAAAGGTAAAACCAGATGAAAGAGTAATGATACAATAGTACAGCCTGGGTGATCACAGCTAATAATGAAAGCATTCAACTTCAAGCAAAGTTTTAAGGGAAGAAACTTTCTACCAGTACAAATAGTGGTGATGGAGGTGGACCATATGTAATGGTTCTAACTGCAGAAAATTATTTCTTTGCATCTGCACATTCTTGCCAGCTCAACAATTCTTAGATCTATGTGTGAGAATCTGATTCCCCTTCAGCAATAAAGTAAAATAACCACAGATGAGACTTTAGACCTGCTTAAGTCTAAAGACAGCAGGAAGCTGATTCTGTGATGGACAAAGCACTTCCCTTTACAAACTTTTCCCTTTTTAGATAATTTGTAGAGATTTTAGATAATGTGTAGAGAGCACTGCATAGAGCTCTCTGAACATGCATGTTGTCAGCATGGTAGCACTGGAAGGGACAAACACAACCCAAATTACTTCACTTGCCTTGTGTGTGCACCTAGATCTCTGCAAGAAGCAAGGCTTTCTGCTGCATTGACAAATATCAGCTTTACAAAGTTCTGATGCTGCAGAAAGGGTACCAGCTAAGTCTTTGGGGATAAATTTCTCTCCTTATGAGGGGAGCTTGGGGACAAAACATATTGAACAGGCTTAAAAATGAAAATTAAAATATTGCAATAATTTTCATTGACATATCAATGGAAAGTTGCTGAGCTGTTTTAATCTGCAAAAATTATTCTGATTTTTCTGCAATCAGGAGAAAAGTGTGTTCCTGTAGTAGAGAGCTGTGACTGTTTTACAGCATACCTCCAAAAGCCTATCTATTCAACTCATTTACAATGCAGCCCAGGTCAACTCCTACACATCATGGGAGAACAGACAAGTATTTATTCTTCTTACACTTGGTTAAAGTAGAGGAAATGGTACAATTTCATAAGGTTTTGTTGTTTTGGTTTTTTTTTAAATATGTATCAGATCAAAAAATAGACCCAGACCTTACTTTAAATGGATTTGTGTGTCAGCTTTTAACTTCCAGCAGTGATGTTAGTGGCAAAGCAGATTAGAAAATTGAAAAAGCAGTAGGTGAACAGGAGTTCATACAAAGAAGGTTGGGAAAATATCCAAGCAATCGGCATCAGCAAGAGAGTTTATAATTTAATTAAATTATGAAAAGAGTAATGGGTCAAGTGATGAAAACAACAATACAGCCTTTCAAGGCAATAAGGATTAGAGAAGCCATCTTCCAACTCACAAAAAAATCAGTCCTTCATTCCAGTAACACAAGAGCAATTGTAAATTCTGTTGGTTAGGTTTGCATGCAGTGAGATATTAGATTTGCTCTAAGCTCTGCAAGGCCTTCTTTAGCAACTGTGCCACAAGTATACAGTGAATATTCTGAATAATTTTATGCCCATGGGATGCCTATGGACCACAAGTGTGAGTTGAGGTCACCATGCAAAAAAAGGAACTATGAAAATGTTGGGATTGTCTAAAAGTTTCATTTTTCTTGAGCTTTTTACATCACTAAGATACAGGCTGTCAAATTTAACACAGAGGCAAATAATTGCTGTATAGACACCACAGAAGCAAAATCATCCCTGATTTCTAATGGCATCTCAGACTGAGCCCATTCTGTAGCTCTTCCTTCCCTCTTACCTTGAAGAGTAAAGTCTTTACAGATGGCATGCATGGAGATAATTCAAAGATATTTATCTTTATTTTGACTGGGATAATTTCCCCCTTCATTCCTCATGAGCAGAAGGAGGCAGTTCCTGATTGTCCCATACAGAGTTTTAGGATTACAATTTCTTTTGATACTCAAAATATTTTTCCTTTTTCTAAGTTGCTTTATACTTGTTGTTTATTTTGCCTTATACAGCTAAATTTCTTCACATCATGACAGTTTTGGAGAAAGTATGCAAGAAGAAAGCAAGTGAACTTGTAGTACACAACCAACAGCAGTGCATGATCTGAGGTTCGAAACTACCTTAAGTGCCATAGCCCTCTTCTGATGCCTTTTTAAAAAACGGTCAGTGGCCCAGAGATTCATTGGAACTTTCTAAAATTATCCTACTCACAGTAATAATACTATTACTGCAATTTATTATTAATAGAATTACTCATATATTTATTTAATAAGCCTTTAGTCACTTACTTTGCCTGTTAGCAAGATGAAGTGCCCAGAACACCAAGCTATTTGTGATGTTTCCTGTTTCATTTCTTCACCTCTTTGACACCGCTCAGGAGCTCAAAATCACTAATAAAACATTAGCAATTGCCAGCAGTTTGTGTATGGGGTAGTAATAATAATACAATAGAATGAAGATTTTGAGCTTGGAAACTGTTTAGATGAAGCAGGATAGATCTAATTAGACCATGCCAAAAGAGGAAAGTGATAGGGATACTAACAGCAAATATCTTCTCCTAGACCGCACTGACATGAAATCTGGGATTTAATTGAGGAAAGCAACACACCATTGAATGAAGCAAATGAACCTTCAAGAGAAAATAAACTGGTTTAGTGGGTAACAGTTATGAGAGATGTTTTGTCCTGTGTCCACATGGTAGTTCTGGGCCAAAAGCTTCCTTAAACCTTCTTTGGGTTCTCAGTGCTATTGCAGAAATATGAAAAAATTATCTATCCCTGCACTGATCTTTTTTACAACTGCAGCCCTATAAATCTTGATGCTGTTTTCAGCAGCCCTTCATTAGTGACTGCTTTACTGGTGATGAAAAGACTTGGAAGAATAATTGTCTAACCACCTGATCATCTTAGTTAGATCTGCAGCTTAAAAAATTATTATTAATAATAATAATAATAAAAAATCAGCAGTAGTGGTTTAAGTTATATAATTAGTTTGTTACATTTTAGCTACAGTGCTAAACAGGTTATTTTGATGATGTTAAGCAAGAGGCTGCATTATGTTCTTCAAGTGTGGTAATAAGCTGAATAGTTAAAATCCCTCACATTTTTCCTGTATCTGGGCTGCAGTGGTTGATAGAGAAAGCTGCTAACACAGAAGAACAAACATTCCCATATGAAAAAAATGTGAACAACAAGTAGCAGAGGACTGTGTTTGATGCATGAAAGAGCTACAAATACTAAACAGATAAAGTGAGGCTTATTATCTCTTACTTCGTGCTTCAGGAGTTTGAATATGCTAAGACTTAAGAGTTGAAGTGCTGTAGCAGGAGTGATCTGGAGAGCAAGAAACATTGCCTAAGTGCCAGGACTGCCAGGCTGTCACATTCCTACCTGGGCTGGCTCTCAGACAGAAGTGTGGCCAGAGGTCTGCAAGTGTCTTGAATACTGTGCATACCACCAACAAACTCCAAAAATGTTAATGCTCCAAGGGTTGGGATTATTTTCTTTTATTATTATTACTATTATTATTATTATTATTATTATTATTATTATTATTATTATTATTATTATTATTTTGTAAATAAAATTTCAGTCATTGCAGTAAATATCCAAGGTTTAGGGTGGCTTCTTTTGCCTGTAATTATAAGATGTCTAGGCTGGGAATATATTACTTGAGGAATGGGGGTGGGGTAGAGTATCTGTTTTTGCTAAATGCTAAATACTAAGCAAGGTTAGAGCCAGTGTCTTCTGTAGTTTGAGAGAACAAGTAACTTTTCTCATGGTGAGAGTCTCCACAGCTTTCCCATGAAAGCAAGCAAGCTTCTTGCTGTGGGTAAATGGGTGAAGTTCCTCTCAAGTCAATGAAAATCTGGCTTTAAGGAATTGTTTAGCAAGTGTTTCTTGTTTTGAGTATTTTCCTTTTTTAGACCATTTGTCACTACTGGTCAGTCAAACACTTCCAGCAAGCCAGGAACACTCTGTTACAGAGCCACTGATACAAATACCCTTGTCCCAGCTAATGCAATATTAAATGCAAAAGAACTTTATAGTTCTGTGACATGTTTTCAAGTCTGAAAGAAGCTCATTTTTGTTAAGGAACATGCCAGGGGTCTGGAATCTGTTGTCATACGAGACTTAAAAATATGTTGTACAACAAAGATCTTGACTTTTCAGAGTTTGGGATGTTTTGGAGAGTGGCCTAGTACTTGCCTGGTTTTTTGTTTTGGGATCAACTACCCTTTGTTTGGTGGGCTTTCTTTCATTTCTAAAGCTACTTCCAGTTCCATAATTTTTTCTTCAAACCTTCCCACGTTTCTAAGATCCCAAGATACATTATGTGCTCCTGACTAAATTTAGGATATATGTGTGGGGCCAAGCCTGTTCTCTTCCAAGCTGCTGTAAAAAAGGTCAGCTTTTTGTCATTCACTTCTTTCTTTCCTTTTCTGTTTCTATATGAATCACTTCATTGGCAGCCTATAATTTATAGTTTCCTCCCTGTAATATAAGTGCAAATGGTTCATTTTACTGACATAAATTATATGCAAAGGACATGCTTAGAGCTGATCAGCCTTACGAGCCTGCTCTTACAGCCTTAATTTGTACCTTATACAAGAAGAAAAATAATAAATGAAAAAAGAATGGCATAAGGGAGAGTATGACAATTAAAATAGGTGGGAAGGGAGCAGGAAGATCTCATTCTTGGAAACATTTTCCTTGGAAACTTAATTAACTCTAGATGAATCCCACACAAATAATTTGTGATTTATCTCTCAGTGTGTTAACTCTGTATTTTTGGTGAAATAAAAGAGAAATAAGTATATAGCCTTTAATAATTACATAACCACCCTTCTGGACATGAAATTAAAGAAGAGAAAAGAAAACAAATCGAAAGACCTTAAAAAAAAAAGAAGTGAAATTTAAAAATGAGAAGCACTGTGTATTGAAATTTGGGATAGGGAGCCAGCAGTACTGCAGCAACATGTCTGCGTAAAGCAGGAAACCCCAAATCCAGTGAGCTGCTTTGTAATTTAAGATGCTGATTTCAGTGCCTGTAACACTAGTAATGTGTCATTTCTGGAAGCTAGGATGACACAAAACCTGTGTGGGAAGGAGGGAAAGCAACCTGCTATGTGGGATTGTTTGCCTTTTAACGAAGGATAGCTGAGAAGTTAATTGTACCTACAGGTTTTTGATGAATGCAAGTAACCTGATCCTGTGAAATCTGTGGATGAAGTTCACCCTTCAGCTTCCTGTGAAGCTTGGCATGGGGGCTGCTATTGTGCACAGATCCACAGGAGACACCAGTGCCTGGGAGGCAGCAGTCAGCCCTTGATTGCTTTCATCAGCCAGCTCCAGAGCTGTGATTAGGGCACTCCCCAAATCATTCAGGCTTTCTGTAGGAATAACCAGCATCGCTACCGATACACCTTTCTGTTAATAGACTAACTCCTGCATTACTTGAATTCAATTCTCTCACTTTAGGTATTGCCTGGAAGCTTCAACTCATGTGCTTTAAGGAAAAGCAGCCACTGCATTCCCCTACCAAAGTGAATGTACTGGTGTTAGGTTTTACTGTCTTCTTCAGTGCCAGTGTAAGTAACATCAGTCCTGTTAGGACAAGGATCTTGGAGATCTGTGTGAGAATCATCACAGAGGGAAGCACTATGGACTACTTCTATCAAAAACATAATTTGCTTGACAACATAATCTGTTGGGTTTTTGTTTTTTTGTTTTTTTGGGTTTTTTTGGTTTTTGGGGGTTTTTTGCAACCCAACTGATTCCTTAATTAACTCAAAAGTACCTTTGGCAACTCCCTCCTGGATATTTTAAAACAACAGGAAGAAAAATCTAAATTGTCTAGTATGGTATTCTTTCCAAATATTAAGTTAGAAAGTGGTGGGTCATTTAAAAAATAACCACCTTGACAATAAGAAAGAAATTAATGCTAATTATAAGCATTCTAGACAACAATTTTCTCTGAAATAGTGCTTCCAAATATCTACTGGAAATCTAGCATCTTCTCCACATGATGGACTCAGTTTGACCCCAGGTGTTCATACTCTTCTGTTCTGGTTGTTGGCCATGACATGAAAGCACTCTGTCTTTTCCCATTATACCTCAGAGCTAGGAAACTGCAGCAATGGAGAATATATTCAAAAATGCACCCACATCAGAACGTGCCCACTTAGTTGCCAGAGTCAGAAAAAACCCTCCCAAGGTAGACAGACCATCAGTAAGTACAGCATGTCTTGCAGCAGCCTGAATTTGAAAAACTCCTATTTTAAGCAGAGGAACCTGAAAATGTTGACTTAAAGCTGTAGAAAACAAAGTCCTTTTTCAGCTCTCCAAGAATATTCCTGTTGGATGATAGAAGCCAAATGGTGTTTCTTGTGAGCAGTTTCCTCCCAAGTGACCCGAGCCTGCTGACTGCGCCTTTTGCCCTATAGCATGATGATGAAGCACAGTTTCTCTTTTCTGAAGAAACTCATAAAAATCCCTGCTACTAATGTTGTTTAAACATGAAAACTGGACATTTATTCTTCTGCAATTTCTAAAATTTTACAGTCCCAGCAACAGGCTCAACACATCTGAGTTTCCAAAGGCTGACATTGGTGTGTCACATCTATAAAGTAGATTATATAACTCTTGCTTAAAGGAGTAACTACCATTTAAAAAGTAGGCATCTTCATCCAGTAATATCAGCTTTGTAATGCTTTCTTTAATTTTTAATTCTGCAGCATGAATGAAGAAATTCCTGTGAATTATGGATCTGTTTCAGAACCACTTTAGACAGAGCATCACAGTCCTGGGTAAAATCTTGGACAGAGCTCATCAGTGGAAAAGCTCCCAAGAAAGTACGATATTTGACTTAAGAACCTAGTGTCTATAATCTTATGAGCTCACTGTAGATGGGACATAGGTGCTGTAGCTCTGAAGACCTTTCTTCCTTTTTGACTTTTGCTAGCATGGATCAAAGACAATCTTGACACAAGTTAGTTTTCTTTTATTATCACTCATTGACAATAATGTTGTGCTGTGAAGACAAGGTCAAAAGGAAAAGGACAAAAATTATAATCACTTATACTGGAAATTAATTCAGAATCTCCTTTGTGGCTCAGTGAGGTGTATTGCTAAAGTTCACAGTAAAGTTTTATTAATTTTTGAGGTAATTCTAGAAAGAGCAGATTAAAATGCCTTTAAAAATGTCCAGCAATCAACTACATCCAAAGCATCATTTTGGCTTGATATAATATTTTTGAAGGAAATTGAGACCTTTCCTTTACAAAAAATTTAAAGACCGTTTAATCAGGCTAAAACACAAATCCAGATTGAAGCTAGCTGAACAAAAGAGATGAATATTATAGAATCAGAGAGGGACGATTCATTCTGAAACAAGCTGACAACATAAATAATTCATTAAAGATTTTGGTTAACCTGAATGCACTTTTGTTTTAATCAGAGAGCATTGTCCACTTCCATACTGATGTCTATATTCAGATTTATTTCAGTAGTCTCCATGGACAACTCCAAAACCAGCATATTTTTTTTAGCCAAGGGTAGAATAACTGAATGCAATCCTCTCTTGATTTACATGGAGCCAGAACAGTGATGTTAGATTGAGTTAACTTGGAAATTTAGCCTATTTAGTAGTGGTCAGCTATGTGCATTGCTCAGCTCCACTATACTGTTCATGATTCAGAGGGAATTTAAACCTCTGTTTCAGTTGCATGCTATTAAAAGATTAAGTTTCACCCTTCCTTCCACTAAACAAGTATAAAGTCTGTTCTTATTAGCAGTGCAATCATATCCTTTGCATCTTACCAAATAGCAAGTATTTTCAGTCAGTGTTTAATGTGCTTGCTGTTCTAACTAATACAAACTATCTCATTCAACCAGTCAAAAATAGCATTCAAATGATGCTATTTGCTTTCTCCAGTTAGCTCAGGAGCTCTGTCTCATTATGGTGGGATGTTATGTGCAGCTACACCTTTGTTACTTCTTAACAGGGCCAGAGTAATAGCCAGGAACACAGGACAGGAAAGGACATCCCAAGTAAAGCCTGTCCTACTGCTCCCCTTGGTGCCATGTCATACAACCTTTTCCATTACCTTGTCAAGCTCCATCTTTATTACAGGTGACCTGGGTGGGACATCAGTCAGCCCTCTGGGAATGCCAGCCAGTGCTGGCTGCTAGAGCACAGCCAGAAACACACCATGCCTATCCACTGGTGCTGGTCCCAGATTCCCACCAGAGCACATCTAAATGCACTCACATATGGCACCAATTCTTCATGCAAACAGATCCAGTTCTTGCAGCAGGGGCAAAGCCACCCAACATACTGTTGAGAGCTATTGGCTGAAAACCTCTTGAAAGTGGGGTGGTCATGGGTATCCTGGTGCTCCTGAAAAGAATCCACGTGAAGGAAATAAGTCCCTCTAGGCTTTTGTGGCTTCACAAATACCCCCCTACTCACCCTGTCCCCCCATGACTCCCATGGTTTTCTTTCCATGCATACCACATTTCAAAGGTGAGAAAACCTCTTCCAGGAGTTCCTCGCATTAGAATTTAACAGTTTAAAGTGGACAGGCAGTACTCGGACTTTCATTTTGATTTAATGTCCAGTGTGACCATATCCAAAGGGCAAAAATTGCCTGCCTCTGATAGATATTTCCAATGTTATTTTATGTTATCCATCAAAAGTACTTGTTTATCTGAACCTGTACCAAGCCAAACTTATCCCACCACTGAAGTGGTGTCACATCCAAGAGCAAAAATCTCAGGGTATTATAGGGAAACTTTCTACTGACTTCATCCTGTGCTGGCCTGAGCCTTTAATTGGCTATTTTCCTGAATGATGAAAAAGGGGGGAAAAAGCATGTGTCTTCTCCTGGGAGACAGAAAACATCTTGTCTGCCTCTCATTGAAGGTTTCAAACAATAATTCTCCTTTATAACTATGTATTGTTTCTGGCAATAATTATGGATATAAAGCCAGATAATTTTGGTGTAAATTAGGAGCACTCTGTGAAGTCACTGGAGCTATGACAGTATATACCAGTTGAAGGAATGGCACATAATGTGATGTTCTGGAGCTGTGCCAATATATACCAGCTAAAGACATGGCCCATAATTCTCTACATCAGGATCTTTGTGCTGCGCCCCTTTATCAACAGCTGCTACATATCTAAAAACAGAAAGAGAGTGCTGTCTCTCAAGGTCTGTGGAGCACAGGCAGTTTTCTCATTACAACTATTTTACAGGGTTTTTGAGAAAAGACACCATATGTGATTAAGGTTTCTAGGCCCTTTCCTATCACAAATTTAAAAAAAAAATATATTACATTAGATCTATGCAGTGTTATTGCATGTCAAAGGTTGTTTGCTCCAAGTGATCTGGTGTCCTTCTAAACTCTAAAAGTGGCAGAGAGCTGCTCCCTTCAGCTCCTCATACACTGCAACTTGGTACACAGGGGGTTCTGACCATTGTACTGCACACAAAAGACACAAGAATCTCCTACCTACATCTGAGCTGCACTTGAAGACGAGTGCTTGGGCATAAGGCATGTATACACTCATTCAGTTATTAATATAATTTCATATGTAAATGTTTGATGCATTTGACTGTGTATGCATTAAGATGATTGAATGTTGTTTTCCTTGCTTAAAGGTAAACCACCAAATTTCAAGCTCCAGAAGGTATCATTAATAATATTTGCAGTATGCAGTTATAGCGTTCTGCCCTATATTTTAACACAGGACATGAGTTTTTCTCCAAGGTATTTACAACTTAATGTTGCCACAGGTAGTAAAATTTCTTTTTTTTTTTTAATTTCCCTCATGTAATTTATTCTAGAGTCAGCTACACAACTAAAGCCTGTAGCTGCCACCCCCAGACTAATACTTGAGCTAGACCACCTAAAAGCACTTCTCTTACACAAATACAAATGAGGACAATTGCTAAGGATCCGTGTTTCCCAGCAGACAATACAGCCTTTGTTCAGTTGCTACGTGCTTGGGTTTTGTTGGGTGGTTTTTTTCTCTGAAAGAGTGGTAGCAAAAGTACAGCCTTCCCATTTTTCCTTGGAGCCTGGGATCAGTAGACTGTTGAGTGCGATTTCTTGCCTTATCTAAACCTCTCAGTGATGGTCACTCGGGAGCAGACAGGCAATGCCACAGACGTTCCCAGACAGGAAAAAGTGGCCCCAGAGGAAAAGATTGAGCAGGTCTCTGTTTAAATGGATCTGACAGCTTTGCTTAGGGACAGATGTTTGTCCCTGTTTATGGATGTGTCCTTTTCCCCCTTACGATTCCCAGGACCAGCATTACATTTACTGTGTGTCTGACTGTCTGGTTGAGGAGCTGGAGGTCATGTGTCCCACAGGCAGTGGGGATGGGTGAGAAATAAATCCACCAAGGCTGCTATTTGCAGGGGGGTTGAGTCTTTTCCATAACATTTCCTTTATCCTATTTAAAGTTTAATACCCCAGTGACAGAAGTCTCTCCGTTTTCATCCGTGAAAGTACGGTCAGTGTCTGTCCTAACCTGCACATGCACATATATTTTCACATGAGCCCTGCTGAGGCTGGAAGAAGAAAAATGTCAAAACCATTTCACTGGTATTTAAGTTATGAAGTGAAATCTATTGGTAATCAACTGTTTGTACTGATTCACAAATTTGTTTTTCCAAGCTGTGTTTTATATTATTTTACTTGTCATATAAGAGAAAGAATATTCTTTTTAAACAAGGATATTCTATAGATTTTTTTTTGCTGTCTATATTTGCACTTTGAGGACATCTAGCAGAAGTAAGAGAACCTTCAGCCAGAGTTTAATTTTAGAAAGGAAATATGGTATCATGCTTGAAGATTTTCCTAATCAGTCGGATTTGTCCTGGCTTTTAACTTTAGATAAGAAAATAGACCATTTTATCACAAGGTTTTAGTGTGTGTGAGGTTTAGTGCCAACCAAAAATGGCTCCAAATATCCCAGTTATTAAAATCACATTTGCTGGTGATTATAGCTATTTCCTGCATAAAATGAAGTTTCCACAAATACTTAATAAGTCAAAAGAAATCAAATAAATGGCATGCCTCTGGAAATATGAAATAAATTAATATTTTTCTGAGATTTGAGTATCCCATCCTCTGGGTTAAACGTGTGCAGGAACTTATATTTATTCCTGATAATGTCTAAAATATCCTATGCCTAATAAAACTTCACCAAATCATTGTTTTTATCTTCCAAAATGTTAAAGACCTCTCTGTGCTCTTTCCTCTTTGGTGTAAAGGATCCAGACACTTTCCACCACTAGACAGAATTAAAAAATAGACTTCTGCTGTGATCACAATATATGAACTCTGACCTCTCTTTAAAAACCCAGAGACTTTTATAATGTTTTCAGTTACTTTAGTCAGTGATTTTGGTGAGATTTTTGCTATAAACTTTGAGATATATATCTCATAGGTAAGGGGTGTTTTTTAAATGCTTATTGAAAAAGTTTTTTCTAAATCATTATCTAAAATGTACTGTATTTAATAATGTTGCTATTAATCACAGAAATATGGTTATTGTAAAATTATTGATAGGGAATTCAGTCCACATATTGAAGGAATAATCTTTTGAAAGTGCACTAGGCCAGTCAGAGATAAAACAAAGCAAAAATTTGTTCTAATGCTTTTTCTTCTATTTCCCACAATCTTGTGTTTCTGAAACAAGTGCCTGAGGAGCTTGATCCAAACCTCTTTGAAGATGAAGAGAAAATGTGCTGTGGAGCTTTTGTCTTAGCCCTGTATGTGCTCCTGGAGCTCCAGGTTTAGCAGCCCACCATGGGTGCCTATGGTTGAACCAACAGAGGCTCCCAGGATGAATGAAGAGATGAGAATCTTGACTCGATGTTTCAGAAGGCTGATTTATTATATTATGCTATATATTATATTAGAATGGTATACTAAAAACTATACTAAAAGAAGAGAGAGAAAAGGATCCATCAGAAGGCTAGAAAGGACAGGAGAGGAGTGATAAAGAAAAGCTGGTGACTCTCAGAGAGTCCGAGCCAGCTGACTGTGACTGGCCATTAATTAGAAACAACCAACATGCCCCAATCACAGCTGCACCTGTTGCATTCCACAGCAGCAGATAGCTATTGTTTACATATCTTTTCTGAGGCTTCTCAGCTAGAATAGGAGAAAAATCCTGCCAAAAGGATTTTTCATATAATATCATGGCTACAGCTGCCCATGCAGAGTGGCTTCACTTGGTGTTTGCAAGAAATTGATTAGCACAGTGCATTGGTCCTGACAGTCCTGTGCACTTCATGTTAAACTTCTTCCATAGGGAAAAAAGGTGTCTTTCCCCTGCCTTCAGTAAATGTGAGTAAAGTCAGATATAAGAAGAGTATTTTGGAATATCCATAATGGATGCCAAAGAAAGCACAAAATCTAACAAGGCGCAGCACTATTGCAGTTCACAGAACAAATGACAGAATGGAAGGAAACCTCAAAGTCCACAGTCAAAAAAATGAAAGTCTATCACTGGAAACAACCACAAACTTGTGAACATTGACAACTCATGATCTATTTGGTCATTGGTGTACACACCCCACAAAATAATGGCAGGGTGCTAATTATATTGAACCTTATACTAAGGTTATAGTTCATATTTAACTCTGGAAAACTGCCATGAAATTAATCAAATGTAGAAACTGAAGGACTTGGTCTATCGTAGCTTACAAGCAGGCCTCTACCACATAATTCTCTGGCCAGCTGGATTTGGGCAGCTGCAAATTAGAGTTTTGCTGGTTTGTTCTCCTTAATGAAAATCTCATTTAAAATCCCAGAGATACAAATTATTTGCAAAAGGCACCATAATCAAGGCCCTTAATGTCCACCTGACTCATCTTTCATATCTGGAAAGTCTTCTCCATTCAACCAAGCTTTCAGCAAATGCCACTGTTCACAGAGGAGTTGGATGATTACTCCCAGGAGTACAACTAAACAGGACATCATCTTGTGAAACTATGACATGCTTGCTTTGACTATCAATAGAAGGACTATAAAAGTTCCTTGTGTTTGCCCCCAAATTCCAGCATTTTCACAGCTGCTCTCCTACCCATATATAGTATCTTCACATTGTACTTACCACTCCTTCTTGTTGACCGCAGGAAGAAGACAATTCCAGATGGATTTCTGCACCAGGCTGCTCTCTACAGAGAATTCAGGGGTTTGGGGGGGCGTCCTAAAGAGGACAGGCAGGACTCACTGCCCTTTGGCTGCAGATAACTTTTCAGCTGACTCGAGTATGATTTGTCAGAAAATGTTGACTTATTAACTTTTTCCCTGACGTTTCTTCCAGCAAAGAATCTGAAGGTAGTTTGTCGTCTCATGTTCGCTCCTGGGGAAGAAGAACTCCCATATTTGTAAAATGCCTTGTACAAATGCAAACATCTCTATTTTCAATGGTATCCTTCACCTCTGAAAATGGGAATGAGGCAGCTAACTTCAGGTGCTCTCCCTTCTCCTGAGTGCAAGCCTTTGGACTATTGGGAAAGTACGACGTCTTGAAGATTTCTGACATTGTGACACTTACTCAGTTTCCCTCCTCATTTTCCAGGGACTCACAAACACACCTTGAAGTTTCTGAACTTCCATTGGCTTCAGTGGATGTTAGATTGGGCTTGCAGGTATAAGTCTAAATCTATTCCCAGTGAGGCAGTGTTACTGGCCGCTGTAAATTGGTAATTTGGGATTCCCTGCTTTTTCCCAAACCTATGGCATACAAAGTGCTTGTGCCATGCCAAGAAGCCAACTAGAATAATTTTCTTCATGAGAACTAATTAGGTTAAATTGGATGCCCTGCTCTGAGGAATTCAATCACAGAGACGAGAGTGAGAGAAGCAGTCTGGCTGGTTTGGCACGAGCAACACTAGAGGCTGTGATTGTGCTGCTCTGTGAGAAACCTGGGGCTGGCGAGCAGTCTTCACCTGATGTTACCTTTCCCAGACTTGTGAAAAGGTTGCAAGGACCTGTAGCAATCCTCCCAGAAAGGCTCGGTCTCGTTGCTCCTGGAAGCAGAGTGTGTGGCTGCCTGGGCACACACCTCACTGGGAAGATACGTGTAAGGCAAACAAGCCCTGCTCCAGGAGTGTTTATCTCACGGCACAGAATGCCGCATGCCCCCGGATCAAAGCTGGTGGGAACAGATGCTGTTAGCAGAGCAGCAGCTGCACTCAGATCCTGTCCACACCCTTCCTGTTTGCAGTGGCCTACCCAGGGGCTATTATGTTCCCAACAGGGCGATGATTGCCCCTCCTTCCCACCCCTGCTGCCGCTCTCCAGGGAGGGTGTACTGGCGCTCGCCTCGCTGTCTGCCTTTGGGTTCTCATTGTTTCTCTGGAAGGTGCAGATAGTGGGCTAGACACTCCTTGGCTGGTGCTCTGATAAGGGTCTGGAAATTGTTCTCATGTGTTACACAGAAGCTCGCTTGAAAGAAGGAACTCTACCCAAAATAACAAAACTGACCTCAGGGCTCATTATTTTCTTTCAATGAAGGAGCTTGAGCCTGTCCAGATTGGAAAAAAGAAAAGGTCAGTGTGGCCAGAGTGTATCTTTACTGGACTGAAGTAAAGTGGTATTGCAGTTAGTGATGCTACCATGATTTCTTGCAAGTGCACTGGAAACTGCATTCCAAGTCTGCATGCAAGGAAAACTCTATTTCCTCACTGCCTGGCAAAGACTTGACTGTTGTCCAAGTCATTTATATAAAGTTTGGCTTAACCTAAATGACCCTGACTGTGAGAAGCAGTAGTGTAATCTTTCTTTGGTAGGGTGGAGAGAACTGCACTCACAGTAAAAGGAGGTGACTGGAAAGCAGAGGTTCACCAAGAGGACCTGGGCAAGAGGGAAGCATATTCCTTTTCATCCTGGCTGTCCAATAACTTCTGATCCATCCATTAGTTTATGATGAGTTCAACCGGTAAAACACAACAGACTTGACTCTGATTTTCACTTGCCAAAGGTATGACTAGGGCTAATCAATGGAATTTGGATTTTAAAATGCCTTCTGATTTGCATCTGTGACAGAGACAGAAATCGTCTGACTTTTGTCTGGCATTGTCAAGTAGTAACACAAATATTCCTGCAGGTAAAACAGTTGCTGTCTTGCTTCCAGTGAAGCCTAATTAGTTCAAAAGAGTCATCATCTTATGAAGACCATTTTAAATACACTGCTAGCAGATACCATTTGTGGTTTATTTTTCCATGGTGCTTGCAAGTTCAACAGCAAATCTGATACTCTGGATATAATCTAAAGCAATTTCTCTCAGAACAAAAATGATCCTTCCCCTCTACTGAGCCATAGTGCGGCCACATTTGGAGTATTGGATTAAATTCTGGTCTCAACAGTTCAAGAAAGACAAGGAGCTGTGGAGAGAATCCAATGGAGGGTCACAAAACAGAGGTCCATAAAGATGATTAGGGTTCTGGACCTTGTCTCTTACAAGGAGACACTGAGGGAAATAGGCCTATGTAGTCTGGAGAAGACTGAAAGTGGGATCTCATCAATGCATATAAATATCTCAAAGGTAGGTGCTGGGAGGATGATACCAGTCTCTTCAGTGGTGCACAGCAACAGGGTGAGGAGTAATGGCCATAAACTAAACACAAGAAGTTCCACCTTAACATAAGGAAGAACTTCTTTGCATTGAGGGTGGCAGAGCACTGGAACAACCTGCTCAGGGATGCCATGGAATCTCCCTCTCTGGAGAAATTCAAAACCCACCTGGACTCGCTCCTGTGTAACCTGCCCTAGACAACTCTGCCTTGGCATGGGTGTTGGACTAGATGATCTCCTTCCAGTTTTAACTGTTCTGTAATTCTGTGGTTATACCAAAAAGATTAGATTGTCCACTAACTTAACTTCCTGGGACATCTTTTGTTTGCTGTCTTACTACATCATAAAGGTGGAAAGAAAGAAGCAACTACACTGATGACAAAAAAGTCAATTGCATTACCTCATATCAAAGAGAATAATAGGATGCTCCAAGTGACCAAGCCAGTGAGTGAACAGACAAAACAATGATGAAAATACAATGGACTGATAAATATCAAAAATGTTTTTGCATTTTAGGATCTCTTTAAGGAAGAGGAGATATGAACTATTCTTTAAAAACCTGATTTGTAAGGTAACTCATTCAGAATTACAGAATTACAGCAGAAAGTGACAGACACTTGTGCCCTCTCAGAACTGTGCTGGTCACCTATTCTCCTATATGCTGTCCAACCTCCTCTAAATTCTGGTCCTTGCCCACTCTTCAATACAGGATGTTGGATCATAGAGAGATCTTTTGCCATTTCCCACATCCCCAACATCTTTGCATCATACTTTTCCCAATTCAACTTCTGTCCTTACAATCCACCACCAAACACCATCATTAGGTGATGCTTCTAATGGGAGTGAAAAATGCACTGACACCCACAACTTTACCTGTGATGATAAAACATGCTGAGATCTGAGTATGTATTCTGAATCGTGAAAATTTTTTACTTTCTGAAATGTTCCTGGCACAGCTGAGTCATGCCAGTTAGCAATTCTCCCAAGGTATTCCTGGTCACAACTCACATGGGACCTGTTCCCAACAGGCAACCTACCCATGGACACCGTGCTTTGCAGGTCAACAGAGTTCAATAGCTAGAGATGTGGCCAGGCTGTATCTCCAACGTTGGAGCCAGACAAAGGGCTGTTTAGTTTACTGATATAGATGCAGCCAATAGCTTTAAAAAAGCCTCTCAGTGTTTTCCTGATTAACATTTCCCTGAAATAATACTGCAGAGGGAAACTCCCTGCTTACAAATCCTAGATCAGGCTGTCTCTTTCCTGGGTGTTTTCTCTCTATTAATTTGTTATTTTCCTTGACAGCTTATTTGTTTTCCCAGTTGTGCTTTCCTATCTGCCAACTTGTGCAAGCTGCACAAGTTGTCCTTTCCTACTTCCTCTGTCTCTGGTGTTTCCTCTCCCACCATCATTTTACACTGTGGCATCTGTGGAAGAGGCTTTCCTTTCTCCTCATCGCAGTCCATAAGCGCTGACTGCAGCCCCACAAGTGGGAATGGGGAGGAAGGAAGGCAGCTCTGCCTGGTGTTTGGTGTTGGAGCCTCTCCTGTGCAGGGATTGTCCCATGCTGCTGCCACACTTAGGATGGTATGGGTTTTGATCTCTGCTGTCACCCTTTTCCTGGCTTTCTGTTTTTTCATCCAAAGTCTCTGTAAGGCAAGAAGTGTGTCTCTGCCCTGTGCTCCTCTACAGAGTCACAGCATCAACAGGACAGTGCAAAATATCCCCTGGGCACAAACACAAGAGGCTGCCAGGATGGCATGTCTAATTTCAAATGCCTTGAATCCCTTCCCACTGTGGAATGAGTCCCCTGGTTTCTTTTCTCTGAGCAGTCTGAGTAGGAGGATCATTTCAGCAATAGAACTGTCAGATGTACTGTAGCAGTAGCCCCAATGTGCCCGTCTCATTTTGTTCTAAGGAAATATCCCACAAAGGGACAGATTGTCTCTCCTCTCTAGGGGAGGACATCTTTGCAACCTTAACCTTGTCTCTGACAGCTGGAACTGGACAGGATTTGCAGTACAATTCCACATTTTTTGTTTTCTATTAGTTGACATTAGATGGCTTTACAGTCATGGTACTCAGGACACTGCTAAAGCGAAAGAGGAATGTAACTCCTACCTTCAGATTACATTCTGGGGGCCAAGTGCACAGCTTGTAGTTGTGTTGTCTTTTTCTTGGATCTAACTCCAAACAGCTACTAACTTTGAAATACAATTCAGGAAGCTAAAAGTCACAAAAAGAAAGAAATAACACAGATATTCATGGAATTGTTGCCTTATGACTGCTGTGTCCACAGCTAGCCCATGTCAAGAAACCAAAGGGAAAGAATGTGTGTTTATAATACAGCACAGTTGAGCAGTAACACCAAGATATTTTGGAAGACATGTGACCATTGTGGGCATGGCTGAACGTGTATGCCCAAGCAGCCAGCACAGGTACAAGAACACACACACACTGCAGGAGGCATGAAGTGTCAGAACACTGCAAAGTCTGCCCACAGAGAAGTGATGTTTGGGTGTGTTTTCTACTCAACAAATTTTTAAGGTGTTGGGGGTTTTTTTGGTTTTTTGGGTTTTTTTTTTTTTGTTTGTTGTTTGTTTGGTTTTGGTTTTTTATTATTATTATTGCTTCCTTAAACATCATTCAGGACCCCAGCATAAGAGCCATACATATATGGAGCTGTGTGTTTCATCCTCGTAAAGGCTCTTCCTGGCAGAATGGCAGAGAATAATAAGGTGTACAAGAGCCCCATATCTCTCTCCTGTTTGTTTTTTTTTTAAACAGTAAATAAGTGTTTCTGAATAACATACAATACTGATGAAGTTAAATTTCATCCTGGTTGATGGCTATGCTGAGACCAATCTCTCCTAGATTTCCTAAGAACCACTGCTGCTTAGTCCATAGATTCCAGGTAGGTTCTGTATCCAAAGAATGAAGATTTTGATACAAAAAGCACCTGTGTTTACCAGTCATAGTATTCCTATCATGGGAACTGATGTTGAGAAACTCCAAGACTGAGCAGATATTTGAAGACATTCCTGTGTTGCTACAAGCTGAAATAACAAGGAAAGTGGGCTACAAGGCTCTCCTCATGACAAGACAGCTGGATGCTCCTGGACCTCACTTTCTGCTTATCTGGATCCTTGACCCCCGCCTGCACCATTTGATCCACATGCCTACGACTGCTGGAGACATATCTCTTGCAGGAGGAATTTGCCTGTGCCTCATGCACACATCTTACAGCCCACTTACAAAGTGGATTATGGGACTAACACTTCAGCGCTCACAAGTGGGAAACCTGGGAGCAGGTCATGGTCTCCATCACAGGAGAGGTGTAGCAGAGTCAAGTGGGAGGTCAAGCAGAACTAACTGGGTGAGGCTCAGCATGTTTCATGGCTCTCCCCAGCCACAGAGCCTCTAGGTGTTATCAGTGTAAGAGGATCACGAAAAGAAAGTTTAGTAGCTAAATAATTACTTATTTCATTGAATATAAGTAATTTTGTCCTCCTGCTCTCTTTCCCAGATTTGATCTTTTCAAGATAATTTTGTACGCATAATGGAATACTCCTTCCCAAAGCATCCTACAACCAGCAAGACTGCTTGGGCTAGGGAAACCAGGAAGAAAAGCCTTCTCCCAAAACACTGGCAAGCTGCAGAAGAGGAGGGAAGGGACATACCGTAAAATTATGAGTTGTTTAAGAGGAGACTTGTCTTCCATCCTAAGAGGAAATATGAGCTAGATGACAATTTTTTTTTTTTTTTTTTTTGGTCCAATACACTGTATTTTGGTTCAAAATTATTTCTGCTTCTTACTCTCCCATACTGGTATATTAGTAATTTCCCATATAATATATATGTGGCAGCCCCATCCTGGTGTTTAGGATACATTAATTTTTCAGAATTCTTTTGTTGTTTTTGAACATATGGATTCTTCCCACTGTCCCACTACCCATTATTCCATTATTTTAAGGGAAAGCTGACAGTTTACCTTTGGTTATGACCTTCTAGGCTTTTTATGGAGCCCACTATTTCTTAAGCCTTGTGCTGGGCCAGTTGTATCTTCCAGCCTCTTGGCTAACTGGCTGACAGTGAACAACATTTCTTAAAAATGGAGGACTTTCCTGAGGAGCTTTTCTAGCAACTTCTTTGAGTCATTAACTGCTGCAAGGGAGAGAGGCAGGAGGCTGTGATCACTACGAGCAAGCATTCGGTTTTGCCTGGTGACACATGGCTTTCTAAATGAGAGGGCTCTGAATAAAATAAAAAATATCAAAGCCATGTGTCTGCTTGTGGGTGTCACATTCTTTAGGATCACAGTGGCCATCCTTCTGCACGAATGTCACAGAAACGGCTTGGTTTCATCCCACTTGAATGATGTGGCAATGTTGTGAAACAGGGTGGAAAAGCGTCCCAAAAACCGTCAAGTGAAGAAACTGCTGGAGAGCTGGAAAGTGGCTGTAGAGACCCAAGTGCTGTCACTTTAAAAGGGTGATCGGCCTGTGTGCCTTTGAAACCATTTATCACAGAAGCCGTAACATCTGCCACCATCTTGGATTCATTCGAGAAGTGCGTCTCAGTAGCCATTTTAAATATGTTTGTTTTCAATTCAAAACACATAATTAAATACAGGCTGGGATCGAATATATGCCTTGAGCTGCTTTCTCTCACCCTGGTTCAAGCATGGCTTTTTCACAACTATGTGCTTTGAATTGAAAGCTTTTTTTCTTTTTTATTTTTTTTCTTTAAGTTTTTTGTTGGGTTTTCTTTTTTCCTGCAGGGCCTGTTCTTTCTCAAGAATCAATTAAAAGTAAAGCTGCAAATTTAAAGGAGCCTATCTGATAGGAGTCTGAGCATCCTGAGGCCATGAGGCTGCCCAGACTCCTAGGGCACTGAGCAGCTCCTTCCTCCAGGATGGATGGAGCTCGGTCAAGCTGAAGCCTTGCTGTCAGAAGATGAAGCTATGCCTTGTGTTTAATTTAGCCATGTTCCACTTCTCAGACAAGGGACTCAGATGATTTGTTGTCATGGAAGGAATGAGCAACCTTGTTACAAGTCTCCAGAGAGGCTACCAAAAAGGTAGTTATGTTCTTAACATATTGTCCTTAATACACTATTCACGTCCTTTTTCAAGACTTTCTAGGATGCGCTTCAGAGGGACAGTGTGAAGACAGTACTTGGCTGTTAACATTGCCTTAAGTTCAGCTGACTTTTGTCACCATCACTGACACGTTGCAAACAAGCCTGGGGAAAAGACAAGCAAATGCTCAGGAATGAGACACTCCAGACAGACAGGGGATGGGTTGAACCTGCAGTTCTAACATTATCTCCTAAAAAGAAGGGGAGAAAAGCAAGTTGCTAATACAGCAATGAGTCAGAAGCACAGGTAGTGCAATTCTCTGTCCACTCTCCCAAAAAAGAAGAGGGATTTGTGTGAGGCTGGGACAAATCCATCTATCTGAAAATACAGGTCACACAAGTATCCTGAATGACCAAGGTGCTCAGATCCTGGGGCTATGTTTGTGATGGTGGAACATCCCCTTTTCTCAATTCAGGCAGGCAAAAAAGAATAGGTGGGTACTTGGGAATTCTTAATAGACATTCACTCCCCACCTCTGCGTACTGTGGTTCCTGTGCTGAGGAAAACCACGTCCACAGCTGGGCCAGGATGTGCAGCATGCTTTAACCGCTGAATTTCGAGCTGAGATGGGTTCTGAACAATGGATGAACTGGGGCTTTGCAATGTATCATAGTAAGCAGGTATGTGCAGCTCACACTAAGGAAATACAGAAATAGATTATCTCAGATTTCAATCACTTCATGCTTTTAAACATGACACCTTAATTTTAAAACACAGCTTATATGAGGCAGATTTTCTTTCCTGAAGTTGCCTGTTAACACCAGAATTCAGAACTATGCAAACAGAGAAGACCCTGTCATATGTCTGCAGTGAAACGAAGAAGCAGAGAGCTTTTGCATAATTTATGCTCCAAATTTCTATAGGAGATACCTACAACAAATATGTTCCTTGGATGATGAAATATATTCACTATTCTGTCAGTGTTTCTACTGAAAGAGAAAAAAAATGGAGGAACAAAGAGGAAACTAATGAGAATACTACTAATAATAGAGTCTGCAAGAGACTTCTGTCTGCGGTCACAGTCTTGTACAAAGGAGATGGGATGCATCTGTGTTGAAAGTAAGAGTATCTGCTTGGTATGCACTCCTAGTGCGTGTTTGGGAATAGATTGTAAGTCTGATGTGGGGGAAACTGAGAGCAGAAAAATCAAGATACCTGCTGCTACTTGAACTAGCGCTTCCGAAACATGAAGCCAAAGCATGCTTCTAATTTTCTACTACACCCATCTTTTTGAAGTGTCTCATATCCATACAAGGGGGGGTGTTGTTATAGATTTCAAGGAGGAGGGGATTTGCTTTCTTTTTTCTCACGAATCTGTTTCTCATGGGCTTTCTTCTTTGGGCACACATTCCAGCACTACAGATGAGTGCTGAAATTACAGGGGTGAGAATGCAGCCAGGAATGAGTAACATGCAGCCATACGCACAAAACAGAAAACATCCTCTCTGACTAGGTGATAATTAGAAAGGCTGCCACATTGCAGTGTACACAAACAAAGCACATCCCCTTTGGGAATGTGTTTTCTTCCCTCTGATGTGAAATATTTTCATTTGGTGGAGGACAGTTTTTCAGCTGCTCACTGACATACTTTTAAACATAACTTCTTGCTGCAGCAGCTGCTGCCACATATAGGCATATGACCACTACCTAAATGGGTCTAGCTGGTGTTTTGGAGAACAGAGCCAGTGTCTGATTAGAAAGGGTTGATAACTTATCAGTGCTCCGTGCTACCAGACTAAAGCAAATTAAAGGTGTCTTGGAAATAAGCTGCTATCTCATCATCTTCAGCAGAAACACAGACTGATAACCCCACAGCACAGCTGGTGACTGACAGGCTGAGCCAACTATGAGCAGCTGCCTTTTTCTTCCACTAAAAGGCTCATCTTCTCCTGATCTGCTTCCTTTGTATTCAATCCAGAATGCAGGGGCTTTCCTCCGGATCTGACCCATCCTCTGCATTTCCTCATCATGGTCTGACTGTAACCCCAAGAGCCTTGAATGACCTTCTCAGAAAAGCCATATCTCCCCGTGCCAGCTATAAAGGAATAATTTATGAGTAGCAAACAGATGCAAATATGAACTTTTTTGATTAAAGTTATGACAGGGTTGGATATCTGGCAGTGACACATCCCTGAAATCTTTTAGGGGAGGGAAGGAAGGAAGGAAGGAAGGAAGGAAGGAAGGAAGGAAGGAAGGAAGGAAGGAAGGAAGGAAGGAAGGAAGGAAGGAAGGAAGGAAGGAAGGAAGGAAGGAAGGAAGGAAGGAAGGAAGGAAGGAAGGAAGGAAGGAAGGAAGGAAGGAAGGAAGGAAGGAAGGAAGGAAGGAAGGAAGGAAGGAAGGAAGGAAGGAAGGAAGGAAGGAAGGAAGGAAGGAAGGAAGGAAGGAAGGAAGGAAGGAAGGAAGGAAGGAAGGAAGGAAGGAAGGAAGGAAGGAAGGAAGGAAGGAAGGAAGGAAGGAAGGAAGGAAGGAAGGAAGGAAGGAAGGAAGGAAGGAAGGAAGGAAGGAAGGAAGGAAGGAAGGAAGGAAGGAAGGAAGGAAGGAAGGAAGGAAGGAAGGAAGGAAGGAGAAAATACTATTTTTAATCATATCCTTCCTGTCTGATTTTCTGCTTGAAGAGGTGTAACCAATTCAGAACCAACCTCCTCTTGCCAGAGTGCCTCACAGGAAGACTGATTGTGTTGACCCTCTCCAGCTAAGCTTGGCCACTGTTCTGGTATATATGGAGGCAAAAATATCACAACAACACTTACAGTATCAGGGAAATAATACCTAAATTAAGCTAAGAGACATACGTAAATAGTTGCAGTTCTTTCTGGTGGATAATTATTTCAAGTTCTGTGTGATCTTCAGGCAAAAGGAGTCGTGTGAATTCAAAGCATAACTCATTAACTGGCATAAAAAGGTTCATATAGTGAAGGTCAAAGCTGAAACTTGGTTTAGGTTTTATGTTTTTAAGTCTTACTAGACATTCTGCCTTGTATTCTACAAAGAAAAGCACATAGCCTCATAAAAGTTAACAACTCTTAAGTTTGCTATCATCAGGCAGGGAAGAAATGGCAAGATATCATTTGTTTTCAAAGCACATCACTTTCAATATTTGGATGTGATTTTGTATTCAACCAAAGCAAAAATAAAAGATTGTTTGATGAAAAGGTTCAACAGAATTTAAATGCAAATCGTATAAGATGGCAAAACGTTTTCTCTCTTCCATGTACAGTGATAGCAGCAGGCCAATACTGATGTGTTTAAATGTATTCAAAACATGTAATTTACATTTTTCCTCAAAGTTTTAAACTATATGCACCCAGCTTTCAAAAGGGGCTTTTGAACTGAGATGTAAGTAGGACTGACAAAAGCCACTCCTAAATGAACACAGCTGAAGAACTAAAAATATCTGTTCACAAATTTCCAAAGTGGCTGTGGGGCTCTAAATGCCATTATATTCCACTGCCATAAAAGCACTCATGTAGGAAGCAGGTGACATCTTTTAAGATATAACAAGATGAAATAGTGGTCAGTTTTGCAACAGGTTTTGTACTTTATAATGCACATACATGGTATATGCAGCAGCACTTCACACTTCTGCAGTGAGAGACATTTCAGCACAATAGGGTCCTGGTTCAACAAAATCTATGATAACATACCCGAATTTTAGTGTCTAGCAGAACCCACCAATACAAGTCAAACTTCAGCCCCACCACACTCAATAGGTCTCCACCACATATTTAGAGTCAAGCTCAGGCTAAGGTGATGTATTCAGGACCAGAGCCACCCTTCCTCACCTTGTATGGCTGGGGTTGGAATTACTTCCCTTCCTGCCCGACCCAGCTCTACTGGCTGATGTTGGTCCTCAGGCAAAGGGCTGGGACCTCCTTTGGCTCACCATGGAAGGCAGCCAGGATCACAGGGCAGCCCATGCCCTCTGGAGAGGCTGTCTGGGGCCATGGGGCAGGAAGGCAGGCGAGGTTGCCCTGCCCCTCATGCAGCCCCTGCAGCTCACAGCCAGCTGCAATTGGCTTTAGAGGGCTGCAGGAGCACAGGGTTTTCCACAGATCAACAGGAACAATGGAAACAAAGTATGTGGTTTCATCTGAGTCAGAGCAAAATATGCCACAAAGACCTCTTTCATCTTAAAGGTGTGTAAGTAATTCTTGGCCAATATCTGTGTGTGAAGTAGAGTTTTTCCCCTAGTAACACCCCACAGTGGTAGTTTTAAATTGTAGAGAATCCAAGGGCTTTCTGAAGTTAAAAAATCAAGCAACAAAATAGAGGCAAAGCTGTGCCACTGAGCTGAAATTCCTTTGACAGATGCAAAGGTCTTGATGACAGTTATTTTCCAGGTCTGCAGCTCAGCAGCCCTGCCCTGAATGGTTTCCCACATGAAGTGTTTGAAGAAGCGGTTGACGTGTGACTGATGTCCAAGGGCCACTGCCTGGTCTTCTTTAAGGATGGAGCAGGGACAGAAGGAAAGGTGATGCTGATAAGGGAATCTGAACCAAATGTTGTCACATTCTAGATGTGATTAGATGCCCTTGCGGTGACTTGTTACACAACCTGAAAGTGGAAAGGGAAAACCTGGGGTGAAATGCAGCCACAAGAGGGGGAGATGCTTTTCAGCAAAGAGCAAAAGCCAAGAAAGAAATTGTAGTAGATGCCCAAAACTGGTCAGATATCAGAGCTTCTTCTGCTCTGTGGAATAGATGTGATGCTGCAGTAAATTTCCCCCAATCAGACCTACTATCATTTGCATTTATACCTTCACAAGCTGCTGATTATATGACAAAGGCTTGTCTTTAATAAACAACAGCACAATGCTAAAGGCCATTTTTTATAAATCTGGGTTATTTCAGATGTTGCTTTTTCCTTGAATGCTTGAATGAATTAAAGCTTTAAAGCCCAATGTACGTATTAGAATTAAGCGACTTAAATTTGGAATGCTCTCTAAACTTCCAGAAAATGTTTGTATATTTGCTTCCAACAAAATGTATTGATTCATAAATTTCACATTCTTAATATTTGTCATGGCCTATGAAATAACTAAATTATCCTCCATTTTTCCCCAAATATTTTTATCAAATGTCAAGGCCTTGAGGCAAGGACTCCAAGATTTAATGTTATCACTGTGCATTTTTATGTATATGTTTGTTTGTAAATATTCATTGTTTGTAAATAAGCATTATTGTATGTGTTGATAAAACAAACTGTCGTGTAAGTACAAGGGAAAGTGCAAAAACTGTCGTGTAAGTACAAGGGAAAGTGCAAATTTTCCTAGTCTAAAGGAAAACCTGTCAATGTCCTTCTTAACCAGGTGACACACTTCTCTCCAGCCTCAATACCTATCACATACAGCCTGGGTTTGTTCCACTTCTGAATATGGCATGGTCACTACTAATTATTCCCCAGTTTATTATTTATTTGTTGAAATCCTGACTGAGGATGTGAGTGTGAGGGAGGATTTGGTCTGAACTGGCTTTTAAGTCCTGGTGATACCTGTAAGTCCTGTTGATACCTGTCTGGTCTGGCTCCCCATGTTCAAAATAGGCCTGGTACAACACAAATCTGCTCTGCATGGGGAGGCACCTGGCTGCTCCTAAAGTTGAAGAGTAATCTGAAGAACAGCCCAGGGCCAGAAAGACCTTGCAGGGGACACCAGCTGAGCAGTGGCAGCAGCTCTGCTGTGACAGTCTCAGCATCCTGTTGTCTTTTCCTGAGGTGGCTGAGTAGCCATTTTAAATGCCAGCCTTTATCAGGCCTACATTTCCCTAAGTAATGTCCCGTCGTGATTATAATGAACAGAAAAAGATCCACAGTCTGAGAAAGATTAAAGTATGGGCTCTCCCTCTTACCTCACTTTAATAGCTAAAGAGGAACCATGATGAGACTGAGCTTTTACCACAATGTAAATTAGTGGTGTGGGTGTCCCAAAAAATGCATGTCTGGAGGCAGCCAGGTGGTGAGCACTGCTCTGAAAGCAGCTGCAGGAGTGCTCTGTGGAGTTGAGTTCAGCAGGAGTTTGGGTGGGAAGTGTGGATGTGACAGAGAGGCTCTATGGCTCAGAGTTTCCCATCCCTCTGACACATATTGTGACTGACTGTATCAAGCAAGAAGTTGTAGGAAGAAAAAAGGCAAAAAAGGGACAAAGAGAGAAAGAAATCCTCTCTCCCTGGTTCCTATCTCCCCCAAGGTTATTCCTTAGCCATTTGAGACATACATTTTTTTAATCTCCTTCCTCAAGTCCATGGAATTTTAAAGGCTATCCATGTACTGCCTTCACACCTTCTTTTACTCTCCTATGTCCCTTCACAAGCTCTTGCCCTCAGATAACTCTGGGCACAGTTGTATTGCAGGCCCTGGCAGAGGAGGACAGCTGCCTTCAGCATTCCCTCATTTCATCCCCATTCTGCCCTTCACTGGGACTTCAACCCCTGCCTGACCCATGTCTTTGCTAACAGCCTCACAGGGGATTGAGTGGCTCATCCCTGACTTTGGGCCAAAATGCACCTGGGACACAATGAAGGGTGCTGCCTTTTGTTTATTTTCCATTCCACCATTAGTCAGGAAGCTTTACAATATAGTGTTGCAGCACAGATACTTAGTTTGCAAACTCCCGCCGCATGTTCATAGAGTGTCTGCCAAGAAAGATGTCCAGACCATAATAATAACCATACCAAAACCGGTATGGGCTTTATAAAATATGCCTACATGCAGAATGAGAACGCTGGACCTGCAGAAAATGTTATATAGCTTCAAAAGATGAGTTGGGCAGCTTGCTTAGCTCTTTGTGTGATGAGCAGGGTGAGGTCCCTGTCCAGATGTCAGGAGGGCCTGGCTGAAGTCTGAGCTCAGCAAGAAGCTAGGACACAGCAACATGTGACAGCAGGGTGCTGCAAAAGCTCTGCTCATAAATGCACACCAAGTGGGGTGTACCCTCTTTCTCACAGCTGCCAGCTCATTTAGGATGACGTCATCCTGCTTTATTAAATCAAGGCTTCCATCTTGCTTTTGCCAAGAAGACAAACTCAGCCCCGTTTTCTTCCTTAGACATGATATCCAGTTGTCTTTCTGGTTACTTGACATAGGCTCATTTCTACAGGCACTCTGTTTAGCAAGGAAGTTTCAATCCCATTTTACAGGTGTGAATGTGAGGCACAGAGCGTGCTGAGAGACAGCAGGAGCTTTCTTCTGTTTCACCAGCTCTCTCCCATCTATTAGTTTGCTCTTCCTAAAAGCAAGAGGGGATGCTAAACTTCAGGGGCAGTGGGGACAGGAGGAAACAAGTAAAGAAGAAAAAGAAAGGAAGATCTGGAATTGACTGAATGGTGATTTTTTTGCCATGTTTGCTGTATCTAAGCATTCATTTAGAGGGAGCAGCTGAAGGTCCTGGTCGAGAGCATCAGAAAGTGATGGAAAAGAGTGCCTGATAATCCACAGGGGGAAAAAACTTGATCAGAAGGTCAGTGGTAAAATCACCTCAAGTGAACACGTATGGTCCACTCCATATCCCCCCCAATATGTACCATAAATGGGTGCAAGAGAAATTTTCCCATACACACATCCCTTCAGCACAGATGGTGGGGCAGGAGGAACTCTTTTGCCTCTCTCTGTCTCTTGCAGCCTTCCATTCTCTTTTTATGCAACACCTTGTTAAAGGGTTAGAGCCTGCTCTGCCCTTCCAGCTGCTGGTTCAACCCTCACTTTTGGGGTCACCTTATGCTGTAGTCTTTGGAGATTATTTTTACTGCCGAGCTTGCAAAAGGCACACAGAGTGAGGATGTCAGCAGCTCCTCTGATTGCTGCTGAAAGATGAGCTACATGGCCCCACAGATGCCAAGGCTGGGGAGGAGCGAGGAGATGAATGATGAAGAAGTGGGAGGGAAGATTTGCTGTGTCTGAGGAAACTAGGACTTTACTCAAATTCAGGTTTTTGCATCCCTGACCCAAGGGTGACCTGCTGACCTCTCCTCCCTGCCTGGCTCCAGCCCAGCTGTTTCTCCTGAAGGAAAGAGGCCAGACTCACCTCCTGCACTCTGCTTGACAGCGTGTCCAGGCAGACTGCTTCCTGCCAGAGTAAACACAATTACAGAGTGCCATGCACAGGGTTCAGGCCACCTAATGCCAAAGAGGTCAACAGGATAGGTGCCCCAGAAAGCCCAGAGTGGCACTGCCACCATAACAAGTAAATAACTACACATGTGAAGCTCTTCGAAGTTTGTTGATTGCATAGGTAAGAATTGTTGGATGTTCCTTGTTCTCCACATAGATGTAAAAAACTGTAAAATAAAAGTGAAGCAACCCATGAGGTTATGCATACAGCTTACAAATGATGTTCACTAATCAGTTTCCTAGTCAAAAGACCCTAATAAAAATAGCAGCAGCAGCATAAAGCAGGAAGACTAAACCATCATGGACTAGTAAAGAAGCAAAAGATGTATGGCTAGCTCCTGAAACAAAAATTACATGAGAGGAAGAAGCAATATTTTAAAAGCAGTCGAGAAATAATCTAGTCCAAAACCAGGACAAAGCAACTACAATTACATGTACTTGTAATAGGAAGGAGTAGTGATTCCATTACTAAACTCTTTCCTCAGGCAAGAGATCAAAGGAAATTACACCCGTAAGAAGAATGTTTCATGTAATATTGAAATCAAAAACCATGTAAACAAACCTTGAGACAGGTTTGAATATTTTCCATTCAAACATGAGCCTGAACAAACTCTATCTTGCACTGTTCCTGACTTTTGGAGAAGTTGGAATCCAGAGATGGATGGATTAAATTTTTGTGATCTGGACTCATCTTCATGTAGTACTAACAGAATTCAAATCCTTAGCAAGGAATATACAGTAGCTTGAAAGAAAATGCAGAACACAAACAATGTCAAATGAAATGTCAAATGAATCCAACTTCAATAATGTTTGAAAACTAAAAATGAGCCTGATATATCACAAACTTAGATGGAACTAAGACATTCAGTAACTTTTAAGTGGTTAAGAAAAGGAAAATGAGCATTACAGTAACACAAGTAGCAGCACCTTCCAGTATGACTGAGAAAGTTCCCAGGCTGGTGGCAAAGCAGCAACCAAGACCAGCAGCATCCTTCTTTCATACTTCCCCTCTGAGTCAATTTATGTCTGGAAAGTTTATGAGTGCTGCAATGTAGGTGGTGCTGAGCTGGTCAGAAAGGCACAGAATAATAACTAGAGTCCATCACACTTGTTTATACCAAAGTCTAAGAACCCTGGCTGTGTAACACCTACAAATCTCTTCCAACAGAAGTGTTTTGAAGGGGCTAACCCTGCAACCACACTTGGGGACCTAAATTAGAAAACTGATGCCTAAAGCCAGGCAGCTGTGGATTGATTGGCTCTTATCCTTTCCATTACCATTTTCTTCTCACTGATTTAAGACATATCTGCAACATTTCTGTCCATCAGAGTTCCTTCTGGGAATACTGTGGTTGTTTCTCCCCTTTGTGACAGAAATCTCTCTTTTTCAAACTAGCTCCTGCATGCCAGTATTGCTCTGGCTATGCCTGCTCTGGTGAATTCAGCAAGACAAGGCAAAAGGCTTAAGCACTAGCCCATGACTGCCTCTGACATTTGGCTGTCAGCAGGCTCCTGGGAGCCGTGCCCACAGCTGCCTCTGAGCCTGCTTGCATCGCTGGGGCATGGCTAGCAAATGCCAAGAACCATTTTCTCACACTAAAGGTAGCCCTGTAACCTCCCGTCCCTCTCAGTCACTGCCCCTTCCCCATATTCAAGGAGACCACCACAGCTCATTCACAATTACTTTCATGTTAACAAGAGTACATATTCACACAGTGTAGTACCACAGTCCACTGCTATTCCTGGTTTTTTCCTTTGAATCATAACCCTGGAGCCCTGCAGCTCCAGGCAGCCAAGTTTCTTTCAGAAAGAAGATTTACAAAATGAGAATTTCCTTCTCAAGAGCTCATCTGTTTAGTCCCCACCTGCACTCTTAATCCTACCAGTGACATCAGTGGGAATGGGCAGACATTTGAATTTTCAGTAAAAGGCAAAAGTGAGTGGTCTTGTATTCATTGTCTCCACCCACACCCATCTGTTTCCAAAAACAAAAAAAGCAGAAAAGTAAGTTTTTAAAAAGAAGAGAATTAGTAGAAACAACACCTAAAAGACATGCACGCACAGAAATATGGCAGAATGTAAAAGCAAACACTTCTGAATTTCCTGTAACAACAAACTGGATTCACAGTTCAAGTACCCTTTGGCTGTGGTAACCAGGAGCTGGAGCGAGCAGCCAAACGCTCAGCGCGGATGTGGCCTCTCGCCAAGGGCAGGGTAGGAGATTCACAAGAGCCACACTTTCTCTCTCTGAAGGCAGAGTACCAGGAAAGAACATCTCCCTCCCCGAGAGCCAGGGTGGCCACAGAGCTGGCCCAGGTTCATAGGCAGCCTCAGAAATCCTCCCGTCCTTTATGTTTCTACAGAAAGGATATTCCTTTCCCAGCTCACCTGTGCCAAGTGCTTCCCTCTCGGGGCAGCTCAGAGCCCTGCTGCCTGCCACAGACATCTGCAGAGGCTCCTCTGCAAACAGCTCCTTCCAAGCAGCTTAACCCACACAGATTTTTGCTTTGCTGGAAAAGGACATCGCACTCAACTGTGCATTTGAAAAGTCCTTGCACACACATGGACACTCACACGTGCATTCACAAGCGGTGGGGTTAGCAGCTGCTGCCTGGGGACAAGGACATTCAACACTGGCTTAAATCATAACTCCACTGCATCCCCTCATTTGGTGAAAAAACTTGACAGCAAAATGTCTCAGGAGAAGAAGCCACAGGGCTGTTATAGCTTTAACAGACCCCGAGTGCTTATCTCAAGCTGAGAGAGTGATTTCATGGCAATAATTTGTTTAAAGTGCTGCAGATTGCTTCCTATTTCTTCCCAGCAAATGACTTTTACACCTTTCTACTGTTGCTTTTATATGAGCTGCTATGGCAATTACTCTGCGGGGGGCTGTGTAAACATCATACAGACTCTTTTATCTCCCTACCAAAGGCCATAGAAGACACTCCTGAGACCAGATTAAAAGTATTTTCATACCTTTACTCCTTCCTTGAAAAAAATATTGTTATTAAGTTGCTAACAGAGTTTTCTCTTATTCTTACAGAACCCATTCAAATGTACTTCCAACACAGACTGCCTGATCCCTGTATGTAGTCCCTTTGAAGGGACCTTAAATAAAGTAATAAATAAAATTACTGAGAGTTCATGGGGGCAAGGAACCACCCCTCCTCTGCTAAAAGAAGAACATCTCTGATAAAATTATTTCAAATTGAATTTACTCTTTTAGAAGAGCTGTGGCTATACAGGAAATGATCATGGTTAATCTGATCATCTGAGGAATCCTGTTCTGGTATCTCTGGTACATCCTCTTATTCTCCAGTGCCAGCACTAGGTGTTAGCTGTCTGTTTCTCTCATCTCTGCAAGGAACAGGTTCATGCAATGACTTTTGGAGGCTGGCCAAGGCACTTTGCATGTTTGACAGGAGCTGCAGCCCAAGGATATGGTTTGGCCCATGAAAGTTTTCTTCTCAGTCCCAACTTCAAATTTTCTGCATTCTGTGGTCAACAGCACTCAGAGATATTGCACCCCATCAGATCACCTGTGAAGCCCAAGCTCCATCCCCATCTCTGTCTGATTAACCAGAGCTCACTACAGAGTCTAGCCCAGTTTTAGGCTTTTTTCTGCCTGTTTTGTTCTGATTTTAAGAGGACTTAAAATAGCTGAACCAGCACAAAGTTAGAGCAGCACAGGAAGATAATACAAGATCTAGCATAAATCCTCCTGGTACACAGCTGGGTGGTCAATGGGTTTTGGCACACTTCTGCTGATGATGTGAACTTCTTCTCAATCAGTGTTTTACGTCATGTGACCATAGTGGTGGGTTTTTTCTTGTCAAGAAAATCCTTATATGATCCGTGAAGAGTGAGAAAGACACCCTGATAGTAATTGGTAGAAAGAGAATGACAGAGGATTAAAGCTTGCAGGATGATTAACTCAATAATTCACTATTTTAACTAGGATTTTGATGCAAGTTTCATTTTAATGCTTGATTTTTAGTTGTGTGGGGGATTTGATAGTTTCACTGCAATTTACATAAAAATAATTACTGAAGTTCTACATGCTTAGCACATATTATCTTCCTTTCTATGACTTAATGCCACATAGTCTAATATGATATTTCTTCTGATATTCTGTGTGAATGAGATGTTTCAAATGTCTCATGGATGAAGTCCCAAAATCAAAAGGAAACCTTTTAACACTTTTACCTGTAGACAAAATGGGAAGTCTCTGTGGTGTTATCATAGATCCTTAATCACCATTTTCAATGTTGTATACAGTTTATATTATTATTTCATTTCACAATCTCTGAACTCATATTCATTTTGAGACAAGGCAAATTTGAAAGCAAGCACACCAGTTTACTTCCAAAAGCTGCCACTGCCATGGTCTCAAGGATGAAGAGCACAAGTACAATGTTCTGAGGGGAGCACTCTTAGTTTTATCCAGTTGTGTTCTTCACCTTTTCTGAATTATGGGTCATATTGGTCTTCCAGAGCATTCACTGCCCTGCTGGTCCCTCTGATGCTCATCCACCCCCTACTGATACAGCATTAATAATACACAATGGCAGCTTCTTACATTAGCCTCCTACAGTAAGTTTTGGGTGGAATTTTTTCAGTGTTTAAAATGTGTCATCAATATCGTCAGAGAACAGGACTCCAGCAGATAAACTCACATTCAAGAAAGGGAATAAAGGGTATTATGCACATCCTTACTTACAGAGAGTTCTCTTCTCATCTGTATATGCACTTCTGGGCAGCAGAATAACTCCTCAGCTTTAAGAAAAAAGCAGATACTCATCAATAGGCTGTACAACATCTGTTGAAAAACATGTGTGCAGCATGATGTCGAACAGGGGAGCGTGAGCTCATTAGGATGTTAGGAGAGGAGTTTCCTTGTTCTTTGCACTCAAAGCCCATTGCTGTCTCCAGGTGGCAAAAACATTAAAATAAGACCAACTGTGCAACTCTGCTTATTTCACACAAGCGTGAATTGGTCTGGTACAAGAACTGTCTGTCAAGTAAATGAAATGAGATAAGCAGGACTAACACAGTATTATGCTCTTGGCATAACAGCAACTCCTGTAACACTATCTAGATGGCTCCATAAATTGTTCTTAAGTACTCCAAGTGTTTTTACATGCATTTTTTTCACAAACAGGCTTGGTAACATTGTTCTTCCTGACCTTTGCACACCCCTGTACAATCCCCTTCGGCGCTCAGAAAGTAGAACTGTAACTGTGTGAAACAAAAGCTGAAATGTTTATTCACAGCAGTACTAATTGAAGTAAGGTCTTCTGAGATCTATTTATTATACATGCCCATGAGTACATGAAAATTCAATGCAATACTGCCCCCTATTAAAAAAATATTCTTTTGCCCAACATGGAAAATCCTGATTCAGGTCCCAAGATGTCTGCAATACTACTTAGACCAAACAAAAAGGAAACTGCTGTAAAGTATCTGATGATCACTTACAAGCCAACACAGAGCTAACTAATTAGTTCCTTAGTATGATCATATTCAATCCTAATGCCTGAATGTTGGTGTGAATGGTGGCACTATTTCACCACAGAAACTTGTTTCAGATTAAAAGAATACAGTGGCTGTGTCTAGTCCAAGTTGTTTCCCAAATACAGTCCCCTTCAAGCCATTTTATACAAATGAGACTATTTCTAACCTGTTTAAGTAGAAGAGGAGGAGTACTCAGAAAAACTTCCACTTCTCCAGCTACCTTTAGCAACTCAACTGCCACGTGGTGTTATTATAGAGCTCTGGGAGAGGTGCAGGGCTCCCAGGCTGCCTTACCCACCCTGGGTGTAGGGGACATTAGGGAGAAGAAGATCCCTGTGAGGGATGCCCCTGGATGCCTGCCCACAGGTACAGAGAGATAATAGATACCAAATTGTATCTATACACTAATGTATATACAGCTTAGTATAAAATAAATATCCAGATTATTTTCCAGCCTTCTTTAATCACATCTGACTAATCACAAATCTCTCCTTAAAACAGAAAATGAAAGGAAATAAAAGAACACACACAGAGAATTCAATTTTGTCTAACATTTCTGTCTAAAATATTTCTATCACTTCTCTGAGATATTTAGGATTTTCTGTTGCTTGCTTGTCTGTCTCCAACTGTCCTTTCAGAAGCTCTGGGGATTGTGAGATGAAAACCCTCAACAGATTATTGTCTCCAGGATCTCTTTACCCATGCACTCAGGCTCAGCTGCCATCTGCCTCACAGCCTAAACCAGTTCAGGTTAACAGGGCTGGCTGGGAGCAGCTGAAGAAGGAATTCTTCAGCTTTCCTCACACCCCTGAAAGAAGTGCAGTCACTTGTTGCTTCTAACTCAAGGGTAGCCTCAGGGAATGTTCATGGCACTTAGGCTCCTAAATCATTGCTGTGAAAGCTTAACCCCAAATCTGGAGCATGATGTGTAGCCACTAAATGCAGCATGATGTGAAGAGACTTGGATCTCTCTACTCTTAGTGGTTTGACTGTGGCTCCTTGCTAAAACAAACTTTTTAACAAGTTTGTCTCTGGAAGCCTCTGGATTTATTATCCTTGCAGTGTTTGTTCTTAGAATGGCCTGTTGCAGGAAACACTTAATATTTTGCATTCTTTTTGTATCTACTAACACACAAACTTCAGGCCTGTAATTCTATTCTTTGCAGTAATTGCAAATCATTTCATCTTCTTTTACACTTCCATTTCTCTATTACTGCTCAAAGAGCAATTTGTGAGATAGATGGTGAAGAGCAGATGACAACAGCAGAACCAGCAATATTGCTCCTCATGCATCCTTCCAGTCTGTGCTGCTCTTCCATTTGGAAAGAAGAAGCTGATTTTTATGCAGGTTATTTTGTTAGCTCTGCTCAAATGATGCAGTGATAGCCTACAATGTGTGAACGCTTTCCTCTGAGACCCCATGGACCATATGGACTCCAAAGAAGTTGTTCTAGGAGATATTTGCCTTATTTTCCACTTCTGCAGAAAACTGCAAACCTGAGAATGGAAAAGGCAATAATTAACTACATTCTTGTTTCCTGTTAACAAGAAAAGTAGTAATTAATTATCCAGTGTAGCAAATTCTCCAACTTAAGAGCAACTCTTGTAACATTTCATGTCATTCTACTAGGGTACTTTTCAATTCATTAGCTTCAATGAAAGTCTCTCTTTTCAGTTTATTAATAGAAATTTGCCATGAAAATTTATTTCCTATTGTGTAAGAATTTTTATAACTAAAGCTTATTATCACAGGATCATAGAACCATTTAAGCTGGAAAAGATCTATGAGATCATGAGCCCAGCACTGCCAGGTCCACCACTGAACTCTGAACCTAAATGCCTCCTCTACACATCTTTTAAATACCTCCAGGGCTGGCAACTCAAACACTTCCCTGAGCAGTCTGTCCCAATGCTTGAACACCCTTTTCATGCAGAAATATTTCCTAATAGTCAATCTAAACGTTCTTGGCACAACTTGAGGTTGTTTTCCTTTGACCTATTGATTGTTACCCGTGGAAGGAGAACGACACCCTTAGTGTCACCATCTTCATGCTGGAGTGATTCTTGACACTGCATATTTCAGGCCCTTGTAGGCAAATCTATTTGTTCTCTGTCATCTTTAGTTACCTGGTTTCTCACCACATAAATGTACAGCACAACTGTCAAAAGAAGAACATTTTCTGTATTTCTGTATTTACTTACATTCTCTTGTCCCAGTTTTCTCAGGAATGTAATATGCTACAAATTTTTATCTATTGTGTATTTTAAGGTCATCACATGTTTTTTAAAGTGGATCACAGGCAAATGAAATGGCACAGAATGGCCAAGTTAGTGGCATTTCTTGATCATGCTTCATTCTAGTTCAAGAAAAGAAAATACTGGAAATTATTCAATCTGCTTATCAATGAATATGATAACACAATTCTTACCTTTATGTAAATGAAGAAACTTCCTAATTTTATATTCAGTGCTGTTACTCTGCAGATTGGAAGTAGATATCAGTTGAGAAAAATATTTTCTTTTAAAGGCACAAGCTCTAGAGGACTCAGACAGTTTGGCAGTATGTCTGGCCGTAGATAACATAACACCTATTGTTCTTAAACCTCTTTGAAATATGAATGAAATCCAACAGAGAGTTAGCAACTCGGCTGATTTCACTCATCATGAGTGGTATCATATAACCGAGCAACAGTCAAGTCTGAATCCTGCTCCTGGAAGGAAATGCCAGCTACCTCGAGGCAATTCCATTCCTAGCAAAATACAAAGCTCCCCCAGTTGCAAGGATGCAAGGTCACAGTGAGAGACACTTCAGAGAGCAGACAAAGACACTGGATGTCAACTGAAAGAAATGAAGCAGGAATAAAGAAACAAAAACCAGGTGAGGGTTTCTCTGTTGTGAGAGGAAACTACACAGGTGCCTTAGCTGCTGTTCTCCGTGGAAAAGAAGAGGTGGGGCTGAGCTAGGAGGGTTGGAAACTGCATGTTAACAATAAATGGATTTTTGCCTAGAGTGTAGACAGCTTTGGCCAACACCTAACCAGTACAGTGATACTTATGCTATTATTCTATCAGACCAGATTGATTCTTGACTGCTTTAAATTGCATCAGAAGCTGGAGTCTGTAGGCTTAGGGAAGCAGTAAGTTTCTGCAAAGCATCCTGCATCCATGTTTGCTCTTTAACTCTTCAGAAATCCATCTCTAGCTATAGGAGTTTTTTTGTCTGCTTCAGCCTGTTCTGACACATTCTGACTCCTACTCCTCTGGCGTATTCAAGCAGGAGATCATAGTTAACACAGCAGCATGTGTCATTTTGGGATGGCATCCATCTTCACAGGCCTTATTAGTTAAATTATAGGCCCTCATCTGTTCAGAGATCAATTTCCAAAACATTTTTTAAATGCAGAGACATATTACATCACTCATTCCACACGATTTAGCAACTTTAGCATCCTACAGTAAAAGCTTCTCAGGGATGATCCACAACATACTGCCCAGACGTTAACTAAATATTTATAATTTATATTTTATCACTATCTAACTTTCTTTTTCATCTTTCCCCTTTATGTCTTATATTTTTGTAACCTAGGCCAGTAACATAATACTGAACCTTATATGCAGAGCAGCCTTCAGCATCCTGTCCCTAAATTTGAATGGGAGCAGAACTGATTTGCAATACAGTCCAGTTACCCTGCCTTCGTGTTGTGCAGCTGGGGAAAAACAGGGAAGTTACTCTCTAGCAGGGTAACTCTGAGTGTTCTTTGCTGGAGTTTACCACTGATATCAGTTTTTAGAGTGCAAGAATCAGTATCTCACAGAAAAAGCTGCTTTCCAAATTTTTATATACTAGTATGGCGTTTTCAAATGGGTTAATAACAAGCTACTTCTGGCAGGACCTTCACCATAAGCTTTCTCTATGTTTCTGACTGCACAGCTCTGTTAATCAATTTTACACCGCTAATGTTCCTGATCTACTACCCAAATGTGCCCTCAAGGGTTTCTATGATCTGCTGTAAGCCTGATAGTATATTTTTTAAATTAGTTTGCCTGAGAGGGGAAAAGATTAAGGCCCTCTAGACCCTTGACTACCTACTTTTAGGTTTTTGCCAGAAGATGTATCTCTTTTATCTCTCTTGCAGAGAAAATTTCTCTCATTTTGTGGCACTGGAGGTAATACTTCAAAGCCACCCTCTATAAATTGAAGGACAGAAACCCGAATATCATTAGCTCATGGCAGCCATGCTATTGGCTCCAGGGGGAAGAACAAATTCTGATATGATCATGGGTGCAGCTTTTCTTTGCACTAAATCTGGGTTTGCCTCAGAGAATGTTTTTTAGGTACTTCCAGTGCTATTATTTTTGGCATAATGTGCAACAGGTTTTATCTCCCAGAATTCTTAGTGCTTTATCTCTGCCTTGAATTTTCAGTTTGCATGGAGATGCAAAATACAAATGGTCACAGATATTTTCTATGGTCAATAAGTTAGAGAGAGCTCACAATGTATTGTCCTGCTTTCTGAAGCAGGTTTTCTCCTGCAGGATAACCCCATTATTTTAAAGAAACGTTTCACTGAAGTCACATTAGCATAAAGGAATGCAGAGGACCAGTGAGCACTTGACTGTATTTGTGCATAAAGGTCATAATTGTATCTTTCTTTTGCAGTTTAATACCTAATTTCTCTGCAGAACAGCAAGTATTTGTAATGCTTTTCATTGTACTGCTCTATTTATTTTTTTTCATGGAGTTCTGCTAAAATTCTCTGCTGCAGTCCTATTCATGTAAATCTCAATACAGGCACTTCAGAGAGAACAATTTGCTGCACAAAAATGAAAACAAAACAAAAGGACAGACCAAGAACTGTTTTGTCCGTCCCCATGACTTGGAAAACAGAAGAGTTTATCTCAAATATGAAGCCAAAACTATATCTATAGTCTTAATTAACTATGCCACGCTGTTAACAAATTTACCAACTGTGAAAGCTGCAAGCATACAATGTGGAAATCAATCAAATGCATTTTAAACCATATTTACAACTACCACAGAGTAAGAAAACAACATAGTTTTTGAAGGTTGATTCATGGTTCTGTGCTATTCATTTTAGATTTCTATATATTTCTGGTTTAATTTTCTTAAGATAAGAATTTATCCCTTGTTAATGACATCAGAATTTCATCTCTTCCACCAGGAAATCTATCGGAAAGCTGACCCATCATGACTTAAAAAACTCAAGAGACAACCAAGAGTCTATCCTGGCAATGGACAGCCTGTGAGGTACACTGTTACCTGCCCCCAGATTGTCAAGTAGGGAGGGAGCACCCTGCAATTATTAGTGGGAATATTGTCAGTATTGCCCTGCTAACAACTTGGGACCCTGAGAAAGTGATGCCAAAATTCTGTCTGATGCAGGCCGGGCATCCGCTTCTTTCTGTAGCTGTCTTGTAGTTCTGTAGTCTTTCTTCATTATCTGTCATGAAAAAATGACAGCTTGCAAGAATTAATATCATTAAATAGTGACACAAATAATTTAATAAAGATTTCCAAAAAGAAGATTAAATATTCCACACTACATCTTATGTTCCTTTGAAATATCTATTATTATGAAGGAATTCCAGAATTCATCAATACATTTATTATTATACATTATATTTATTATTTCCCAGGGAAAAAAAAGGATTTATTGCATACATTTTGCTGCACAAAACACTGGTAAGATATCAGAAAGCTTTTGGAATTTTTATTTTCTCAAAACTGTCCTGTGCCAGACTGGATGAGACAACTGAAGGAAATAAACTTTGTTCTGCTCCTGGTATGCCACAGTGACACAAGAGTATTGCAAGAGTGACCCAAAGCCTTCACTTCTGGGTTTGCCACAGGGGGAGCTGGGAGGCATTTCAGGAGGGGACTGCAACCAAAATAGTTTTATTCAGGGATACTTTGGACTGGGGAAAAGGAAGTGTATAAATCAAACCAGAACACTTTACCTATTGATTTATTTTATGTTTAAACTGTTTCTGACCACATTTAAACTGTTTCTGTTCATGAGCAGCTGTCAGGAGAAGTTATGTCCTTCTACTTTTGATGTTTAGATTGTATTTTCACTACTAATTGACTCTAATGCTTATGTTTAGTATCAAGAGCTAAAAAAATACAATCAGTATGTTCAAGATCATATGAGATTAGATGAAGCAAGAAAATGTTCCCAGGCTTAAAACTTATTATTTATTCTTATATAATACCCTTTCTCTTTCATAGGTTTGCTTTATATATATACAAAATAGCTATTGTTCTTCAATATTTTTCTAATCCTATACTTCTTTTCTGGCAGACAGCTTTTTTATCCAGAATTAGATGAGGGTTTCTGGCATGCAGTTGCAAGGTAAGTAGAATTGTAGATGCAGATTTCTTGACTGAGACCACAGACTCAGATCAGTGATGAAAGTACAGCACAGCTATACAGAAAAGTCTTTCCAATGAAAATTTAGATACAAGTTTCAGACTTGGGAAAGGATTCCAGGAGCTTTTTGAATGGTAGGCTGGAACAGCATAGGAAAGCTGGCCTGAGATTTGATATTCACCACTGATATATGAGTGTTTGGGAGCAGTATTCATTAGCAAATATTTATTAGTCAGGATTGAGTCATTCATTGCCTAACAAATGAGCCTAACAAATATGTAGATGAATGGGAGTTGTCTACCTTGTGCTTCTCAAGGAATAGAAACCACAGCCTACTATCTTCTCATTAATATCTCTATACTGCATGCTTACAAAATGAAGAAAAGCTCATAAGCAAATGTCCAGCCCACTTCCAAGCTCTTTTAGCAATCTCTCCCAAGCACAACTCTGTGTGTCCTTCTGCCCAGTGTTGCTAGGACCTGACCATGAATTTCCCTAGAAAAGAGAAGCACAAAGATCTATACTCTGCTTTTAAGCCATTCATGCTTACTCAAACCTGTCCCAAATATCAATAGCATTTACAGAGCTTTCAAGAAAACAGCTGGGGCTGGGGCCAACACTGTGCCATGCATGTGTCCCTCACTCTGCAGGACAAGGTGCATCCTTTGCCAACCAGCACTGGCTCAAGAACATTTTGATTCTCCTTTACCAATTCCCTGTATCCAGTTCATACTCAGTTCCCCTCCTCACTGTGAAGTAGAATGGAAGGAGGAAAACTGTTTGCCCTTTTTCTCTCTTCATTGCAGTCGTGGTTAACAGTTGTTTCTGTGTCATCTGCAGTGCTCCAATGATCTACCAGGTTTTGAGGTGTAGAGGTTGCAGCAGGACAGTGCATTAAAGACATGATGAGCAAAGGTCCTTCTCACTGCTCTCCCTGTGCCTGCCAAGGAGGGAGACAGAGCAGTCTTTTTCTTTCCTTCCAAAAGCTGTGTCCTGGTGGGAGAAACAGGAGAAGGAGGGAAGATGAAATGGAAAGTGGGGAGGAGAGAACTAAATGGCAAGAGATAAAATATGGGAGGGGGAGAAGGGCCTTGCATAACCTTAGGACTTGGTGCAACCTAGTCACACTTTTTTCAGTTGCAAGCTCTTCAACAGCTTGCTAGACCATTCAGAAAATGCTTCCACAAGAAAGGGATTTAACTTCTAAAAAACCTCTTATTTTTACTGTTGTTATACCTTGATAATTTCCAGGATTTCTGGAATACAGTTTCCTTGGAAGACATAGAAAACCATATAAAAAATTATTAAAACAAGAAACATACATAAGAAATTAATAAAACACTTGCTGTTTTGCCTCTTGCTTCCTTTGATAAAGGAGGCCATTAGCACCTTTCAGCTGAACAGCTTCCACCCAGTTCCTGTGCATGACAGCACACATCAGGAGAGTGTCCACATGAGACTGATATATTCCTTAAAACTCCCAAAGCACACACAGTGCACCACTGGCTGATACTGCAGGCCTCCAAGACTGCAGATTGAAATCTAATTTTATATATATTTATATTTATATTTATATTTATATTTATATTTATATTTATATTTATATTTATATTTATATTTATATTTATATTTATATTTATATTTATATTTATATTTATTAATATACATATATATTTATATATATTAATATAATATGAATTATATTTATATAATTTTATACACAATACTCTCTATTATATAAATTAAGTGGAAAAGTCCTGATCCTTTTTTGAAAGGAGAAGTCTACTCATTTTCCATGCATAAAAAGCTACATCAAGAAAATTGTGAGCCATGGATTAAAAATGGCACCTTTAAAATACTTCAGTGCTTATGATTTGAGGACCTGTAGTCCACAGCAAGCCACTAACATGCAGGAAAAAATGCTTATACCTCAACACTGGTATGCCACTGCCTTTCAAAATCAACCTCTGTCCTTCCTCAAAAACATATTTTTTTTTTAATAGAAATAAAAGCAAAGCCATGCTGGATTGTCTTTCCTATTCCAGCCCCCTCCCCATCTTTCTTGTTTTCAATTATGGGTTAAAACACTGAAGAAGAAAGTTTCATATCTCTTGATGCAGAGCTTTAATCTTAAAGAGAGTGAAGCAGAAGGGAAGTGAAGAAGGCAATGGGAAGCCCCAGCGGGCGCAAATCATCTTCTGTAGTCTGTGAAGAAAAAAGCAAAGATGGAGCCCAAGGACACCATGGCGTGCTCTCCCTGTTTACTCTAGAATATCCCCAATTTACTGACAGCACAAAGCAGTACCGGATTGTTTATAATGTCATTCCTCAAGAATGCAATGTCCCACCCTCTCCCACTCTCAGCTTTAAACTTCTTTGATGAACACAGTTTTCCAGTAAAGACAACATGATATTTGGCCAGAGTGGTGGAATAAGAAACATGATTCTTTTCATGTTGGACACTTGTGTAATATTTCTCAACATCCAAAGCTGGGTTTATGCAGGATTACAGCAATCCTTTTATTATTCATGAAAGATGACAGCATGCCGTGTGATAATGTTTAGGTTAGTCATCATGCAATTTACAATAGCTTATGTGGAGGGAAATATGAAATCTTAGTTTGTAAAATGAAGTCTTTAATTAGTTTCATCTGTCCAACATTTGCTCTTTTTTTTTTTTTTTTAATTCAAGCAGTAAATATCTTCCAAAAGATTCACAGAGCGGGAACTTGTCTTCCAGCAACAGCTAAGAAAAGTGCTTATTAATGCCCTGAGCCTGCCATGTATGACACAGCCAGGTTTGTCACGCTGTGTATCTCAGGTCTGTGTGAGAAATTGCACACAACCCTTTGTAGCTCCTCCAGGCCTGTGAAGGCTTGCATGTCCTATGCTGGAGAGCAGCATTCCTCCAGTGGAAGAGGAAAGGAGACAACCCTCAGCCCATGACCACCACCTCCTCATGTAGGTGTTGCTACTCCCTCCACCAGAGCAGCAGAGACATAGAGACATCCTTCCAGGCAGAGGTGAGGAAAAAGCAGGGAAAACCACACGTGAGACCTGTTGAGATTAACTTTCCCAAAATGTCTCCATCCGACCCTCTGGGTGCTATCAGTAATGTTAATCGTAGATAACTTCTAAAGGCAACAATATGAGGCATGGACAGGCTTTATTGCAGCACAGCCATAAATAATTAAAAACAATGTCATAAATGAACCTGTCAAAACCAGCTGGCATAAAGTTACACTGACTAATCTGATCTGACTGCCAAAATCAGCACACAAGAAAGTCTCCATCTGTGAGCTGAACGCCCAAGGTGCTCAGGGGCCCTGTTGTGCATGCCTGTCTCAGCTACCCAGAGCAAAGATGCTGCTCAGAGGTGCCCTGTGAGGGCAGGTGAGTGTCCCATAGGACAGAGGGGTGTGAAGGACAGTCCTTAATTGCCAGTGTACCTCACCATATGTTATACACACAGCCTAACACTGGAATTTTTTTTTTTTCTTTTTGGAATAGGATAAAATACTTCAGGGAAGGCTGACCCTCCAGTAAAATTTTTTATTGCATGTACACACAACAGATTTTACCTACATGAACTGTATTAATAAAGTGTCTCTGGTTGTCTGAAGATTTACTCAGAGCCAAGAAGTTAAAACTACACCCTTAGCGGCGAGGCTTGAGCATTTTTAAAGTGTGACTTTTCTCCTCTTTTTATTGTGCTAAAAAAAAATAGCAAAAAGGAAATTAATCTGCAGCTGACCAAAACACACTTCCAAACACATGCATCATAAAAAACTGGCATTTTTGGAAGATGACTGTTGGCCACGCATTGGTGATGTTGTTGGAGTTTTTCCTTTAAGGTCAGACATTTAATCTAAGTACTATTAACACTTAAATAATTTGCCAATTTTTTTCCCTTACTAAGCTTCTTTTTAAGATGGTTATTTGGTTTGTTTCCTTTAAAATTGTGTTTCAAGCATGATTTTTAATGACATTTTAATAACAATATCCCTTTAAAATGTCAAATACATTTTTGGGAAATGAAAAATATTTCAGAACAGAAACCTTGCAATTCCAAATCAGCCTCAACACTTTCTGTGTTGCACTCTCTTATTCATGGCTGACTGTGCATTTCATTGAAGTTAAAAAATCACTTTTGCTGTGTCTGCACACATATATACATATAAAAACATATACAAATACACACACATGTATACTATTTGTCCAAGGCCAATTTGGATAAAGAAAAAGCGAGAAATGCCTGAAAATGGTGATCTCTGGTGGAATAACTCTGTAGCTACAATAAGCACCAAGGTTACCAGGAGTTTGCTTTCTCCATCTAACTGCAATTAACATCCTAGCAGGGCCTGGAGACATTGCTGTAATTGTAATTTATTAGACTGAGACAACGATTTCTTGATAGTCTCTCCCTTCTGTTGAGGGAAACCTACTCACTTTTTTAGTATTTATTTATGTATTTGCAGCTGGATGTATTTTTGAGAGGATCCTCCACCCCATTATGAGACCAGAGCTAAAGCTGACGAAAAGCACTTCAGTGTTTGAAATTTTTTTCATGACACACAACCTTGTCTGCATCTCTCTTTTGCATTAGGACAATGAAAAGAAAGGGGGACATTATCCTTGCACACACTGATACGGCATAAATATTTTGAAGTTACTCGCGTAGATAAGAAAAAAATGTTCCTCTTTCTGTACCCCTTTCTGCATCACATTTTGCCAAGAGCTGCTTCATTTATCTATTGTCAGGCGTGATGCATAAAGAATTGCGTGCGCTCTGATGGGAGCTTGTGCTCGAGTGACGTTAGGGCAAAAGCCCGGCAGGTCGGGCGCGGGCACAGCGGAGGGAGGAAGCTGTGACACTTCAAGGCACTTCAAGGATGATCTTCACTTTCCATCTAACCTCGGCCGCCGGACATGCAGCGCCAAAAGGCCTCCAGCTTTGACTGTGAGCAGGTCGTGGAGCAGGTGCCAGCCGCACAATTCCTGCTTGGTCCCGCTCCCGGCGCTGGGAGCCCGCAGGGCTGCGGTGCGTGCCGCAGGGCACACCGGGCATAGCAGGGAACACCAGGGAACACCAGGGCACACCGGGAACAGCAGGGAACACCGGGCACACCAGGGCACAGCAGCCTCGTCTGCCCGTGCCGGTGCTCACAAGCACGGCGGTAAATCTGCCGTGGCTCGCACAGGACCGAGGGCTGGCACCCACCGCCTCCCTGCCCGCTCCTAATCAGGCTTCCTGCAGCAGCGGCAGCGCCGGGGCAGACGGCGGCACATTTTTGTGCCGGGTACCTGCCTCAGTGCAGGCCTTTCCTTGGAATTGCAGCCCACGGGCAGCCGGCCAGGGTGGCAAAGGAGCTGCCGGGGCTCGGTGGGGAAGTCTGGGAGGAAGGCAGCCCCGTGCGGAGAATGGCAGGAAAGCCGGCCCGCTTCCCGGGGCTCCGTCTGCCGGGAGGCAGCGCGGCGCCGGGAGCCCGCCCGCCCCGCAGGCGCGTCCCGGGATTTCCGAGCCGCAGCCGCAGCTCCTGCTAACAGCCAAATATTTCACTCTAGAGACATACTACACTTCCTGATATAGGATGCACTTGCATGTCTCCTGGTGACCTTAAACACTAATAAAGGAGTCATAATACGACCTAGACGGGCCTTGAGAGCCAGCCGGCACACGGGTGGCTGAACGGGAGGCTGGAGGGGTGGGAGCGCTTGTCTGCTCTTTGTTCGGCAGCTTTCGTGTCGTGTTCCTTCCCTTTTGATTATGCAGAGGAAGGGATTTTAAAATACACTTGTGTTGCCCTTTTGCCAAGAGCAGAAATTAATCCAATGTGCTGGGAGAGAAAAAGCTCCGTGTGCTGATGGCTGGGGCTCTCCGGCATCTCCCGGCAGCTTGCATCTGACCCAGGAACCATATCAGCTCTTCCTCCCCACAACTGCAGCCCAGCAAGGAAAAGGGCAACACAGTGCAAACACTGATCCTCCTACGATCCTACTCACTTATTCCCACTGCCTGCGCAGGCAAGAAGCTGCTGTGCCTATGTATCGTGGCATTTTAAGGCTGCCTTGCAGTTGTAAGCTCAGAGAGACATCCAGCTCCCACCCGAATCACAGGAAGAAGGAATGGTGAGGTTCTCGGTGATGCTGGGCCAGAATTTCTTCTGCTGACCACAGAATTTCTTGGACTCAAAAGAGTGGAGGACTTAGCCCCTTCAGGGTAGGGAAATATAGTCTATTACATGCTGCCTCCTGCCACATGTGGAGTTTCCTACTGCCTTGGCCCTACAGCTCAGCAAAAATAAGCAGAGAGAGGTTAATTTTGGACCATGCTGGCAATCCAGCTATCAACCATAAAATGTGCTCAGACTTGCTAAGTAATGAGTGAATGATGACTTTGTTACAGGCAAAATGGTACAGTGTCACAGTGTTAGAGATCAAATGCAAGCGGGGGAGAAACAAGAGACCACCAGGATGAGAGTCAGACTTTCTCATCAGCAGAGAAAACTATTTTACTCTTTTAATAGCTCTAAAAATACTCTATTTGACCATGAACCTATGTTATTTAGATCTGTTTATTTGTAAAAGGAAGGATAACAGTCTTCAGCTCTATATTACATAAGATCAGCTGACATTTGCTATGATATCATAGACCAACAAAATGAAATAACTCTCAGAGAAAATATTGACTTTCTTTGTCTGAAATTAAGCCAGCAGACAGAAGAGAGATGAATATAAAATAAGAAAAAATATTACAGCAGTCATATCCAAACTAAATTTAGATACAAGTGAGGCATGTCCTAATTTAGGAAAGCGCAAGAAAAGATCTTAAGCATTATTATCTCTAATATAAAAGCTTTAAGTTGCAGAAAACAATACTCAATAATAACATCCTCCAACACTTTCACAGAACTCCCACTGATTTTGGCAGGAGCTATGCACACATTTTGCAGGGAGGCCTTCAGCTGCATGGAGAAATAGGAGGTTGAACCTGTACACATGGCAATTCTTAATGGTCATTTTCACTACACAGGCCAGCCACTCAAAACACTTTAAGCCTGCTCTCAGCTAAGACACTAATCAAATAACCTCACATCTGACATGCCCTTAGAGTATCCGTCTGCCTTCAAGACTCTTTCCCAGGATCTGACTGACAAGGGCAATTAATCAGGGCTGGGTCCACTGTAGCCAACAATGTGACGTCAGGGCAAAGTTGGTGAGAAGTCCGCACCAGAGCTCTTTTTTTGCATCAACTTTGTTCTCAACATAGTTCTGTTGTTCACTTACACCTCATTTTTTAAAAATAAATACACAGTTTTAAAGCTTCTGGTAGAATACATTTCTCAACTTGACTCAATTCAGTAAACTTTAATGGAATTTCTACAAAATCCTATTCATTTGCATCCCACTTTTTGCCAAGAGGAAAGAAGCAATCATGACTGTCTGAATATTTTTGCCACAGAGACTTTTCTAGCATTTCTTCTGTATGTTGAGAACAGTCTCCTGCATAAGTTTTCTAGGGTCTGATATGGTCACTTGTTTTTTTTAATTCACCATCATGTGTATGGAAAATATTCTCCTGACTTTTCCCAAATTCTTCAGTTTTAATCCAATGCATCTGAAAAACAACTTTCCCCCAAGTACTAGGCTTGGAGGGGATTAAATACTGTTTCCTGTGTGTTCTAGGATGGCAGAAGCTTTAAATGTCGATCTTTCTTTAATATTTATAGGAATTGATTCATTACACTACACCCTCACTACCGAGTTTACACTTGTGTTCATAAATCACTCCAGGTCAAGAACAGTATTGAGGACCTCATCCATTCAGCATCTGGCCTTTATGTAGCAAAATCAGATTTAGAAGACTTTGGAGGCCTTGCCATTTAGAGAATTCTGGTCTTTTGCATTGTTTCTGTTTTCTTATAGTGCCTTATTAAGCAATATTTCTATCTCCTGTTACCCCTTTCTAATTCTATGCGAGCAGGATTGTTAGCATCCCCCTGCAATGCTCGAGGTCTCTCCACCTCTTTCCTTCTTCCTCTTGGCCTTTTGTCTGCTGTTTCTGTCGAGTATTTCTGCACAGCATTTCAGTTTCTTTAAAGGCAACCTTATTGGTGCCTCAGCTGATCTCAATTTGTATGTTACACAAGACAGAAAAAAAAAATAAAACCAGTCTGAAATACCATTTGCTTTTTAATGCATAAAATACACCATAAGTTCACCTCATGCCATGTGCGTGTTCCCGTTCTCCTCCGCATCAATTTTTCCATGGAAACTTGCACCAGTGTCATAGAGGACAGGAACTCCCCACACTTGGGCTTGTCCTTCTTGGTGAGAGGAGGGCACTGCTGGGAAGGTGAGTGTGACTGACAGACAAGGGGCCCGAGGCCCTTTGGCACATGTGTTTCTCAAGCTCCAATTGTGAGCTGACATGTTTACATTGCAAACCACTCACAGATTGCAGAGGGTGCAAACAGGCATCTTCAATTATTCGTGTGGCCTCTTCCCCATAAATAAAATATTAAGAAAGAAAGAAAACTGTCTGCTAGCCTGTTTACTGCCAGGATTCCTCCCATCTTGTGGTACTCAAGCAGAGTGACTGGGACAAGCTCCTTGGCTGTTGTGGAAACAAGAAATTATGACAAATGAGCCCAGACAGTGGTCAAGTGAAGGTCACTGTGACAATGAGCTGGCCCTGCAGCAAGGCGGGGGTCAGGGCCCTGGCTGACATGCAGGCACACTTCAGCACATCCTCCCAGACCTGCTGTGCCCCCATGGCAGGGAGGTGTTGGCCATGTCAGTCCTGCTTGTCCTGGAGGTGGAAACAGCCCTCCCCAGCTGCTGAAAGGGGGCCACCAGAGTTACATAACCCAGGTGGCATCTCTGTCACATCCAGCTCCTGTGTACCTCAGAGGACTCCAAATCAATGCCAAGGGAGCTTCTTTTGGGCCATAATGCACGTTCATGAGTTCAGTCAGACTTTTTTCCAACGTGCAAACATGGCACAAACAAAACCACAGGCAGATAACAATGTCCCATGTGAATCTCATGTAGATGTAGAAATAGCTTTGGTCTTGGTAGATTTCAAGTGACATTTTTTTTCTAAAGAACCTGTTTGAGTTGTAACCTAAACACCATTTTTCAAAGTGACCTTAGGTCCTGCCTCCCTCTAGCTCTTGGTCAGGCTAATAGCTCCTCCAAGCTGGCAATTTGATCACTTCACATGTGGCGGGGCTTTGCACATCTGGATCCAGGGGTATCCCTCCTGTTTGGCATGTGGCAATGGAGACAGGAACACAAGGTCATGGGTACTGCAGGGCACTGCCCGAGTCCTATGTCACTGTCTGGCACACAGGAGAAAATAAGAGCTTCAGTTCATGCTGGGCATATTAGCAAAGAGTGCAGGGACCAGTTTTGCCAGTACTCTTTAAATTTTGATCTTTTATAACTAATGAAAGAGAAACCTATAAAAAATTAATTAATCAAAGCAAAGAAAATACATTTTGGAAGACCAACGAGTCTCCAGCAGCAATCGGTGAACAGTATGGTTCAGCAATTCTTGGTTTTGTTTTCCACAATTTCCTAGGAGTCGTATTCATCCTGCCTTCAAGGACTGGTGCCCCTGCTTAATCAGATTTATAATAAACCTAATATTTAGGTTCTCAAGAACAATTTGAGATTTCCTTCCAGTGAACATTAGAAAATGATACTGTGATTAGCCATGATATCTCTCTGACTGGGACTGTTAAACAAAACAAGTAGTTGGCACAACTATTTGATTTGGGAAGAAAGAGAAGCAAGAGTAATGACAGCCAGTTTCCAGGTTTTTAATAGAGGAAATGTTTTTGATACAGAAGTCCCATCCCAGTTGTATTTGAGTTCACATATGAAGTAACACAAGTTGTTTTTCAAACATGGAAAAGTTCAGAAAAGCTGATTGAAATTATTTCTTACAGCCCTCTATTCACCTTTCTCTTTATGCAGCCCCTGAAAGTTAAAAGAGTTATGACACGTAAGATAACCAAAGGGTCAATCCTGCCCAAAAATATATTAGTGAGCTAAGACAAGAGCAGCTTTTTACTCAGCTTTGCCTTTGGACCATAAGGACTTTGTTAGCATAAAAAGAGACATTATTTTTCAGAGAAATATGATGTCAGTAAAGCTCTTGAAGAATAAACAAAATCTTTTCCTTCATTGTGCATTACAATCTTAGAAAAATAGTGAACTGAATTTCTTCTCACACTTTTTACCACAAGTGATGCACAAGGCAAAAAAAAACTTCTCAATAGATTATGAAATTTCAAGCTGAACCTAAAAAACTTGGGAAAAAGTTTTAGATTTAACCACTGTGACACTGAAACAAGTGGCAGACCAGAACTCTGCAACTTTACATTTTTGTTTGCCATGATTCAGCCTAATCCCTTCCACAAGCAGAAGGCTATACAAGGCATTGACTAGAGAGCTGTTTCTTTTTCTTCAAATTTCAAAGTGCTTTTTTTCCCTGGTCTGAAAATGTCTTAAAAGTAAACATCTGTCTTTCATCTGCTGGATGGCAATTTAAGAACATCTACCATTAACCCCCCAGGCACCTCTGCAGATCTGAGGTCCCTCATAGCAAGAGATGCTTGGGGCTCTTGGTGGTCCTTGGCTGCAGAGCAACCCAGAGCATCTATATCTCTGTGGAGAATACAGCATCAGGGATCCCTTTCTGGAATACAGCTGGAGCATATAAAAAAAGTCATAAAAATATCCTAAAATAAAACATCACTTACATTACGTGTCTGTTCCCACTTGTGTTCCCAGTAGTGTCTTCAAGATAGACCTGCTTAAAAAAAAAAAAAAGAGAGAGAGAGAGAGAGAGAGAGAGAGAGAAAAGAGAAAGATAGATTAGCGCCTATTACAACCAAACAAAAATGTACTCTATGGAATTTTTATGTCTAGAAACACAGTCTTTCTCTCTCATCTTTAGCACCCAAGTCTATCTACTGCTCTCTTCAGGAGCAGCTTTAAGAGTTCACCTCCTATCAAACACTTGTGCATGTTCAAGGTGCAAGTACTTGACACTCTAGAATATGTCTAATCTGTTAAATGGGAAGAAAATTCTTTGCCTCCTTTGTTTGACATGTCACCTAATATATTTCAGGAAATATGAAATCAGATTAAGCCTGAAATGCCATGTTTCACCCAGTGACTCCTAAGTGGCATTTCCCTGTGCCTGGGATAAGCGCTGGATACCATTTCTTCATAGAACAAGCTGAGCTTTATCCCATCCCAAACTGGCTACACCAGGACTTGGAATAGGCCTCATGAAATTTAAAGTATTGTGTGCCAAATGACTGCTTGGCCACTAGAGCAGTGCTAGTCCGTTCTGGCATTCCTCAGCCAGGACAGCAAGACCTCTTTGACCAGGGAGTAAGAAAAAAAGTGGTGGTGGCTGGGCTGGGGGAGACCCAGGTGCTGTGACACACTGCTAGAACATTGTGTATGATGCCTCCGGCATTTAACACAAAGCATAAATATTCAAGGGACTAATGCTTAAATATCATTCAGCCTTTTCTGTTTTCTTTTATGGGGATTACTGTGCCTTGCTTTTTACCACAGCCTCCAAGCGGTGTGTTTCCAGTGGTCCACAAGGCAGCCTACCACTAGACCAGTTTTTAAAAAATGGGATTTCACCAGTCAGCTAGGCACTTTTGAAAATGTTACTCCCTTCAGACTAATCTCTTTGGGCTTCCCCCCAGGGAAGCTGCTGGCATGCCTGGGACCTACCAGCACAGAAGCAGTTAATTTCTATGAAGACTCTGAGAAAAAAAACCCCAGCCTAAGAACAGCCCTGTGTTGGGAGGAGAGCTGGAAAACGAGGCTGTTGCTGTTGTTTTCATTGTGTGCACTCTAATCAGAGAGAGTAAGAACAATAATGCATGTAATGCTGATTTTGGACCGTTTCCATGCAGCTTTTCCCAGGCTAGGCAGCCTTGGGAACCACTGATAGTGTGGCACACCAGGGGCACAGCCTCAATCACCAAGCACAGGGCAGGGCAGCCTTTTCTGCACATAAAATATGTGAGGGATGACAAGAATCTTCCCAGCATGGGAAGTGGCAATAACAAAAAAAAATATACAAGGGGCTGAAGCTGAGTGCAACATCCACTGCAGAGCATGCCTGCAGGCAACACTCAGATTTGAAAGGTAGACTGCTATTTTTCATTTCCTCCCCCGTTTTGTGCTTGTTTGTTTGTTTGTTTGTTTTGCCTTCTTTCATTAGATGCCCCCCTCCCCCTCTCAGCACCACTTTGAAGCCAAGATGAAAGAATTGCTGTGGCTGCTGGCACAGAGCACACACAGGGAGACTGACTGAAGTGTGCTTTAGTTTAAGATGGCATGGCTTTTTTTTTTTTTCCCCCTAAGTAGGGAAGGGACAGGGGGAGGGGAGAAGAGGAGAAGAAAGTTATTCAGCTAAAAACAATATATTACACTTCATTGAAAAGCATATTGTACAGCTCGGAATGAAACATGGTCTTAATTTTTCAAAGCTTTGCTCTTCAAGGACAGAGGGTTTTGGGTAGCTAAGATGTGGCATCCTCCCAGACAGCAACTGCCCATATTTTATTCATAAAACCTGCCACATCAGTATATGATGAGAATTGACACAACAAGCTGCAGCTCCATGACCTGTTTTGAATAAGTCGGTCAAATCAATGATGTTTGTCCCTTAGTAGCAGAAATTTATGTAGCCACTGAGGGGTGGAAAAAAGTCACTTGCTACCATTTTTGTTTCTAAAACAAAGAGACGCCTTTGAACAGTAACAATAAAAAGATCAACTTGTTTTCTTTTCTTTTCTCTAGCAATTGATTTCTTCTGACACCCACTTTGAAAAAAAAGAAAAAAAAAGGAAAAATTTGGCAGAAGAAGGGATAGAATTTACACACTTCTTTCTTGACGCTGGAAGATGTGATTATCACTGAGTGGATGAAACACTCAGTTATTTGGGGAAATCCTGGTGTCAGTGACATCAGCAAGGGATTGTCAATGACTTCAGCATATCAACAAGTTCCAGTCCCACCAAGTTCATCATGTCCTGTCCAAGCCTGCAAGGACAAGCCTCTTCCACCAACTCATGCTTGTCCCAATGATGGGAAAGTTGTACAAAGACTCTGTAAAATCCAGGGAAAAGGAAAGGTCACCATACATGGTTGCAATATTTTCTCCTGCCTTCAGCTCCCACCCTTGCCCCTATAAAAGTGTCATTCACCACTAGAATTTCATGCTTATTTAATATCTGTTAGTCACTGTTAAACTGCCAACAGCTAGCTAAATTCACACTAATGTTCTTTTAAATATGCAGCAGTCCTACCATTTACAATCATTATGGAATTAAACTGTAGAATTAAACTCTCAGGTCAAATACCTTAACATATATCTAAAACAGCATTAATTAGCATGTCCAAGGATTTTTGGAAGCCCTTGAAGAGAGCAATTACAGCAATTGGTGAATATCCTTTGAAGGGTGGATTGCATGCAGCTTAGCAAGTTAGAACTTCTAACTATTAATTTATTTTGAACTAATTCTGACCCTGCTTCTGTCTGCTAACTGCAAGCCAACTTTCAAAGGCCAAATATACTGGTGTACAAAGTAAGCCAAGTTTTCTGGAGAATAGAGAGTAGCAAGCCAGCTTTTCAGAGGGATGGGGCTGGTTCTGTATCAAAGATTAATAGAGAAACAAAAGAATCACAAAATAGGTGTTATCATGACCTGTTACAGGGAAAAATAATTTTATAGCAACATGATTTGTATATGGAACAATCCAGGGCCCGTGTTAGGCAACAGCACAGCCATTGAAAGAATTTCTTGTCACAGCAGTAACAGAGGGGACTTGTTACAAGCGAAGCAGTTTCCAAGCAAGCAGCAAACAGGATTTTGTGACGGTGGCATCACAAGAGAATCATGAGGAGATCTTTAAACAACAGACAGACTATAGGACTTGAAAAGGTTTTCTGACTTGGCTCTAAGGAAGGACCAGTTATGCCTAAACTATTCCAGGCATGTTTATGGAATCTTGTCTTTAAGATCTCAAATGATGGAGATTCCTCAGTTTCCCCAGGTAACATAATTCAGTGCGTAGCTGATTTCACATTAAAAATCATTCCTAAGATCTACCCCAATCTCCTTTATGACTGTTTGGTATGCATACATCACATTCTTCTGGAAGGCAAAATGCATTACAATTTAGCATTTTCATTTGGGCTGCCTTTATCCTTATCATGAATATGTCCAGTCAGGTCCATCTTCGCTCCTAATGGTCCTAGGGTGGTGAGATTAAAGCTGGAATATGCTCCATTACTTGCAGCATTTTGCCTAGCCATAATTGTAGGACTCCCTTTTGTGAGTGCTGTGATACTTGCTATCACTATTGTTTTAAAAGCACTGGCCCTTTCAGAAGCGCACGCAGAAGGGGGTTGGAAAAGGGAACATCCAACATTTAAATTAATTGCAGTAACTGGGTGCCAAGACATTGGGCGATGAACTTTGCATATCAGACAACCACATGGATCTCTCTCAGCCTGAATTGACAGGTCAATAATAATGAAAAAAAAAGTAATTTTAACTGAAAAATAAAAATAATCAAATATAACAATTCTGCATATGGTTATTCTAGTGCTGCACAGAATCCAGCTACAAATTAAAAACTGCGATGAAAGGAAAAACCCAGGATCCATAAAGAGTTATTTTGCAATGTGGTGACATTAACAATGTCATCCAAAATTCTCTTTTCTCAAATCAGTGGATTAGATGTTTCCTTGAGAGAACTGCAAAGTAGTGACACAGGAAAGGCAGAACAAATTTTAATTCTTGCCTAGCATCCAAGAAATGTACCACTTATTTTAATGATCAGAAAGAAGATTCAGGTAAATTTTGAAGGGCTTCAGTAAAAGTATCTATTTGATGTTCCTCAGAGACAGAAAAATTCAAATCGTTGGTGCTGTGAAAAAGAAATTGGACAGTAATGTGAAGAATGAAAATGTAGGAGATAATGCTGAAAAAAATCCAAAGGAGACATTAAACCATTTGCTTTAGGATTTACATGGCTTTGAATATTGGTGGTAAGGAATAAACCTGAAGAGGGGGAACACAAATGTGTCTGCTTGTGTAAGGCAAGGTTTTGTCACCAAGTGTCTACTGCTGACTGTGTTTTTTAAGGTAAAGTATTGAACAGGATGAGCCACATACTGGTCTGAGAACTACCATGACCCTTAAAGGAAGATATATTGAAACAATTCTAAAATCAGCTCAAGGTAACATCTATTCCCTTTTCACCATCACATCTGGAAAAACAATATTTACAGGGCTGGTCACTGCTAATCTTGTTCACTAATTTATTCTTTTTACTAGCTGAGCTGCAACGCTTCAACACTACATTTCTGGTTTTAGATTTTAATTGCAGTATCCAACTCCCACTACACCTGTGTGCTCCCCAACCATGAGACGATTTTCCTGGCCATGTCTCTGACTCCACAAGACTCTGTGTGCAGTATCCCTTAGGAAAAAAAGAGCACCTCTGCCTTTAGCACTTCTAGTGTAAGCCACTACACTGTCCCATAGTTACAGCAACTACAATTTCCCTGAATCCTTGGGTTTTGTCTAGTTTATTTGGCCTAAAATGCCATTTGTTTTGTCAGTGAACTGTGAGCTACATTTAGTATCCAGCAAATGTTTTTTTGTGTCTGTACCATAACCAAGTCAGGAGCCAGACACAGCCTGTACACTTGTTATGTGGGGATAACTCTTATTAATGAATATTAATTGTGTCTAACAGGCAAATATCAGTTGACAACTTTTTTTTGCATTAAATAATTAAATATTTTTATTAAATGACACTGAGATAGTAGGTTGATTTTTCAATCCTTACTAATGTCTTTGACAGGCAGCAAGTCCATGTGAGTTACTGACTCCTGCAGGATAGGGCAGATCTTTTTCAAAAGGTTACAGAAGAATCCTAGTATTGGTTAACAAATTGATCCTCTCCTGTGTGTGAATGTGTAAATCAAGGGAAAATGTGTCATGAAATGCTTGAAGGAAAAGAGTAGGTGTGTTTCAAAGAACAAATAAATCTCTACCTTTGGAGTCTCTCAGCAGATCACAGCAGGCAGATTAAGGTTTTGTGTCACTACTGGTGGGCTGTGTGTAACAGGCTTGAAAACGTACTACCCTGACATTAGTCCCAAACTAAGGCTTATTAGCCAGACCAAAAGCAGCTGTTTTGCCATGACCCACAGCTTTTAAGGAAACAAAACAATTAGTATAGTTATAAATAACTGCTTTTGAAGAGCATAAGTCATACATTTCTGGTTTTCTTTTGTGTCCCTTATAAACAAACTAGCCCTTAAAATAATTGTGTTAAGAGCAAAGACATGAGATATATGACTGTGACAAGTAATAGCCTCTTAAAAAAAAATTGGGAGTTTGGGGTTTTTACACTCCTAGAGTAATAAAGAAGATTGTAAGAGTCTTTTTCTAAGGACTGTAATGACATCTGAGAGGAGAGCTTCAATTGCCATTGACATTTGAATCTCTCAGTCAATTATGTGCAGACATATTTCAAAGTAATGGCTGCACTATCTTCTGATTCTGCCGGGAGCAGAGAGAAGCTTGGAAAGCAGGGTGGCTCTGCCTCTGGTTTCCTGAAGCCAGTGGTTTTACCTCCAGCCCAGCAGGAATGGCAGCAAGCAGGGGCAGGGAACTGATCATGTGGAACTGATCAGAAGGAAAAAAGGCAGTGCCACCGAGTTGGTCAAGAGGTCAGATCTTCTCTTCTTGTACTTTTCTTGTGTTGTTTAGTTAGACCTGCTATGTCAGCTGGAGTGCTTATCTAAATGAAGGCTGTAATGCTTTCTGTCATGCTACTCCTCTTTGTCTGAAGCTCCCAATAAAATCACAATGTAATTCTGGAGAAAGTAAGAGGTTTAATAAAGAGAAAAGGGCTTCTCTTGCCCCTGAGTCACAACATGGGTATCATAGAGGTAGAATAGTGGTGCAAGAGACCAGAGCAAGCCCTTTTCCAGCAGCAACAACAGCAAGGATACTGAAAGGTTTCTTGAAACTGGCATCAAAGAGTTCCCTACATGTGCCCCAGCATTACTGAGAGGGGACTGAGCAACACCAGGTTTCGAGATGATGGAAAAGTTTCTTTTGGCTCTTTGGGCTTGTTGACTGTGGGAAAAAGAGACTCTATAATAGAGTCTAAGAGACTAAAAGACTGCCACAGTACTTTCCAACATGACCTTGTAACAAAACTTTGGGCCTCACCTTACCTGTAGATGAAACTGCTGCTGTGGAAGAGGCCCAGCCATAATCCAAAAGAGTGAATATTGATGATATTTTTCTTTCTTCACTGGGCAACAGCTACAGATTCCAGCATAGTGTCAGGCAGGGATGGTTTTTGGTTTCCAGAAGGTGATGAATCCAAAGTGCAAGGCAAAATGTGTAACATTCTTGCTGCTTGAAAGCCACCAGGGCAGTGATGTTAATTTTAACAATTTGTCACAGATGTTAGAGATTGCTAAACTAGGGACTTGGCTATGAAGTCTATTTTTCTGTTCACAGAAATAATTTAGTTATCTTGGCTAGCACTAATCAGCCTACTGCTCCTCTCCTCAGGAAAAATGCATAACAGGGGTGTAGCCTTGAACGTGGGGAGACCAAACTGAAAATTATAACCATTTTCAGCTCTGTCAGAGATTTCTGCTCTGAATTTGAACAGACCATTTGGATGTGTGTCAGAATGACAGGATGGTAAATATCTCTGCCTCCCAACCCAAGGCTGGTCATGAAATCAGTGACAAAAACATTTTGGGCCCAACACACTTTGCTCAAACATGGGTTTCCCACTAGCTGCACTAGGGAAATTCCCATTTCAAGGCTGCTAAACCCCTTGCAACCATGGCTGGCAGCCCTGGGAGTACTCAGCCAGGCTGGAGCCTTCTTTGCACGGCTAGAGGTGCCTTCTTCTTCTCAAGGGGCTATTTGGATGATCCTAAGCTGCTTTAAACTAATCACCCCCCATGGCCTTTCATGTGGAAGGTGACAAGTTCTACAGCAGCACAGGAACATGCCAGCAGCAGCACGATGAGCTGCTCTGCTTGGACCATGGAATCTGTCCCTCCTATGCTCTTCCCCAGATTCCTACATGGAAGCAGCAATGACAGGAGGGACAGTGACAGATCCTGCTTGGCTCGCTGTCACTCTGGGAGCAGACAAAGCTTGTCTACTTTTATCCCACTCTTTTGCCATAGTAGGTCACGGAACACAGATGTGGAGTGGAAATTTTCATCCTAAAACTATAAGGGCTATTGCCTTGCATAAGAGAACTCTGTTACTGCCTTTGCCTTCAAGTACAGACATTCTCAACAGCAGGGGAGCATCCTCCTGTGCTGATGTGCTGGTGTGTGTTTAACTCTGTCCCCCTGGCATTCTTGCTGTGAGCAAGAGAGATGGTGTATAGCAGAGACTGTGGCTCAAAGGAGAAGAGGTTTTCTGATTCAGTGCCTTTGTGTCTGCCTTTGTGTGTTATCACACAGAGATTGAGTTACAGCAGAGCAAAGGAGGCTGTGAGAACATCTCTATCCACTGGCCATGGAAACAGAGAGGCCCCTCTAACCAGAGCTACAGAAGTGATACAGATCAGCAAAGGAGCCCTCTGCCTTTACAAGCCCAGACAGGCTCTGCAGCAGCTGTTGTACATGCCATGCCATCCATTAGTCCTGGCCTTCTGGGAGCAGGGGCTGATCTGCTGGAAAACAATTCTGCAGAGAAGGACCTGTGGGTCTGGGGAGACAACAAGCATCTGTGAGTCAGCAACATGCCCTTGAGGCCAAGAAGACTGGTGATATCCTGGCACTAAAAGAGCATTCCCAGCAGCTCGAGGGATGTGATCCTGCCCCTCTACTCAGGTTGCCCAGAGAGGTTGTGGGGTGTCTCTCACTGGAGATATTCAAGAACTATCTGGATGCAATCCTGTGCCATGAGCTCTAGCATGAGTGTGCTTTGAGCAGGGAGTTTGGACCAGGTGACCCACTGTGGTCCCTTTCAACCTGCCCCATTCTGCTATTCTGTGATTTGCAGACTAAATACATTAATTGCCTTTGCATTTGTACTCAGTGTGACAGGAGACCATAAAAGACAGACTGATGGCTAGTCTGGAGAAAGAGTGTATTTCAAACTCCTAGGACCACTTCAGCAGAGTGTAAACACCCTAAATCTATTCTGGTCACAACCTCAGAGGCATGTCTTCTGGATTCTATAATGGTCATGTAGTCAAAAGAATATGAGCCTGAGGGCTGTGGGTTCAGCAGCACACTGTCCACCAGTGCTGAAAGTAGAGAAAGACTGTATCTGATCCAGCCCTGGTGGTGCCTTGTGCTGGGTAAGTAGTCCCAGAACATGGTGAGTTTTTTGGGTTAGACTGAAGAATACTGCAAGAGTTTTAGTATCTGGTAGTTCTACAATCAAAAAACTATTAATTCACAAGGTTTTACGTGGCCGTCCTATTAAAAAAAAAAAAAAAAAAAAAAAAAAACAAATATCAAACTAACAAAAAGAAACAGTACTATAAAAACATAAACCACTTAGAAAGATGCTGTTCTGTTTTTGGTTTTTTTTCCAGTTCCCCTGTGATGAAAGGTCTGTCAATTTGCAACCTGGCATAATTTGCCTCTTGGCAGCACTTACCCCTCTCACTTAGCTGCTCTGAATTCCTCCTACTTCTTCAATGTATGTGCTCTCCATTGGCTTTGTCATGGAGTCTTTGCCACCTATATCACGTCAGCAGCACTACAACCTTACAAACTAGAGAAAAGGCCTTTCTCCCAGCTAATAACTTCCTTACCCATTGCTAGGATTGCTCTTTTAAGGCTTGTTTAGGAAGACAAGAAAATAAAAGAGAAAAAAAGAAGAGAAGACGTGAGAGGAGGGGAGATAAGACAGAAGAGTAAAAGGGAAACAAGTCCTTAAAGTATACCCCATGAAACATATCTTCTGAGATCTGCTTATCTGTATATGTTACCAAGGGAAATTTCTCTCAGTGAACTTTGATGTATTGAAAAGAGGGGAAAAAATAAAAGAGGAAAAGGAATAGAAAAAAACCCCTGTGGCGTAATCCCCATGAGAAGACCATGTCCAAGAGTGACATTCTTGAGGCTAATCTTCCCATATGTCCTCTCTAACAAGCACGGTAAGAAATAATTGCAACCATTCCTGCTCAAGTTGCATATGCTGGCAAAAATTATTTCACCAAAAGAGCATTCTTTTGTACAACTCCCTGAGCGCCTGCACGAGGCTTCAAGGCTCTTTCTCTCTCTCTCCCTCCCCAACATTCCTGTTCTTGAGTGTGTGGCATTCAAGTACAGTGTGGGTTGAGCTTTTGGGTATAGTGAGTAAAGGTGACTCTCACTGTTACTGTAAATTAACCTGTCAACACCAGCCTAAGAGCCGTAGCCAATAAAAATAATGGGCTTGTGAATGAAGAGCTGTTGACACAGCATTTCAGAAAGACAAGTTCAGCACTTGGGGCTGCAAGGGCACCAAGCGTTTTTGTTTTGGTTTTCGGTTTTTGTTTAGTTTTTTTCCCCCACGTTTGCTTGGAAAATACAGAAAAGGGTTCAGCATCATTTCCACACTGCTAGCATAAAAGGATTATGTGGATATTCTGAGGATTTTCAGCCCTAGAGGCCACCTGAGATTGTACACTTACCTTGAATACCTATATTGCATGAGAAAATCAGTAGCCAGAGGGTTATATGTGTTACTAAATAATTGTCCTCCAAGATGTTCCTTAAAGGGGGCTGACAATAGAAAATTGAGTCCTCAGTTTTCTCGGCCTTTGCAAAATCATCACATATATTCACACCATCTTCTTTGGGAGAGGGACTCGTGTCTCCATATGGAGAGTACTGACATCTTCCTTTTCTCTTAAAACTTCCTTTGCTGCAGATCAGAAATGCAGGTAGACTTGAATGTGGCAGAGCATAAGCACTTCTTTGCTCAGAGTGGTTTTTAAATAGCCATTGGTCTTCAAAGCTGTTTGAGTTCCAGCAAGTTGAGTTACAGCTACTGTGAAGTGATTTTGTAAGTATTGTTTCCAGCACTCAGGAACAATTCATGCTGTGCTCCTTACCATTTTCAATTACACCAGGACATGCAGAGCTTGTCCCACCAGCCCGATCAGGGCAGTCCCTTAACCAAAGGGAGCAAGTACAAAGAGCCTGTGAGCAAGCTGTGTGGTGGAGTGTGGGAGGGAGAGGAATAATCCCCTGTGCCCTGGTGGTTGGGACAGAAATTGGCTGTGGAGAGACTTCTCATTCAGTCATTCTTACTGCTCTGGTGTTCCTCCGAGTCTTCCTGACACATGGCTGCAGGTCACAACACTGATGCCCAGGTACTTTAAACTCTGTCTCTGCCTCAGCTAGAGGCTAAGTGAAACTCTGGGTGAGACAAGGGAGGAATGAAACCACCCAGTATCTGTGCTATTGTGTGTCCTAGCTGTGGGTCCCCAGGCCAGGACTGGCTCTTTCCCTGTATTTATGCAGTGCCTTCCACAGGGACACCAATATCTCTGAGGGCTGCATGGGAGTCCAAAACAACACCCGGAGAGATGCCCCACACAAAACTTACATTTTTTATCTTTTAATAATGACTGTTATGGAACTTAGCATTATCGTACTGTGCAGCCATCCTCTCTGGACAATTGCTAGCTGTGAGGCAGAGCTCTCCTGCTTCTTGTTGTTTGCTTTGGTTTCCTTCAGTTTCCTCCACAGGAGTTTGGCAGCCTCACCATCACAGGCAGAAGCACAGCTTTTTCCATAGGCCAGAAACATCCTCCGCAACTCATTAAGGTTTTACAACTGTTTTACTGCAAAAGAGTTGCCCAGCACTCACGCAGAGCTCTACTCCAGTGAGGTGCCATCTGTTGCAGACAGAAATGGAATAACATGATTTTCATCTCAAAGAACCTGTTAGCTCACCCTTTATAAACCCTTGCCTCTGCTAACCTGTAGTACAGCTTTCTTTGAAATTATTTTAAATTCAATGCTTGACTCAGAGCTATTTTGACTTCTTTTTTTCCCCATAATTATTTGATTGTTAAGGAGTTTAACATAAAGAAATTAGGAAATTTAAGGCTGGATTTTAAACTACTTTAAAAATCTTGAGATCTTGTTCCTTGAGCCTATATCCCTAATCAGCAAAGTTTTCTTGTTGCAGTATTTATCAAGGAGAAAAAAATTTCAACACTCCTCCTTGTGACTCTACTGCAGAGAGCAACATGCTTGAATTTGGGCAGTTTAGCTCTTAAGAACTTGTCTCAGCACTCAGAAAAGGTGAACTGGAGTGCAGCTCAACCAGGATTCCTAACTGAAGCTTCATACCAAATTATAGAAAGTAATTAATTACCCACTCAGACAAGTGCTGTGAACACCAAAATATAGTTGCAAGGGAGGGATGTGCAACCTTCTCCCTCTTCTCTGCACTGTGAAAGTTGCTAAGTTGCCCCAAGGATCGAGCCTTCCAAAATTCAATGTTTCCTTCTGAAAATGTCAAAATGAACCAGTTGGGCATTTCCAGAACTAACTTTGTTAGTTTTTACTTCAACCAAAAGTAGCTGCCCTGCTTGACCCACTGTCACAAGCCTGAACTTTTGGGCCAATGCTCGATTTATTGGGGAAAAGAGAACAATTGCAAAGTCCTGGTCTGTGGCAGCTCCCTCTGAGCCAGGTTGAGCAGCTGGGGAGCAGAGCCCCTGCTCTGGGCACGGCGGGCAGCCTCTGACCGGCTGCAGGAGGTTAGCTACTTGTGTGGCAACATGTGGCATTTCTTTTTCATAAAAAAAAGAAATCACCAAAGCAAAAACAGATGATAGAGAGTAGCCGTTGCTGAGATACTACAAATAAGTAAACAATCCTTGGGCTTTGTGCTGTTGTTATTTTTCTTTAATGAGGACTGTGGGTGGGAGGCCCTGGCGCCTCTTCAGTGCACCCAGCTTAGAAAAAGAGCTCTCTCCTACCCCGATCAGCTTGACAATGCAACAGGAGTGGCACCTCCTGAACAGCTCAGCCCACAGCTGGGGAGTAGTCCTCCACTTTGAAGGTCTCTGTTGCTGACATCAGAGTAAAATATGAAAACTCTGTCTCTTCCCCTTCATCAAATTGTGCATTTCTGCTCCCACAAGAAGAAGCTGTTGTCAGGAGCTTGGCAGGCTTCCCAAAGCTCAGCAGTTGAGTGACAAGGAACAGAGAAGGGCACTGTACCAGGGCTAGTTATGATTTTTTCAGCTTACTATTAGGTATTAAAAACCATAGAGAAGATGTCCTCAGAGGTGCAAATCATCTCAATTGTAAGCTGATGGCAGAGTGCATAAAATTTCATTTTGAGGACAAACCAAACTGTACCACATTAGTCAAAAACCTTTTAGGCCCACTTGCAAAATATTTTTCTGCACTCTGCAAATATTATGTTTGTCCACTACGAGACATATTCATAACAATATCAAGGTACCAGTGGGAATGAAGTACGGGAGTTGTCCCTGGAAACATGTTCAGCCTTCAACTTCTATATTCAAGTATTCTCCTACTTCAAGAAAACTCATTCTAAGTTTTTTCAGCCAAATGCAATTGCACTTACACATGGGTTTAACAATTATTCTCTCTCTGGACCTCTATGTCTACTTTTTTGCCACAAAACTGGCCCTGTTACTGGAAAAGAAAAATGAGATGGTTATTTGAGATTCCAGCTGGACACCGGATGGATTGTTCTTCTCCGTGATACAAGCCCAGCCTCATGGGAGCCCACAAAAAAAATAGGGCAGCATTTCTTTTTCATTTCTCCTGTACACTGGGGCACTGCTACTTCTTGTGAGTCTTTCTGCATGTATTGTCCTGATGTCTTATGGATTTTTTTAAACTATCAATAATGCTGCTTACCCTCCTGTGGTGAGAGGACAGAGAATGTTGTGCCCCCTTCAGAAGAGGAACTGTGCTGTGTAAGAGCTGCTTTCCTTGTCAAGCATGAGTTTGAATGTTAAGGTTTGTAGCTGCTCCTTTGGCATCCTGCATTACTCACACAGATTGCTTCCTCTTCCTGATTTCTCAATAAAACCTGTTGCTGCCACTTATTCCTTTCCTAACAAGTAAATGTACAAAAAGTACGAGCTGCAAACATTAATGAATAACGAATGTACCTTTATGTTCGAGGGAAAAGCAAGAACAATGTGGGCTGACCAGACCAGTCGGCTGCTCCCAGTCAGCTGCTGCCAAACCAGGGGCAAGGGGAGAAAACTGAAATGCCCACCAAATGCGTCACTCCAGGTGCCAGCTCAAAGGGCACATGGTTTCCCACAGAATTCTATTTCAAAGCCAGTGTCCTGAGAGGAGTAAAGTTTCTTCTTTGGAAAACTCTGTCTCCAGCGGATTCTCAAGTGTCTACTAGAGCTGTGCTCCCCCAGCGGTGTTTCTCTCAGCTGGTGTTATGCAACAGGCCTGTGTGATTTCATGAAGCTTGCAGGAATGTCATTAACACCTTGTGATTCCTACCAATTTTAGCTGGCCAATTGCCAGCTGGTTTGAAAATTTTCAAGGGGTGTGAATATGAACAAACACATGCATGCCACATTGAGTGGTATGGTGGGAGCCTTATTCCCTAGAAAACCCAGCTAGTAAATAAAGCAAAATCACCAGGAATGTTGTTGGCAGTAATGTCAGCTGCCCCCATACCTGTCATGGTGCTAAGGTCTTAGTGTTCCCAACCAGCCTCTTTTAGGACTACCCCTACCCTGCACACAGCCCAGGACCCTGTTTCAGATCAGCCTGGGGGGGTCAGTCCCTGCCCCAGTGGTGCCACAGCAATGCTGGCTTCCAGCCCCATCTCCTGAAAGCTCTAGACCTATGCCATAAACAGCCTGTCCTAGTCCTGGATGTGCACAGCAGCTTGTCTCCAGTCCTGTCTCTGGGTCTGGATGGATTTTGGAGCCATGCATTAGGCTAGTTCCATCTCCTCTTGCTTCTGACAGAAGTGCCTGGATGGTCCCTAGCCCTGTTTTGTCACTTGCCATGTCAGGGTCTGTTGATGGGTGCTGTCACAGCCTCCAGACCTGCCCACCGTGATCAGACACTGGGACAGCACCCAGTGGTGAGGACATGACCCATGCTGGGGTTCCCTTCACCCCTCAGCTCATCCACCTTTAGGAGCCAACTCTCTGCACACTGATGGTGCCCACCAAAGAAAAGGGCACAGGGTGGAGCTCTGAAAGCTATTGAAAGACTCACATTAATTAGGCACTATAAAACATGCCTAAGAGATATAACTCAAGACACTGAGGTGTACAGGAGTCTCATCAAGACCATCAAGATGATAAAATTACAGTACACGTTTTTATACAAGGAAACCTGACCATCTCAAGCCAGGAGAAAGGGCTCCACCCATTCTGTCAAAGGAGACTTCTACAGAGCCACACAGCATCCTTACATGTCTAATGTGGAATATTTAGCCATTTAAAGGTAGATCTGTAATATCACCTCTTGGAAGTGTAAAACCTTATGAAGTACATATGTACAACGACTCAGATAATTTGGGACTTACAGATTTGAGACTAATGTCACAAGCTTTGGGTGGAGGAGGTAGGGCAAAAATGAACAATGATATCTCTGCTTGCAATGAACTTGCTACTTCACATATTTGAAAAGTACAAATACTTTATATGACCTTATACAACAAGCTGATATTCCTTGGAGCATCTTTCCTGCTGAGGATCTACTGAAATTGATTTATGTGGTGAGTTGGAGCCTTTAACACTAAGATCTGCTATGAAAAAGGCTAAATAATTTACAAACAAAGTCATAACTCTATTTATACAAGTATTATCAAATTAATTCATAAACAATGAAGTTTTTTAGCAGAAAAATTTTAAATAAGAAGTACAGCATTGTGGCATGTGTTAGCAAAATAATTACAATATTAAATAACTCCTACAAGGCTTAAGAACATGTAATAATAGCTGGAAGCTTGTTCAGCTTCTCTGAAATGGAGGCATTTCAAGTATGTTCCTCCTGCTGCAAGCAAGATCCCAAACCCTGGAGTATTCCCAAGAGTGTGTTTATGGTGAACTGCCTATATGATGCTTTAGCTTGGCTATTTGGAGCCATGAAGAAACGGAAAAAAGCTGGAGTCTACATCTGATAGCAAAGAAAATTAAAGGAAAAAATCACAGAACTGGTCTCAAAAGAATTGATGGTGGAAGGCAAAAGGTGGCAAAGGATGTCACGAGGAAGTGTCAAGTGTCAGTGAGGGAGTATTTGATAACTCAGCCCTGTTATGAAAATTATGCAGAGGGACAAGTTGGAGCTCCTGTAGCAGTGTGCTTGGAACTACAGTGGTACATCAGCTAAGGCTGCCACTACCCTGAGAAGCCAGAGCAAGATTTTTCACAAGAGTAACAAACATGGTGTTCTTTGTATGGTCAGAAGCCAAAACATGTTGGGATCCTGCAGTGTGCTCATTTTCCAGTAAAGTGACAAACATCATATTCTACTTTGTTAAGACAAAATCAGTGAGTTAGTGTTTGGTTTGCTTAATCATTGTACAAACATTTGCCTGAATGTCCTCAGCAGTGCTATTGTCATATTTTATGGTCTGTTCTTTGACATTTTACAGGCACATCTTTCAACAGCCCATTGGTTTTGTCCTCTGTGTCAAAACCTTCTGTAAGACCTATGAAGATCACCTGTGGGCCAAGCTAGAGGACATCAGCTTCTCATGGCACCTTCTTTCCTGGGGACTGTGGAGCTGTCAAGATCCACAAGTTCAAGCCTTGTGCCTGCCTGGAAACACTCTACAACATCCAGGCTTCAGCTGCAGCATGTGATAGTCAGCAACTGCAGAATGGCTCAAACATCAACATTCACACCTTTTGAGAAGAAAGTGTAGAAATATGGTGAACCATTAATCCTCCAGCTATTCAGAGCTCAGAATTAAAAATGCAAGAGAAAATTTCTCTAAAAAAGCAGAGAAGGAGAAAGATGCTGAAATCTCAGAGAAAGATGCTGAAATCTCAGATAAAGTTGCCTAAATCTCCTTCTGTTCTTGGGGGATTTTTTTTACAAGTTGATGAACTCTTCAAAACTTGAGATGAATAGCACAGTAAAAGGATCCAGGAAATTACTGTCAGGTTATTTTCACAAAAACACAACCAGATCCTGCCTTTCTTTTTTGAAAAATAATTTCTGCTGTCATTAGCTATAGATGAAGAAAATCTGTTCCTCTGCAAACCTGTGAAAAAAGGTTAGAAACAGTGTCATATTCCTTATAGACTAAATAATAAAGTCAATTCAAGTATGCAGCTTGCACTCAGAAACATTTTTATCCAACCAGCCAGGTACCTCAGAATATATATCTAGATGGAACTAGTCCTTGATTCAACTTTTCTTTTAGTGATCTCAAGCTGTAGAAGTTCAACAATCTCCTTCATGCAGCAGAACTATCACGAAGACCCAACATTGTAATGAACAAGCAACTGAAACCAGAGCCTATTGTGTGAGTGCTGTTCTCTTTCCTCCAGGTGTTGTGTTAAATGACTAGTTCAAAGTACCTCTGGTTTATGCTCCAAAAACATTTTACCATTGCTCAACCCAAATTAGTGCTTTATTGTAAATGTTTTTTTTTCTCTTTTTCCAGCCAGAGCAAGCTAGTGATGGCTTAAACCAGCTCTCTGTCCTGTAGAGTGTGGTGTGTCCTTTCAAACCAGCATGTCAGGAAAACTAAATTAATTTGTGAAACCTTCCACTCCAGTGCTTCTTCAGTTGTTATTCATGTGTGTGCTTGATTATTGTCTGTGTAAGAGCCATACCTTCCAGTACTGCTTTGAGCAACCCATAGCCTCGAGACTGGAACTCTATAGGTACAACTGCAGTTCCCAGTTCAGGTCTAAGACCTAGTGCTAAGGAAGGAGGGAATACCCATTGCTTTCAAATGTGCATACTCAAACACCCAGAGCAGCCAAACATGGATGCTTCAGCTTTCACGCTTTGCAGGCTTAAAGACCTCAGATCAGGACAGCATCTATGGATGTGTTTAATTAGAAACACATGCTAAAAACATGGACATCAATTACACTAACTTCATTGCAACTTAATTGAAAATGTGCTTAAATATTTCCTGTTTGAGGCCTAAAAGAACAAGAACACAGCTTTTCAAAATACAGGACATTTCATTGTGTGGAATTTTAAAGGACTTTATGGGCTGCATATGCTGGCAGTATTTACTCTGAAAAGCAGCTGCTTCTGAGGTGGAACATTTTGTGTGCTATGAGAACAAACAGCAGCGCTGTAACAGCTACAGACAATGATTATATCATGCCCAAATAAAACCAGTGCAGCAAAACAGACAACCAGAGCATAATTTCTCAGTTTGAAATTTGGAGGAGAAACTAAGCATTACAAAAAGCTGCACTGAAGCTCTGTCAATGAGCATGGAAATCTGGAACCCTGAGCTTCATGCCGGGACACTGGCATTCCTCACTTCTAGGGAAGAATGACCTCTTCCTTAATTAACTACCAGGAGAGTGTTATTCCTTGTGCAGCATTTAGTCTTCCTACAAGGTGTCCCAGGCCAAAAGCCACGCTTAGCTTGCAAACGTGCCACAGCCTGGCTATCTTGGACAAAGGGAAAAGGCTGCCTAGCAGCTAGAAAATGTCATAAAAAGTTTTGTCACTGTTATTTACTCCTGTTGTTGCTCTCCACTTAGCACACTTAATCCTTTACGCTTAATTTTAAAAGCCATAACTTCTTGACCAGTGCTTTAAAATTGATAGCACAATATGTTTCTCAGCTGTGTGCTTAGCCTCACACATAGCATCTGTCTCCTTTGCTTTCAGCAGCACATACACAGACACACAGCCCGATGCACGTGAGAGGCTCCTGAGAATGCAAGGGGCACCAACAGAACGAAGGACACGCGCTGCCCTCATGCACACACAAGCTCCAGTACTTGATCTCTTGCAGTACGGTACAACCTCCAGATACAACCCCATTAGCCAGAGAAGTATTTTTGGCAGTAGAACTTTCCTACATGTCTAGGATATGATGTTGTCAGTTGCCTTTATACTGCTTAGATATATACGCAGTAGGTCCTCTATCGGACCATTCACGTTATTTCTTTAAATTCACTTTGTTAACTGTCACCATATTGCAGTCAAAAAATTACTTATCTGAGATCTTTGGCTCAAAACAACCTGCTTGCATGATCACAACACAAATTTGTTCTGGAACATATATGCCAAGCAGTGTCAGTCTAGAAATATGGGAAAAAAATCTGTTCACAGCATTTAATGTTAAGAAGAACCCCGTTTCTTTTCAGTTTTGTCTCTGTTGTTTTTCTTCTTCTATTGCTTGATGTCCTCTTTGATGAGTGATATAAAAGACTTTTTAAAAGGACATTGGCAGCAGACTAGTTTATGATGTGAATTAATCCCACTCTGTTGTTCTTAAAACACTCTTCATGTCAGAATTTACGAGGCAGCTATGCAATAATCATACAAAAGATTATTACATGGCTGAAATTACAATTCCACAGCATGCACACACCAATATACATAAAAGACAACAAAAATACATACTCCAGTTACATTAGTAAGCAGGCAGAAGACTACATTAGTAGTAAGAAGACAGGAAAAGAGCTGTACCACCATGTTGTGTGGAAGGAACTACACCACCTGACCACACAAAGGCAAAATACTGAACCTTTGCATAAGCCTTCCATTCAAACATTGGGTGCAATCAGGCAAAGAACAAAACCCATCAGAAATCAACTCTCAGGCTAAGAGCACAGCCTGACACTGGGTAGAGACTATTTAGAAAAGTTAGCTGCTTAATTTTGTTGTTTTCCAAATCAGCTTCCTGAATAATTTTATCCTCTGATATTTAAAGAATTAGCTGAAACTAACCTTGAACATTCACAGGACTCAGATGGGCAAACACAGAATGGACATTCATGCCACCCAGTGAGGATCATCCGAAAGTCACACATCATTAACAGCCTACATTGCACAGTCATTGGAGACAAGCATCTTCTCCAGAATGCAATTTCCTCATCTTAAAATGGTTCCTAAAATGAGTCAATTGAGGCACCCATCTCTCCCATAATTACAGAGGAATCCTTGACAACTATTTTAAGCTGGACATTTTTAAATTGGACAGCGTCCAGTGCTCCAGTATTTCACAACACATAACCTGAATTGCCTTTATACCTTCAGGAAATGGAAAAGTTATGGGCCTGTAGACAAATCACGTAATAACTAGAATAAAAAACCAAATTAACTATTTGTGAGTCACTGCTGGGCAATGAGGAAAGGCGCACAATCAATTTGGATTTCAAACCTTTGCAGAGAGTACTGTGGTTGCTGGGTACAGGCTGCTGTGGGACAGGTTTTCTCAGCCCATCATGATATTTCATTTTGCATCTATAGTAGGAGGCTAAGAACTATATATTTTCCACGTGCTCTAGCTAAAGGCAATTTGTGAATGGGTATCAGTGGCAGGTGGATGTGCAGGCCGCCCTTTTGGTACCCAGGGACTCCCTGGTGCCTGCTTGAGCAGTCTCCTCTGTCCCCAGTGTCACATATCAGAGGTTAGGGAAAGAGGGAGGACAGTGCTGGTGGTGCTGCTGTAACACCTCCTCTCAAGCAGCCAGCTCTATTTCACCTCTCCCTGATTTTTGGCTGCAGAAACTGATGTTGCTCTTTGGCTGTGTGAGAAAGAGCTCAGGCACAGCAGTGGATGGGGCAAAGACCCTGAGAGCTGAAACAGAGGGAGTAAAAGGATTGCTCTGATAGTAGATAAAATTAGTGGCTGGCTTTGTTTGACACTCTGATCGTAGATAGCAGATAAAATTAGTGGCTGGCTTTGTTTGACACTCTTTTTTTTCCAACACTAACTTTGGAACTTAAATAATTTTTCTGTTTCTTTTGCCTGTGCTTTCCAGATTCTTTTATTTTCAGTCATATTTTGGCCAGGCATGCTGCTGTGCAGTTGCAGAAGAAAACAGTCCAAGTGGAAGTTGTCAGAAGCAACCTATTTCCAGCATGTTGTGTGTTTTAATTTAATTTTTTAGCTTTTCCCACATAATTTTCCCACAAGGTGAAACAGATGTAATAAATTTTCAGCACTTGCCTTTATGAAGGAATTTCAATCCCTTAAATTTTGTGCAGTGTCATGTTAAATATTCCCTAGAGAAAACAGGTCATAGATTATATTGAAATCTATGAAAGGCACATGCTGACCTATAAAGATACCTCCAGCATTCATTTTGAATATACAACACCTTGAACTTCAAAGAAAATATTATTGCAACAGATACAAGAATGTACAGGGTAGAGGGCAGTGAAATACAGCATTAACTTTTCCAGTTTTTATGTACAGAGCCATCAGTGTTTCCCCGACATGACCACAGTAAAAATAAAGTTTTTGTACACTTATAGGTGGTGAAGAAGCATAGTTATATCTCATTATACTGAAGAATGGGATAGATAACTTTTTTTGTTAGCTGTGGATTTTCTTCTGCTAAAAACTGAGCTTTTCTTTTTCTTTCCCAGAAAGGGGTCAAGTTAAAAAATAAATAGATCAGCAAATACAGATATGTGAATAATTTTTTATAAAAATTCAATATAGTATATACTTATATATTATACATACTTTATGTATGAAGTTCTACTTTAGTACCTTGACATCACTCCATACTTTTGTATTCCAACTAAACCCTACCAACACTCTCTCTTGTACATTGATGGAGAAAGCCAGAGCTTATGGAGATAATGCATGTCTATATTCCACAAATTGTGTTTCCCTCCCACTTGAACCTTTGGTAAAAGCTTCTCATCTAAAACAACCAGATCTTCTCAGTTTGCTAGTTTCTCCCATTCTTGAAAGTACTGCAGAACATCCTGGGTTTAAAGAGGGAATAATAGCACTTTTTAAATATTTTTTCACAGTTCCAATAGGGAGGTAAGTGTGATTGGATTGTTGGCAAACAACTTCAGAAATAAAATACTGTAAAGATAGCCCAAAAGTGGCAAGCAAAACCAACATAATGTGATTGGCACCAGGGATACAGGACATTGCACCAGTGAGACAAAAGATCCTTTAGAAGGGTATTTTAAGCCTCTAAGGTTGATTTAACAGAGACAAAGTTTGCTGTGGCACAGACAGCACTCTCCCTCCATTGAGGCAGCAGAAAGCAGTCATCAGGTCCTATCCAAGCTGCTGGTAGGAATGCAAGGAGAGGAAAAAAAACAGAATCAGTATATTTCCTGAAGTGCTCTCTCTTTCCACTTCTGGACTTAGTTTGTGAAGTTGCACCCCAAAAGAAGGCAATGATTTAGAAGGGCTGCACTAAGCCTGGTGTCGCCAGTCCCTGAGATAAGCCCTGGGAAGCTGTCTGGAGGCTGTGCCACACTCAACAGCCTGGGAAGGGAAAAGCTGCCTGAGCATCCCCCAGCTGCACTGCTACCAGCAGCTGGCCACCCTCGGGCTCCCATCAGCCCTTTAGATGTTGGCACCCATGGGGGTTTCTCCTGAAAGATTGTAGGCTTGGACTAATTCATAAATATGGGGAAATTCAGTGTTCCTCCCCTAGAACTATTCCCCACATCAATTCTCACATTCCAGTACACAAAGACTTACAAACAAAGTCCTAAGAAGATGATGGGGAATACAATCATGAACTCAGGCCAAGGAATAAACCAAACACCCAACTGAAATACAGCAAGTAACATAAAAAAGTATCACTCATACCTTTCTTACCTTTCTAATGCCCTTGGTAAAGGCTTCTCTGACTCCCTTTTCCCTTGAGTTGAATATTGTCCCACAGCCATACCAGGTTCACCACCTCTCACAGACCACGTCAAGGCAGGGCAGCAGCCCAGGTTTCTCTTGGCAAGTCTGTCTCTAGCCATTGGAAGACCATCTTGATTAGACTACTTTGTGAGCATTACTCCTTTACTCAGTGCTCCAGCTTTCCTGAGGGGTGGAAGAGGTGGGGAAGGTACCACTGCCCTATGTGCTACATGCCATTGCAAGGTGATTCTTACCCACCCACAATTCAGTCCATGGCTACAGAGACCCCAGAAATGGGATCTCTGCAGCAACCTTGAGGTGAATGTCTTGGAGCACAGAAATTAAGTCTTTGCTACAAGAATACACTTCTGTTAAATTCCAAGCACATGTACAACTATGAAGTTACCTCTCAAATTTCTCTTCTGCCAATGAAGCTGTGCACAACAGTACTTTGCTCTTTTCATAAATAGAGGGAATAGATGTCTTTTTCCACCCTAAAATCTCTGGCGATGGGGTTGTAGTTAGTTTACTGAAAGTAACATTATAGCAATCCCTAACACCACAATATAAAGATAGATTCTGACATGTCAATCAAACCTGGCATTATCTTATGTTGTGCATCTTGAAAATCCTTTCATTCCTGGCGTGACCATAAGCTGTACCAGTACAATGATCACAAGGATCACAAAGCCAGAGGTAAAACTTGTGGAGGGAACCCAGTATTCATAAATGCCATCATTTTTCTCAGCCCTTCACAATATTGCTTCATGAAGCAATATTTAACATAAAACAATATTTAAAAGCACTTGGTAACTATTTTGTCATCCTACAGAAAGGAGTGCTACTTTCATTTCCATCAACTCTCTATACTTACAGAGAAAAGGAAAATTGTCCTTGTTTTCATTGATGAGAACTATGCAGCATCCTGAATTCAGTCACACTAAGATGGAGCTCTGTCAAAGAAGAATGCAATGAGCCACATGCCACAGCTATATAGACACACTTAAGCATCTCTAGAAGACACACAGGTGTTTGTCACCATGAGTGACACACAAAAATCTATGTCAAAACAATGAGCAGATCCCGAAGCCCGGCAGCCATGCAGACCATCAGGAAACACTGTCATCAACTTCTTAATTCAAAACCTCATACTGGTGAGACAGTTCCATAGGCCAGCTCCAGACAACAAGTAGTCACACTTGGTTCATAAATCAGTGGAATAAGAAAAACATTAGCCTCCTCAGTATTCATAGCTTTTGCATTCTTTATTTTTTAATCCCAGAGTTTTGAAGACAGAAACTCTGTGGGACTATCCTCATTAAACAAAACCACCAGCAGGTCTCCCCATGCAGCCAAAAGAGTGGAGTTCAGAAGGAATTCCATCCTTAATTACAGTTCTGCACATACTTATCTGTGAGACAAAGAAACAGATCTGCATTCCTCCAAAAATATGGGTATTTCAGTGCTTTGCTGCTCATGGACAAATGCAACTATAACCTTACGCTTTTATACTTCTTCTTATCTGTTGTATCTTTTTGTTAGTTTCCTAAGCCTTGAAAATAAAATCCTTTGGTCACAATTTGTTGTCTTTATTGCAGCCAAATACTGTTTGAAATACGAGAGATCTGAAGCACATCCAAACTTCTTTTGACATTGTTTTTCCAAGCACGGCCCAAACTTTGCCATGACTCAAGTGAAGTTTAAGACATACTGGTTCTGAACAAAAAAATAAGGCAACATCCAAGAATTTGAAGCAAATATGAATACATGAGGTAAATATGAAATTAGATAGTGCAGGGATTGGTAAGAAAGATACAACCAGAGCCAAAGTTTCGAGAAACTGACAGAGACCATCAGAGTTTTGCAATGGAGAATAGTCATGTGGTTTTCAGTGGTGTCAGAGATGAAAGAAATTATTATGATTTTCAGCTGTTAGCAGTGGAAGCCATTTCACAAACTTATTTCTACCCAGGAAAGGACACAAACATGTGCCAAATGATTCCATACAAAGCTTCCCATGTAGTCTGTAGATCTCTATATGTGTCTACCAGAAGCACAATGTGAGATTACCAGACAGATGGTGATTGCCTTTGCCACACAATATCAAACTCCCTAAATGTACTGTGTGTGTTTGGCCCAGACAACCAAAGATAATATTTTATTCTGAAGACTTTTCTTTTATAGATGGTAAAAAAAGCTGATGACCTCCAGCTTGGAGATGGGAATGGGAGGGCTAAGTCAAAGCAAAAAAAAATTTGTATTAAACTTCAAAGTGTTAAAACCAAAATTCTCTAAATATGGGAGGAGAAAATGCTAAAGTTACATGTCAAATCAAGCCTTTGCATAAAAATATGATTCTTATCAATACATGTTGTTAATGCTTTCTTCATCTTCATTAAACGTGTCCTAATTCTCTTCCCTAAAGCTCAGCCGTGCTATTACATACTGGTGTTTCCTTTGTCTTGATAGTCCCAAAATGACTCCATTTCTGCAGCAAGCCTCTCCCACTCTACATTATCCAGTATTAGTAGCAATCCAAACAACTCCTAGACTTCAAATATGTCTGAAAAATTGGAAGAGCATTCATAACTCCATTCTGCAGTGGGAAGAACCGCGGCACAGAGAGATAAAATCATCTGTCCTTGGCAGGAAGCCACCTACAGAATACTTGCTTTTTGTTCATTTTTACTTCTGCCTTTATAATCCAGATACTTCTTAGATATTTTTGCTTTCTTTTTCTTGCTAGTATTCTGTTTGATTTTCTTTTTTTTAATCTTCATGTCGTTTATTGAGGTGTTTGCATTTTTAATTGCCTCTTCCTACAGGCTATTTCATAAGAGAAAACCTCCCCCTGGCTGCATAAAGTCTCTACTGGAACATCCAGTGGGACCAGGACTATACTTTCCTCTACTTTTGTCCCACTTTTCTCTGTCCCTTGGATCCATTTATTCCTAGCTCTTTCCATTTTGCGCTACACTTCTAACTCTCCCCCGCATTCCCCGCTGCCGCCTTCCTATTTTCTTTCTGTCTCTCTCTCTCCTCTTTTCCCACCAGCTGGACATAAAGGGACCAGGATTTGAAATACCAAACAATAGCTTTTCAGATCTGGTATGTTTCCTAAGGACTTCACAGGGCTGAAGTCTATGGGAGGGGGAGTAGCCTTTAAAAAAACAACTAGATGTTCCTAATCATTGCCAGGAGATGCACTAAGGGGAGCCTACAAGGACTCAGTCACAAAAAGGGAGTGGTATTTTCCTTGCCATGAGCCCAGTATTGCGCTAGCCAGCACTCTGAGTCACTGGGGGGAGCTTTGCTGGGAGAAGTCATGCAGGAAGTTCAATCCAAGAAATCAATCTCAGAAGCACTATTGCCCTATTTTGGAGAATATCAAGTGTCAACACAGAGTTTTAGGAAGATTCTTCAAAGTAATATTCTCATTATGTTGGAAAAGCATCAGCTATGCCAAAGCAGAACAGTCCTCCTTAACAGTATCTCTCTGGTGTCCCTCTGATGGTCATTGTGACCCAGGGTCATCTGCTCACTACTGATTGGTAGCATACGTTCAAAATGTCCACACATTCCTTTAAATAGTTCAACAAATATTTCCCTAATCTCTGTGCATTTTGGAGATACCAAGCTGGTAGTTTAAGTTCAGTTTCAGTTCCTTCCACATCTTTCCCAGCTCACAGCTGTTGCTTTTATTTGCAACATCAGCATGGTTTATCCATTGCCACTAAAATTAGCTAACAACAATCAGTTAAACAGAAACACTCCCAGGTATCTCTCTACATCCTGCAGCCTACAGCAGTGACACAGTTGGAAGCTTGGGAAAAGAATCTTTTTCTCAGAATGTTCCCTTCCACAGAGATAGAAAAGAAGAGGATTATAGAAAATGTTGGGAGGGCTTTTAGCAAACTGGCAAAAAAACTAAGAAACAAACGATGGGTGTTTTCTAGTCTCAGATGTCTATAATGGATTTCAAATCAAGCATTAACCGTGGTGTATTTGTGTTGGAATAGATGTCCCACAGACATTTGAGACAGGTCCTTTGTTGCAAGAAATGCGGAAAATAAGAGCCAGCTTCCAAAAGACCTCTTTGATTTATATTTGTATATCTTGCATGGAAAATGGAATAATTTGGTACAGAGTCAGCATTTGTCATTTAATGTACGATGTGCAAAGCAATTCACAGAAGAGTGACATAACATTGACCATGGGCCAGCTTGTCACCTATTACTTTACATAGATATCCTTCCTCACCAGCCCTGCTAAAACATCACATTAGCTAATCTATGTGATACAATGAGAAACAGCAAAACAACCAAGGGCATCTTTTCATATGCTTCCCTAATCATGGTAAGCCTTTCTTTTTCTGAAATCTGTGTGTGGGTTTTCGTCATGTGGCATGCAATGTACAAAAATGTATAGTGGGAAGATTGCATGCTGGGTCATACAAAGGGAAAAATATGAAAAAAAAATCTCAATATCAAATGTGACGTTGATGAACTCATTGCTTATCTGACTTTAGGTCTGGGGTTAAGGTTTCCTTAAGTCTTTCACCAGACCTGCTACAGCTTTGGGCAAAGCAGCTGTTTTCTCTGTGCTTCTGATGCTCCTCCCTTAAAATGAACTGAACAGACCTAAAGGACCACAAGATGAACTGACACTAATCACATGTGAGAGACTACATAGCACCAGGCTATGCTATTTGGCCAGCCCCCAGTACCAGCTCCATGCCTGAGGCAAGGCCACAATCCTCACTCTGACTGTGGGGGCAGCCAAAAAACACTGAGAAGTGGAGTCTCCCTTCCTCCCTCATGCCCCAGGTCCCAAGGGGAGGAAAGGCACATGCATTTGCAGAAGACAGCTCCAGCATTTTCCAACAGATGCCATGTTTAATGAACTAGCAGACCAGGACAGAAAAGGAAGAGAGATTACTCTGTACACAGCCATCCCTCTCTTCAGTGGTCATTTAAAAGAAACTACAAAACCAGCCCTATAATCCCATTAAAAAAAAAATCTCAAAATCTTAAAAGAAGGACCAACAAGTAACCAAGCTGATCTGACAAAATGTAGATATACCTGATCATATGGTCGTGGACAGAAAGGAGGGAGGCATTTGAAAACCTTCTGTTTAGGGAGTGTTGTGTCCTTTTGAAATATCTCAAAGACAGCCTTGTGCAGGCTTCACAATTACTGAGGGAAAAAGAGGATTGTGGGAAAAAAATAGGAAAAAAAAAAGAAATTAAGGAAATGGAAGGAGAACACAAAGAGCATTTTAAGAGGTTGAAGGCAAACTCCCCACCACAGACAGTGGGCAAAAAGGGATCTAAAAATAGGCAGCATGAGACAGGACTCTCCGAAAGAGAGCGGGAAGGACACTGTGTTCTGGAAACTAGTGTGACCAACCACAAACAAATGTGCTAAGACTCTTGTTCATTTTGTTGGCATTTTGCTCAAGGCTGGCACATAATCCATACCAGGAAAGGTATCACCAAGTAGTCAGGGCCCGTCTCTGAGGCATGCTTTGCCAGTTCAAACTCCTCAGAGATCAGAGGCAAATGGCTCATCAGCCTGTGACAGATGAATGATAAAACAAAGACTTTCCTAAACTCTCTCTTGTCACCAGAGGAATTGACAGAAGCATATTTTTATGTATTTATCTAACTCCAGGAAAGAAAAGTTTGGCTTTTTTTTTCTATCTACTTACAGTAAGTTTATAGCCATTTGTTCTTATGCTTACATTGGTATTTAGTTTCTTTCTAAATTAGCTTTACTTAGCTTATCTTCTCCTCTCCAGTGTTTACAGAGGGTAACCATATCCCCCCCCACTAAGCTAATATACCAGCCTCTGCTATTTTCTTATTGTATACAAGATCTTCAGTTTTGTGATCATTCTCCTTTTACACTTCTGCATCTACTCTGGTCTAATCTAGTTTCTCTTGAAGTGGGGTAAACAGAGTGAGAATGAAAATTCAAATACTAGCTCACAAGCACCTTGCAGAATAATACCTCTCTACCTCCACTGGAGTGTAAAGCCTTTTTCACTTCCAAATCACACTCATGTTTCTAATTTCTATTACCTCTTACAGAGATCCAGCTTAGAGGTTTCAATGACCTCCTAAACGCAATGATTGTCTATTTGTACTATTAAATTCTATCTCATTTCTACTCAAGTCATCAACAAAGTAGTCTTCAGAGTCATCTTCATGCAATGGTCTGATCTTCATCTGTATCGACATGCTTCTCTTTTTATTTATCACTGGCAATTTTCATCAACTTATTCCTGTATTTTATTCCAAACTCATGAAGCAAACATATTGAATGGCACCAGTGCCTAGACAGGGTCTCAAGACACCTCCTTGCAGCCTGACAGGTTTCTTTTTAGCACAGCATGTTATCCCGTCCTTTTTATGTGCAACTCAGGTTTCTCATATTAATCTCCATTGTTTCCAATCTGACAGCTTCTCAGCTGGTACAATATAAAATATTTCAGTAGAGACCAGAATATTCAAACTGTCTGCCCAGGAAAGTGTTGGGAGTCACCAACCCTGGAGGTATTTAAAAGATGTGGCGACATGATTTAGTGATGGACTTGGCAGCACTGGGTTAACAGTGGGCTCAATGATTTAAAGACCTTCTCAAAAAAAAAATGATTCCATTATTTCTCTATATTTTCTTCAGTTAGAAAATCACTTATTTATCTCAAAGAAACATCGTGCGATGCTTTATTCAACCAAGGTAATTTTTAATCATGCTGTTTATCTCCATTTGCTTATTTACTCTGTATGTCAGCAGTAAGCTGAGCTAAAAATCCTTGCTAATAGTACTAATATTTCTCCAACTGGTCTCATGGGTGAAGATTGTCCAGTGGCTTAACTGGAGTACATGGAGAGGCTTTGGAGACCATATGTGCCTCACTGTGTCTTCCAATCTGAGGAGCAGGAGACACATTCGAAGCAAACACAAGAAGGTTGTACTTCAATCAAGCTGCAGGGAACCTCTGGAATTCCTTTTCATGAGATGTCGTGAATGGTTAACAATATGGTTAACAATAAAAACAGGGGAGGGGGTACACGAACAAGTAAATGAAAGAGGAAACAACTGAAGAAGAACACCTACAACCTTTCCCATGTTTATACTGGGCACGTGAGTCCCTGGGCCACAAACTGCAGGAGGCTCAGAAACTGATACTGCATTGGGAAGCACGGTGAGATGGATTTTCAAACAAACACAGTAAATTGACTCATATATTTATGTAATCTACTGTATTTTATTTGACTGTCTTATTTCCTGACACTTCCTTATTTCCTTATTTCCTGACTGAGTCTTATTTCCACCACACTCATTCTACGATAACTACTCCCATTCACTTCCCCACTTTTTACCTTGTGGCCAATATCATCACTCTTGAAAGCTGAGACAAAGTGTTTGTTTAGCTTTTATAGGATATACAGATTATTGTAAACCTTGTCATATCCTTAGGGCACATTAGGTAAACATTATCTTTTTTTTTTCTTTATGTTTCTTGCTTTACCTGCTGTCATTTTTTTGTAATTTCTTTTTTTAAGAGCTTGACTTCTGGAAATTCTCACTTTGTCCCTACATTTTCTAAGATCAGTAAAAGATTTATTTCATGATCAGTCTTTTTTCCATTCCTTTTAGCCCTCAAGTTTCATTCATAAGTTCTTTGACACAACAAATCATTAGGCCACAGGTGGGACCCTTACTTGCCAAAGATGAAATGGGTTTTACATCTTTGTGGTAGATGATATATGTTTTAGACATAGATATAAATATTACACCTCTGAATTGAGAAATTCCAGCCCTCTCCTGCCTCTCAGTTCTTTGTTTTCTCTAAGCAATCAAAGTAAGGACAACAGCTCAGGAGAGAATGGAATGTAGATTTTGGCATCCGAGGCTCCTTTCAAGCATGTAAGGTACTTACCTTCAACAATTGCAGCCATCTAGTGGACAAATACCATAAACAGTCCCTCGTCAGTACAAATGTGGTCTTCCCTTGCTTGCAATTGTTCACTGAATGGACTGGCATTTGGTGTTTCATGGTTAAACAGGCAATACAAAGCAAGTGTCCCAAAATCACTTTATCATGAGCTTGTATTACAGCGTATTTGTCCTGGCCACTCTGCTAAGACCTTAGGAATGGGTACACCTTGCTACCACAGAATATGATATTCTGGGGAGTCACTAGGGCATACAGATTTATTTTCTTGCATTTCCAATACCTAAAAAAATGATGACTTTACTAACTGCTCTACACTGACAGTGATAATGAATACATAACCAGAACGGTTTCTACAGCGGGACACACCACTGACTCGCTTGGATACTTGACAAGTGAGTGTGGAGGCAGCTTTTTGTGTGTCAAGGCCTTACCCTACAGCAGTGATTCCCAGCCTGTGCTACCCCTGCCTGACTGATGTATTGATGACTCTGCCAAGGCGAACACCAGCAGCTGCTGACTATCCTGGCTGTAAATGTTTGCCTTCACCGAAGGAGACTCATAGACAATTACCACTTTTGCAAGCTCAATTAATCAGTCACTTAGGTAATGGCAATGTAACAGCATCTGCCTTTTGAAGTGTGAGACTTACAGAAGAATTTTTTTCACAGAATAGGAGATTGGACATTGAAATGGGCTGCCCAGGAAGGTGCTGGAGTCACCATTCCTGGACGTGTTTAAGAAAAGAGTGGTGTACCACTTGGTGCCATGGTCTAGTTGTTAAGGTGGTATTAAGTCATAGGCTGGGCTTGATAATCTCAAAGGTCTTTCCAACCTAGATGATTCTCTGATTCTGTAATAAGTCATCTTTTAAAATGCTGATACTTTAGGGCAAGGCATGACTATTCAGTTTTTTTCGCTAAGAACTCACCAAAATCTTGATGATGTATCACTGATACATATCACTGATACAAGGACCCTGAAGGAATGACTTGTTGAAAGCCTAGTCATCTAGTCAGGTTTTTTTTTAGACATTGCCACAAAACTTAATTGAACCCTAGCCATTATTACCAATATATGATGCAGGTACAATACAAAAACCTGGCTTTCCCACACTCTGCACACATGCTATGGGTATTTCCAGGTGTCACCATTGTCATTGTATGTCCTGGCTGTTAGGAATAAAAAATTGTAAGCAGCATTTTTCTAGTGACATTCAGTTATTGTGCTATCACTGCTATGAAGCTGCATACAAAGGGAGGAGACAAGACAGGAGAGGATCAGACCACAGGAAATACCATGGTCTACCCAGTCCTCCATCATGTTTAGCAAAGCTGCTGAAGATTCTGGAGCTAAACACCATTTGGAAACTACAGTAACTACCTGCCTGATTCAGCACCAGAGTTAAGCAAGCTGTTTGTAGCCAACAACATAACAATTCCAGCCATATTTCCTATTCATAATTTATGTTTAAGCTCTGCATTGTTTCTATTTTTTTTTCCATTTGCAAGAAATTCACTGCAACATTTTATTGAGGAATATGCTATTTGTTTTGTACCTAAGTCATAGGATATTATATCTACAACCAGAAACTGAAACCTTTCATCAACAGACAGTGGAACTGAAGCAGTCACTTCTAATTTAATCTTCGAGAAAAGACAGACTTACTCACACATACAAAAAACAGCAGCCAATGTTTGCCTGTGTGCATGGCCTGGGGCAGCAGTTTTCAGTACTGAAACCCAATGAGACAGGACACAAGAGACAGGAAAACAGATGTGCCATGAAGTTCCCAGTGTGAGCAGAGCAACCTCAGCTACACATTCTAGTGATCAGTTCACCCCAAAGGGTTGACATCAAACTGGTGTTAGATTTATTTTACATTCCAGAGCAGCAGCAATAATTCTAAATTACGTAGATCTACACTGGACTTTAGCACCTGACAGTCACTTGTCAGCTGCAGTCTTGCTCCGCATGTACTCAGTCCCTGCAATATTTTAACATGTTGCCTTTTGGAAGGATTCGGGTACTGGACGTCCCCTGAGAAAGCCATAGGAAATACATATTGGTCTTGTGGTTAATTTAAGAAAGCTCTTGATGTCATTATTATATAGTGGAAATGTAGTCAAACACTTAATAAGCAGCCAAAATTTAAATAAATTCCCATTTTCTTAAGTGGTCATTTGAGTGTTTGACATAAAATGTACATCTGTGTTTAAGACATGGCATACACACATGAACTTACACATCACTGTAGGTTTTAACATGTTGAAACAATTTGCAAGTCTGCTTTAAAGTTATTGGCTTCCAAAACCAATTATGATAAGTAAAGTGAGATCTGGAACAAATTAATATATTTCCCAATAATCTGTGGGTTTCTTTGGGACTGCTCATAGTACTTAATCTCCAGCCAAAATCTCCCCATGACAACAAAATGTAAAAGAAGAAAAATGCTGTGAATATTGATAAGGCGCAAAGTCAGGCACTTAAAATTTAGAAAGCATAAAACTACGATTCCCCACACAATGTTAATTGGAGACCCTCATATACATTTATTCTGATACAAACCTGATATTCAGCTTTTTGCCACAGGATTTCTCTGTGGCTGGGGCAGACTGGCAAGCCAGGAAGCAGAAGCAAAGTGCTGCTTTCCAAGTAGGACAGCTGGCTGTCAGCAAACGCCATGACAATGCCAGCTTCTCTGTCAGAGAAACAGAGGACTGCAGAGAAAATATAATGGCTGACCAAGGTGCTGCTGCTTGTGCTTGTGCAGAGGCATTGGGTGTTCAGGAAACAAGTTATATCCTCTATTTCCCCCCTTTTCAGGAGGCAGTTAGGAGCATATATAACCCAGCTGGATTGCCCAGGAGAAGCCGTTTCACTCTGCTGCCTCCTTCTCTTCCCCCTAACCCCACAGCTGGGTTTGCCACCTGAGTTGGGGGATAGACAGACCCATGCCTGAAGCTAGCAGTCCCTTGAAAACAGAGGCTAATCAGGAACAGATGGCCAGAATTGTTCCAGGAGTGCATACATTTCCTTGGCCATCATCTTCCCAGCCCAGGGATCTGTGGGGAAGTGCCAAATTGACTGGGCTAGTTCTGCCCCCAGCTGCAGAACTGTGATGGGAAAGGAGCTGCTCTCAGCTGAGCACTTCCCAGGAGCAGGGGTACAGACACAAGGAACAGGTATCCCAAGGCACAGGACTGGTAACAGCCTGCAGAGATCCTCAAATCACTTACAAATGAGCTACTGCAGGGAGGGAGATTTAATCCTGCTGGGGAGGTTTAGACTGGATATTAGGAAAAATTTCTTCATGGAAAGGGTTGTCAGGCACTGGAACAGGCTGCCCAGGGAAGGGGTTGAGTCAGCACCCCCAGAGGTATTTAAAAGACGTGTAGATATGGCACTTGCAGACATGGTTTAGTGATGGATTTGGCAGTGCTGGGTAAATGGCTTGCCTCAAAGATCTTAGAGGTCTTCCTTTTCCAGGCCAAATGATTCTATGATCCTATGACTAACACCATACTGCACCCAGCCTAAGGAGCTCTGCTTCTTAACCTTACAATTCCTTTCCCCTCTGTGTTTTTCTCCATGTGGCTGTTATATATTGGCTGTTATATATATTTTTATACACTGATTTAAAATTAAGAGAAAAGGCTTTACAATTTGCACCTATTTTATTCTTCCTTTTTTTCTTCCTTATAGATGAACAAAAGGAAAAAAAAAGAAAACCAACAAAAAAACAACAAAAACCCCAACAAACAACCCTCAAAATCGAAACAAACAACAAGCCAAACAAAACAAATCAACAACAACAAAAAAACTGAAACAAAACCACCCCCAAACAAACAGGAAAAGAAAAAACCAAAGCCCAGCTCTGCAATTCAGTTTGTCTGGTTTTGTACTTGGGCACTACAATGGTCCACATTAACAGCCGTAATATTTTTTATAGGAGGCAACTGGAAATTTAGAGACACTGAGTGACCTCTCCATGCAGGAATAAACAAAAACCTTTATTTCCAACTTCCTGTTCTAACAGCAAAGCTGCTCTCCCACACTCCCTACAGTTTACCAAAAATTGTCCCTTCTCTTTGAAATGTTTATTCCAAAATACCACAATGTGTCTTGGATTCCCACAAAGCTCAGAGTAGCAACACAAATCCCAAAACTGTCAACACAGCTTCACCTCAGTGTTGTTGCTGTAGTTGAGATTTGGACTAAGACACCTCAAGACTGAGGCACCGCCTATCTGGAGCACCCAGCCACTTGCAAAGGAGGAAAGAAGGAGCTATGGCTGACAAACTGGCATAGGGGTTTGGGGACATACAAGGAGTAAACTACAAAATTGCAACCTTGGGAGAGAAGAGTGGGGAAAAAAAAAAAAAATACCCCATACCTAAGATGTCAGAGTATTTCTTTCAAAGTCAGAGTCTCATTCAAACAGTACTGTTGCTTGTGATTCAAATTTTCCACAGCCTCCACATTTCTAAGTACTCATCTGCCTTCAGTATTTTTCAGTGTAAAGCCAGATCAAGGCTTCTCAGCAGTGTAGGCAATAAGCAGTTTTGGAAATGGTGGTAGAATGTGCCCAGGACAGGGAGGACCAAAAAAAAAGGGGGGCTTTGATAACGCTGAAGAGCAGAACAGCTGGACCAGAGCAAGCTTTTATTGCCCTGTGAGAAGTGTGGTTCAACTACTTTGAGTCTGCTCAGAGTCTGATGCCAGGAAAGCACTTTTAAAAATCTTCCAGTTGCTAAAAAGGAAAGAGAAGAGTTCTGCCTCTTGGAAGAGTGTACTTAAAAAGGGTTACACAGAGTGGTTCTCCATCTTAGAGAGGGTATTTTCCTAAGTGGGACTGCAGAGCACAGGCTTCAGTCCCTCACTGTGTTGAATTTCCTAGCCTTTTTCTAACAGTGGCATACCAGTAGCTGTGGCACACATCATCCCAATGCAGGGATGGTGCTGACACTGCCCAGGCTTTTCGCGATGACACGGGAGGCTCTGTCATTCCAGCTTCTCACAGGGTAGGCAATGGGAGGCTCTGCCTCTTGGGGGAAATGGCTCACCAGGGCCAAATCCGCAAAACCAGCAACGCCATAGAGTGCTCCTGATCACTGCACTCTGGTCAGAATTTTGGCTTTGTGCTGTGGAGGGTTTTCTGTCTTTTACAACCAAAGTTTTACAACTCAAATGAAATTATTTTATTTACTTCATGAAAACTGCAAACTCAATTAACATTTGCTTGTAGTGGATATGCCTTGCCCTAGTGCCCCATCACTCATGTCCTGCCAAGCATCATGTGGGAAAGCAGGAAGGAACTTAGACTCAAAGGCTGACTGCTAGACACTCTGCTGACACCCTAAGGGAGATTGCAGTGTCCCCTCACTGGCAGAAAAAACAAAGTTTGCCCATTTCCTTTGTCAAATGTGTTAGTAGTCCTTCTGCTGCCCCAGGAAACTCAGGTTTCCAGGATCACTAGAAATTGCTCAATGAATTATCACAGATCTACAGATCCATGGCTGCTTCTGAATAAAGGTGCCCTTCATGCATCGTGTGAATGGGGGACTTCTCCTCAAGAAGCTTTTGCAAGTCCCCAGGTAATTTGCTCATGTCACAGAGTTTCCATGAGGTTAAAAATCAGGTTTTGCATAGCACTAATATGAGCAAATATTTATCATTCTGAACTGAACTAACATGTAATTGTGCCTACCCCAATTTAACAAGGATTTTAACCTGCTGCCTGCTTAAGGCAAGACATAGGCTTAAACAGCTTGCTGAATAAAAGTCAAAAGGAAGATAGATTGAAAGATTAGGCAGACATAAATGATTGCATAAAATTTTCAAGCAAACTAAAATTGTTTCCTCTTTAATTCTGATGTTTTATTGGTATTGCTTTCCCAGTAGAATTTCAGTGCAGCTCTCATCTTTACAATAGAAAAGGATCAAAACTAAAGCAAAATTATATTTTTCCGTTTAACTGAGTACCTGTTTTTAATAGGTGGAGTCAGGTCCAAACACAGAATTTCTCAGACAGACTCTGATTTTTTAATTTAATTTTCCAAAACCCTCGAGCTGTTCTGAAAATGTAATTAAATAAAAATCAATAATTTAAATATAATTTCAAATTATATGTGGAGCATACAGGCGCATTGTAAACACAGAAAAACATTACAACATCTGTTATTATTAATAATACACTATTATTATACAATGTTATTATTAATAATTACTTTCTGCTCCTGTCAATCCTTCTGCTGATACAGGAATCAGATGATCAGAGTTAGGCTCACCAGGGAAGCAGAGACACAAGGATTTTTGATGCATTTCAAGACAGTGTAAAAGTCTTGTTTATATTCTTATCAAAGTATAAGAGTGAAGGAGCTGTTGCCTGTGGATATGACCAAAAGGACTGACTGCCATATGAATCACCCCACCAGCATGTTGTGATCTCCTGGGTAGCTTTAACGTTGGTTGATTTAATGTGATGCACTGAATATTCATTATTGATCCTCAGTGGCTTGTCAACAGAGGCAGCGTGTCCTGCATCAGCCAGCTTCTGTTTATCCAAAATGCCACAATCACATATATTCATCCCAGAAAGAGCATTGTAAAAGTACGCTGTCTATGATGATGCTTCAGACAAGAAAAGTATTTTTACAGTGTTGAATACATGGAAGTGACAGGAACCAAGTAAGGAATCATAGTAATGGTGCAAGACAAGACTGACAAGCTATCTGCATGTCAGCAGACAGAAAGTAGGGCTGTAGCATGCCATACAAACATCTACAGGAATGAACTGCAAGGTTTGAACCTCATGTTTCTGGAGGCTCAAATACATTTTCTGTAACATTGGTAAAGATTAGAAGACAAAAAATTGTCACCGAAATCTCCAGGAAAAATACATTTAGTACACACACACACACACACAAAATTCCCACAATCTAAATCAGTTCAGACCTATCCCAGAGGGAGCTCCTCATCCTTCTGCCTATTTTCACCCCATTTGTTTTATGCCATCTCTTTCTAATACAACCAGGGAAACTGATCAAACACATTCTATACATACCACCCAGCCCACAGTCTCAGCATCCCAGCTGTATTCCTAACCTCACAAATCCACAGTCAAACCATCTCCAGGGTTTCAAAAGCATAGCAGCTTTCATGAAGGGAGGCAGTGGGAGCTCTCTTAATTAGCTCAGCTTCTTTGTGCATTTCTAGACATGTCTCCCTCTTTGTTCACCTTTAAGAGTTTCATGTCAGTGTAGAAAGAGAAGATTTGTCCTCCATAAAGTAGCATCTTCAGGGTCTTCTTTTTTTTCCTTATAAAAGTTCTTTCACTCAGAAAAACAGCCAACATGGGGCCAAATATCTAAACAGAAAGAGGTGAATTTTAACCAGTCTGTGCATTTTATGAGGACTATCAGAGAAAAAGCTGGAAACACAGACAGTTAGGTGAGCATTTCATTAACAAAAAGTCCTCCACATGTTGTCTCTACAACTCTGCAAACTCTCCCTACAACTTTGCAAATTCAAACACAAAATCATCACTAATGTAATTCAATCCTTTCTGGAAGTACAAGAAAATTAAATTCAGTCTTGATAGATTAATTCTTTTAATATTTCCACTGGACGTATAACTTACCAACCTGACAGTCATTTCCACAATGCAGGGAAGGGAGCAGAACCACAAATTTTCTCACCAGTACTTTAAAGAATAAGTTTATACAGAAAAGAGAGTTGAGGACAAAGCCATGGAAAGATGGTTCCAACTTTACTGTGTCCCTTATTTCATTATTCAAGGTTTGCAACAAGGAAATCACATGATCCTCTAGAACATTCAGCATGAGCTGAGAGGCCCTGGGACAACAAATCACTCAAGAATGTGTCTAAACTACACACAGCAAATTTTTCTAAGGAGATCCACATAGATCAAGTTAGGTAATAATTTAAATCATTATTACCATTCCTCTCTGGCTACTTAAAAAAAGGTTTGAAAACTGAAATTCCCCATTAAAATCTGCATGAATTCCAAAATCTAAATTAGTACATGGCTTAATAAGAGGTAGCAGTCCATTAAATTTGTATCTTCTGAGAATTGTTTTGTCTTACATGCTGCAATATTTCTATTATTAGGGGACTGAAATAAAAAAGCTAAAATCTAATATTGTCTAATTTTTATGCATTATCATGATGGCTTAAAAGAAAAATTAAAACATCAATGAAATTATGAATTTTGAAGAACCCAAAAAATGTACCTCCTCCTGAAGTAAGGAGACTACAAACATCAATTTGTCTCCAGAAGTTTACTTGTTGCTATGAAGAGGCTGTTCTTCCTACTAAGTAGGCTATAATTAAAGTATTTTGTACAAAACCACTTCAATATCAAGAAAAGTAAACTAATTCTGGTCTCAGAATAAGTAAAAAAGAAATAAAGAATAAATAAAGAAAAAAACCCTAACTATACCTCAGTTCTACCTTTCCTTCAAACCTCCCTGTACTAGTGCTAGCAAAATATTCTGATCCACCTAACCAATATCCTCACCAATTTCCCGTTTGAAACCCTTGCAGATGTCTCCTGATAATTAAAACACTTTTTCTGCAAAAGAGGAGGCAATGATCTTACTAAAGACTACCTACCTTTTCAGTACATGCACATATGTACATTGTACATGTGTACATTGTTCATGTGTACATTGTTCGTCTTACTGCATGTGTGTCCTCTGTTTTTCAGTGTAATCTATCTCCTTTCTCAGAGACAGCAAAGTTTAAGGGAGTGGGTGTTACCTAAAATTACATTAGAAACTACATCAGCATTGTTTTAAAAACCTATATAAATAAATTACTTCAACATCTGGAACAACTGTACAACTCTCACTGCAAGGCCTTCAGTGTTTTTGTTTTCCCATGTAAAATAAGGTCTTAGTTTAATACAAAAACCTTGAACAAGAGTTACACTAAAGTGTAACTTTGTTTGCATACTGTACACAATCCTACTGGTTTATAATTTTACCATTTCAAAAGAGACATTTTGGCTGCTTGAAGCTTTAATGTCAGAAAACCACCTTAACAGCTACAAGTACATATAGTTAATGCACAAAGTGAAGCATATATAACATATTCATACTCATTGAACCCAAGGGCTCTGCTCATCCTCAATGTTTCTATTTTTACAAATCAGCACATTCATCAACATTTTCTATATAAATATAGTAAATATTTAGCTATTAGAACGTGGCTGCATGGAACAGGATGAGAAAATGTTCACAGGAATATATCCACAGTCAAGTTCAGGCAACTAATCACATCTGCTCTGCCTGGATTCTGCCATTCATGATAACTTAACACAGTCCCAAACCTCATCTTTCAACCATTCTGTTGAACAAAGGACTTTGCATTCACCATGGAAAAAACAGGCCCAATTGACTATGCTAGCCTTCTACTCATCCTTGTTTCTTTTCCATGTAATATCTAACATGTTGATATCTTTAACAAAAATTGAATTCATTAACACATTAGTCAATATATCAATATTGTTTGTTGATTAAGATCTTGGGATTTTTTCCCAGTCATAAAGTGATCAGACTTAATCTCAGGGTTTTTTTCCATTGCTTTACTTTCTCAGAGATTTTTTAAATTATAATTTTCTGTAGGTAACTGGGTTAAATGACAGATTTCTGCATTTTTTTTTTATGGTCTCTTTTATGTTTTCTTACTAGAGCATGTCTGCTGCTTGAAGAGACTGTAACCATCCCTTCTATTGAAGGGCTGTACTCAAAGAAAACAATGAAAGACACAATTCTACAACCACCATGTATGGACTTCTCTTTATTTGTCTGAATAGGGCTTGGTCTGCAGGATCCTGAAGGGTAATTTTATGACTTTTGGACATAGCTTCACTGTCCTGCCTAAGCCCAGCAGATTGTGGGGACAGCTCAGTTACAGCTGTGCTATCAGACAATGGCTCTGCTCCTGCTTCTAACGCAGTCACTGAGAATATTGCCATGAACTCATATTACTGTAATTCAGATGTGCTACTGAAATAAATGTGATGTATATTTTCCATGATATGATTACTGGATTCAGTTCTGGTCAATTAAATCTGCCTGCCAGGGCTATCAACAGGGTAATGATTAATGTCAATAAGCAACCCTTGCGCACATCTGCTGGCTGCCTATTAAAAAACCCAAAACAAACAAACCAACATTAAAAATGGGCAGTGACATTAATTTGTTGCCTTCAGCCACGTTTAGACTAAGAATATCCAGCTGCATGGAGCTGAAGTATTGTGTCCATAAAGAAACTGGCAGAGGGAACATGTATTGCTAGGAAAGTGTCAGACCTGAATGACGCTCTGAATGAGACCCTGGCTCAAGGTGGAGAGTTCAGCTGCAGCACTGCTCACATCACCCGTGAAAGGCCATGCAGCAGCACTCTGCCACTTCACGAGACAGACAAACTAGATGAAAGCCTCACAGCACACCAAGAACAGCCACAAAAAGTAACATAAATAAAAGTTTCTCTGTGTGTGTGAGAGCCCTTGAATGAGCACAATTACAGCAAAACACCCCCAGTGCCTCCCAGGACTTTGGGGTGTGTGCAGCAGGCCCCGAGTACCAGCCCCACAGAGGACAGCATAAGAGCAGCTGGGCTTGGTCCCTGCTATGGAAGGAGAAATTCAGAACAGAAAAGCTCCTGGTGAACTTCTTGTGGGTCCCTGGCCCTCTCTGCTCTCCTTCCAGCCAGCACCTGGTACACCCACACTGACCCTCAATGCCCCAAACATGAGGGATCTTCTCTGTTCCCATCCTAGCTGGGCTTTCATCCCGTGGGTTGCATCTCTGAAACAAAGACACATCCTCACACTCCAGCTCTTCTCCTCGGTCGTTCTGCCATGGTTTTAATGCCACCCTAGGGACTGGGCTAAGCAGTTTGGGGAGCAAAGATGGGCATCTCTCATGCTCCATTGTTTTGAGGCAGGAAATGGCCACAGAAAAACCTCTTCTCAGAGCACTCAGGCTGATGACATGGGACTGGTGGGATCCCTTCTGGTCAGAATGTAACCCTCACTGGAACAATCAGCAATTTGGACATCCGAAAATTATTTTATTAAACAACAGTTGTTAATCAGTAGGAGGTCTTTTTCCACAGCCATTCTTTAAAGCCGAAACATTTCCATGTTTCCTGTAATACTTGTGCTTAGTCACACATTGACAAATACAAGGGAAAAAACTCAGATCTGTATGACAGATTTTTGGAACTGCCAAAATAATCTCTTTGAATTCTGCAGCCACTTGACAGCAGGAGTCCAGGAGGAGAGTGTTGAAAGCAAAAACTTGTATTTATTCACTGAATTTTTCTCCCAGAACAGGATACCTATCACATTTTGCAAAAAAATACATCATCAAATGAACAGTCCACAGACCCTGTTAAACTTTAAAACTTCCAAGGTCCACTTTTTGCTACCCATCCTGTAAGCCTGACAGAGAGAAAAGGGATTGTCCTTTACATTTCAGAGAGCATTTAACACACTCAGCCAAAGGCTCTGCCAGAGGACATCCTACCATCTTACAGCTCACATGTTCACATGTGCAAAGTCTCTGGCTGAGTCTGCTCTTCCCTGCTGTAATACATCACAAGAAAAGAGATCCCTACATCAAAATTCCCTAACATTTAAACACTTGAGAAATATTAAGTACACTAATTAAAAGTTATTACTATTACTTTCTAAATGCCTGGAGAGGAAGGATTGTGCTGGTTGGTCTCAAGGTAAAATGCCACTAAGTCATGAAACTTCCCTCCTCTATACCAGGCTGGCAGCAGGTCTCATTCAGAAGGCCATGACTTCAGTGGAAGTGAAAGTGAACATCCTCTCCCATATCCATCAATTCTGAAGCATGGAAGGAACAAGCACTTCATCTCTAAGTAGATTTGTAGAGAAAGAGATAAGCCTGGCTGTTTTCCAGAGGACTGGCTGTAGCACAGGGCTGGGAGTGGCTGTAAGCAGCTGACAAGGGCCATGGCCTGCAGAGGATGGCAGCAGGATGACCTCGCTCTGCTCTGCTGCTGGCACGGGTCTGAGAAACTGGGTTTGCTCCTTTGCCTTGCATTACCAGCGCCTGCTGCTGGGGTCCTTGCTCCTTACACCAGGCATCACCCCTGAGCAAGATGAGCAGGCTGGGCTCTCCCACAGTTCCCTGCCTCCTATTTGCACTTTCCTCCTCCCTCATCTCTTTCCAGGGCAAGCGCAGTCTCTCCATCACTCGCCTCAGGCCAGGCTGGCTGTGCTGTTGAATCAAGCATGGGATGCTTTGGGGTCTGCTTTTAGGGGAGAGTTTCAGTATGCGTCCCATAGCAGCCCAACATCAGCACCAGAGATCCAGAAAGGCCTGGAGCTTGGATATACCCATGGTGTGTCCTTCTAGCCTGCTAAGCAACACGTATACATCATTTACATCCATTACATGTGGCACTACACATGCCAGTGTGGGACTGCTGCTCAGAGGCTCTGTGCTCTCCCCATAACATGCCTGAATATCCCTGCGAGCCCAGCTCAAAGACATGGGCTTTGCCAGCCAATGCTGAGAGTCAAAACTTCAGTGTCCCATTGTGAATCAATTTCTTAGGCCAACCCATGCCCAGCTGTGTAATACAAATAACATTTTTCACCACAGAAAACATTTCTGCATCTTAGAGGCATACAGTAAATAAAAAGCACATTAAAATACTTAATGTGCTTAACTCTTTGTGTCTTAGGGGTCATTTTGCTATGATGGAGTTATAGGTGCTATACAGAAATTAGATTCCCTGTGATCATCTTCAAAGTGTACTCTCAGGTGGCCTTCATAAAAGAAATTAAAAACAAGATTCTCAAAAAAATACAGACTGAGAATTGAGACTTCACAGACTTTCAATCACTAAAATCACAAATAATCTCTCATTATAAAGACAGTGTTGGTGCTAAAAACTGTGTTTTAAATTAATTTTAGCCAGGTAAACATAGTGTTGGCCACAAAGGATAAGGCCGTGGTAAGAAATCTCCTGAAGAAGCAAATAACTAAATGTGCATGATGGGTGCAGCTGGGCACCACCAAGCTTTCATGGTGACCTCAGCAGGATGAGTAAGTTCATCCAGCATTTTCCATGAAGCAGAGAACAATATTTTTCACTTTGTAGCTTTCTTCTGAGGCTCCCAAGAGAGCAATTCTTTTTTCCAGGCTGCTTGCAACTGCCCCAAAATCCTGCAACTCCTGCTTTATCAATACAAAAAAAGGAAGGAAACATAAAATGTACAGACTGGCACATTCAACCCTTTTTCTTCTTTACTAAAAATGTGGGAAATCTGTGGTGGTGGTAGTAGAAAGAGGTGAAAACACAGCAGTGTGGCATGGTGATGTGTCTTTGCACATCTTCTGCCTCTCACTCCTCACCTCCCTTCCATGGGCACAACCAGCCATCAATAGGGATGCAATAGCAGCAGCTGTTACAGATTTCCCATCTGGCCCCTTTATATCTCCTGGTGGTTCCCCTTTGATCCCTTTAACACAGGGAAGATTAGATCTGAGCTGATAAAGAGCTCATTGTGGGACAAGGCACACGTGGCTCCTGCCAGTCTGTGTGGTGACATCCCACATCCATAGGGATGCTGCATCTACGTAAGAGCGGCCATGCTGAGCTCCTGCCATGCACAAAACTCATGTACTGAATTTGCCCTCTTTGCCTCCAGCCATCCCTGCTCTGCCTCTTGCTAAGTCATTTGCTGTCTACCACACCAGCAGTAAAGAGCCCTTGGGAAAAAGGAAACCAGGGAGTAGGCTGGTTGTTCCTGATCTAGGCATGCTCTCTGCCAATACAGCATATTTTCTAGTGTGTTTTACAATTCTGTTTAAATGACTCAGCTAAGGGGTTTTGTATAACTTCTGACCACAGCCTAACAGTTCTCACAGGAGGTAATATTTCCTAGTGTTTAGCACAAGCTTTTCTCCTTTTCATCTAAGCGCTTGTGCTCCTTCAGCAGCCCTTACCCACTTCTATCCCTTCTTCATGCTTACAGGCTATAGCTTGGTAAGGGGTTACTGGGTCCCTCAACTTCCACTAAGCCCTTCAACATACAGTGCTGTATACCACATCCACTACTGTTATGAAAGTATTTAGACAGACAGGCTATATCTAGCTGTCCCAATCTTTTCCACAAACCAGTCTTTTAAGTCCAACAGTGGGTTATTTTATGTGAATTCCCTCCCGTTTGTCAACAGCAATCTGCAACGTTCTGATCTTTGAATCACTGGATTGTCGCAGTGCTGACAAGGTTCTTTTTTATAAATAATCAACTGCTCATTTGTTGCATGTTACTAATTGCACTTAATTCTACCTTTGGTTTCTTCCCAGTTTCATTATGGTCTCTATATTACAATGTTGTGGTAAGCAGCACCAGACACAACTGGATTCCTTAGTCTGTCAGCAGCAAAGGTAATTGACATAAATATTTAAAACACAGCAAACTATGATATGTGAAACAATTAAAACCCTTTCAGAAGCATCCTCTCTCTAACCTAGTCTCCTGGTAAACTGAATTTAAGTGGCTGCAAAGCAACCAAACAAAAACATTGCCTTTCATTTCTACCAATGGGAAATATTCCCCCTCTCTGCTCTACATTCTTGCTCCTCACAGAGTGAGTAGATATTTTATTAGGTACAGATTTAAACACAAAGATTTTCCAAACCTTGGATCCAGTTTCAAGCAATTACACATTGTCTGGGTGTAACTCAATGCAGCATCACCCAACTGGAGAGCAGAACAGAGAAGGCTCTTTACAAAGAAAAAAAAATTATTCCAAGTGTTCCACCTCACACAGAATTCTTGAAAAATGTGCTTCTCCCCAGAGATCAGGGGTTGTTTGTCTCAATAGAGGGCTGAGTATCTTTCTGTTGCTAGTAGACTGGCAAAAAATTAGAGGGCTCAAGATGCAGGGTGAATGAAGAGTTGTCCTGAGCTGACACCAGAATTTCACAAGAACTCCTGAAGGCTGCACCTGTGCCCCCTTATACTGCTGTCTGCTGGACACTGGACCCTTGAGTATCATCTCAGCTATAGTAAGCAGGATGTACTCACCTGTCTGCTCTCCAGCAGCACTGGCAGCAAAACATCTTTGCAATCAGGGCAAAAAGTCCCAGTCATGTGCCTCAGTCTGCCCCCAAAGCAGCCTTTCTAAGAGAGAATATGATTCTTAAGACTGGTAGTCTTCTGGTGTTACTGCAATACTGTCTCCGAGGAGCTCACCTGGAGAAAATAAGAGCAGGTATTGGTCCTCTGGGTCTCAGATAAACAAGATTAAATGTGATTTTTTTCTAACACTAAAACCAAATCTAGAACAAGAAACTAACTAGCTCTGACTCGATGACACCAAGTGGTCACAGCAAAATTTACATTTATTATTATTGGAACATTTTGCAAAATTTTCACCCTTTGAACTTGAGTTTTGCAGCATTACCATTTGAACAATTTTATTTATTATGTGGGAGCCATTAAGCCTGGATATTTTGAGTCTAGGAAGAGCACTCAATCTGTTAGAAAGAACAAGGGAAAGTTCAACATTAATTGCTACCATACTTAAAAACTGACTTACTATATATTGACAAGATGCAGATTTTAAAGCACTAGTTATTCAGTTAATTAGTAATTGATGAAGTGATTAATAACGGGACTATGTGATGGTGCTAATATAGAAATCAATGAAAATGTTCCTATTACCAAAATACCAGAGGTCTTTGTATAAGGCATTATGTGTCTTCTCAAACCTACTGAAGCATAAAATACCAGCAGATTGGTTACACCATTACTTCACAACAAGAGTTTATCATACCCTATGCTCTAAGGCTCATTATAGCTGTCACAAGAGTTATTTGAACATGCCTTGACTGAACAACATGCTTATCGATGTAGGAAAAGAGATCTCTGTGCATTTTCTCATCCATTACAATTTTGTATGTGATGTAGGGCTATATAGCAAGTACCAAAACGTATTTTTAAAAGTTTGTCATCTGCTGGAATGTGTTCTGTTAGGATATTCTCTTTTCTTCCTTAGATGACTCTGTGAAATACTTGCCTAGTCATTTTGCCAGCAGCCACAAAACAGCAGCAAAATATCACAAGTCCAGCCAACCCAAGAGTGAAAACCTGGCTACACTGAAAATTAACTCACCGGGTTCTCCCATTGTTTTTGAAGGGATTGAATTCTTCCCACCTAAACAGTCTTAACCTCTGCAGGCACACATGAAAAAGGAGATGGGTGTGATAGGAAAGAAAATGTTCTCTATGCTCACAGGGAAGGGGAAGGTGAGAAACAGCTGTGTGGACTAAGGTGTGTTATGGACATGTGTACTTTGTACTACTCCTGACCCTAGCAATGAAATTCTGTTGTCCTTCTACACAGAGTTATCATCCCTCTAAATATTTCCTGTATTGACTCTGATACTTGCACAAAGCATGTTTTGAATAGAAAAAGTGTGACTTGAACAAGAAGGTGAGGACAGCATGAACACACAAAGGAGGGCAACCAGTGCCACCCCATTCCTCCTGAGCCTTCTGAGTGGGCTAAACGGCCTGTCTCTGACATGACAGCATCTGGCTGCACCAGGAGAATTTATTCCCCCTAGCCAGGCCTGCTCCACAAGTGCACAGTCATTTCACCAGCTGAGCTACAGTGGCCACTTTATAGACTTGCCAAGCTAAATACTCTGTGCCCTCCTGCTCACTGGAATGCACCCCCCTTTATGATGATTCACCTTGCTTGGGCTGTGTTTCCTGAGATCCTCAGGCTGCTTTCTCACATTCTCATGCCCTATCTGCTGTTGCCAGATCTTGTGTATTTTAAATAAATTTATATGCTCTACTTAGCATGAGTCCTGTAGTCTCCTTACTTCCCATTTAAGATCAATACAGAAGAAATCAATGGACTACACAATTCCCTCAGACACTCCTCTCCAGACCATAATGCATTGCTGGCACCTCCTTTTTATAGCTGGTCTGTTAGCTGTCTTTCTCTATTTACTGCAGTGCTTTTATCTGAGATCATTTTAATAAGAAAAAAGTTAAAATTCTTGGAGAAATGCTGCCTGACAGAGTAGTCTTGAAAATTTAAATATATGCTACTTGTGCTATGTTATGTTTTACTATATGAAAAAAAAATGGGAGGCTGTTTTGTTAATAACACATATGATGGACTTTAGATGATGCCATGGACTTATAGAACACCTTTCTGTAACCTTTCTGGCCCTTTCTGGCCTTTCTGTAACCACAGCAAAAATCTCACTCTATGTGAAACTGTGCCCTGAGCCCCTGAGCTCTGCAGGGTACCTGGTTTCAGAAGCAGAGCATACAAGTGACACAAGTGACACACACCCACTGTGTGGGTACTAACCAAATTCAAACAGGCAGGTGCCTCCAGCAGGGCAATTTCTCTGCATGACAATTCCTTCTCCTCACTCAATGCCAGCAAGAATATTTTTCCTTGTTCTCCTTACTGTCAGACTCCCTCTCACAGCAGGAAGGTTTGTCCCCTCTGGCAGGAAGGGCAGCTGCAGGGAGGTTTCTGTAGCTCATCCCTCTCACCTCTCTCTTCCCTGACAGAGCCACTGGGCTGCTGTGCCAGCTTGGAATTCCCCTATCAGGGAGGAAAAATCCCCTCTGATTGCAGGAACCCAAACCTCCCACAGAGATGGATGGGTGATGGAGTTTAAGTGTCACTGCTCTGACATGTCACCTCACAAAAAAAAACTTCATGCATGCTGAAGTACCCCAGTGTGCAGTTTCCAGACAGAAGGAGCTCCAAGGCTGAGGGGAACATTTTGACATCTTCGGGACATGGACATACCTAGTAATCCTGGGTGCACTCAGGGTTTACAGCACCTATGCTTAGGCCCAGAGACAATTGAAAGGTAATACAGGAGATAAAACTAGCAGTGCCATTTTAATATAACTTGGGAAAAAATTGAGTTAGTCTGCACTGGGAAGCACCTGCTGAGCCTGAAAAATCAGTATGGTGAATCTGAGCAGATGTCACAGACAATCACCATCTCATGATGGGAGCCCTTCACAGCCACTGCTAATCCTGAGAGTGTCTGGAAAATCCACCAAAAAGTTTCAGAGACTCTGCACACACAAAATGGGGAAGGCAGGTAAGCCTGGGTTGAGCAGACTACCAGAAGAAGGGAGGAGACAGTATGGTAAGAGAAAAGGCAAGGGCAAGGGAGGGCTGGAGAAGGGCCAAGATGTTAAAGGCAGGGTGTCTCAGGCAAAGTAAGAATGAGTGGTCCAGAGGCAGTGACAGGAGCAATGTGGCCAGAGCTATTAACCAGGAGGATAAAGTGATCCAAAGCACTTTTCTAAAAGCCCAGAAACACACAGGGGAGATGTGCTTGGGAAGCCAGGCACAGCCTGAACAAAGTTTAGCCTACCTAGCAGAAAAATCAGATTATCCTTTGCTTTTGTAGGAAGATCTGATAGCTGCACTTGGAGACAACTTTCACATCTAAGCAAACAAGAGGGCAGAGAAGACACCAGCATTAAAAGCCTTTCTCTCCAAGACTGAGAGAACTGATGTCCTCAGCCTTGTTCAAGGAAGCAGAGAAGATAAGCTTTAAGAAAGAAGAAGTTTAATACTTACTGTGCTAAGGACAAAGATGGGAAAAGGACATATGAAGAGGGAGAGTCTATCAAAAGAGACATCATGTAAAAGCCATTCTGTGACTGGGAAGTTATTGCTAGAAAGTTCTGGGAGCTGCAATCCAGAAGACATTATCAGGCTGTTCCCAAAGAAGGAGCTAGCAAAAAGGAAGGGAACATGTCTCATGAAGAGCAGTAGAAAACAAAGCAACGATCAGAAACAAAGCTAAGGAGAAAGGTTTGCAAAAGACTAGGGCAGCTTTCCAAGCAGAAGCAATGGCCTCAAAGAAGAGAAAGTTTCAGAGACCTGAGGTTCGGCTCAGAAAATTAAGCTAAAGTCTTCAGTTAAAGAAGTGTTCCATGGTCAAAAACAATACAACAGTGGCCAAGCTAGGGGCTGAAGGGAGGAAACATGAAATAGCAGCATCTGGTTTTATCCTTTACACCAGGATAAAAACACCCAGGCACCTCTTGGTGTTTTGGCAGGGAGGTTGTCCATTTTCTGTAAATCCATACGGGTTACAAAACCACAGAAAGAATCAGGTCAGGCAGGACCACTGCATGTCATCTATGCCAACCCCCTGGCACAGGCAGGGTCCCCTAGGGCACATTACTTAGCATTGTGTCAGCTTTTGAATATATCCAGGGAAGGAGACTCCCAGGCTGAAGGCCTGAGGAAGTGTTGCCAGCCACCTCAGGCCCTGTGATGGAGCTCGAGAAAGGAACAGCATAGGTCTGAAAATGGCACCTCTGCTCCTTGCAAAGGTGGACCAGCACTCACATAGAACCAGCAAGCACCACAAGCAAACTGCTCTCACTGTAATTTTAAGTGTGCATTGGTTAACATCTGCTATTAAAAAAAAAAAAAAAAGAAACACAAGAAAACAACCTACCAAGCAAATGAAAGCATTTAGCATTTTGGAAAACCTTCAGACTGCACAGAATTTTTTATCTCTTTTACCAGAAAAAATAGTGAACATTTTTTAGGTCACTGACAATGAACACTTTTTAAAGTTTGACACGTCCTCAAAGCTGCAAGAGCTTTCCTCTCAAAGTCTGATCTACCTTTGCTGTAGTAAGACATATTTATTTTCAACCACGTGTGACAAGAAATATACACTGAATAAAATTAATTAGAAAGATGTTAAAATAAAAGACTACCAAAGTAATATAATATTTTGAAGGAGGAAAAAAATGTTTATCACTATAAATCAAAAATACCTTCACAAAATTGTTTTCTTTTAGAAGTAAGAAGAAAATTGGAATTAGGCCCAGTTCCTGCAGAGAGAGCTTTTCAATTTCCTTCTTGAAGCAAAAGTTATATCCAGTCAACACAGGTTTTCCTGATTAGGCTCAGCAGGATCAAACACGATAGTAACTAAAGAATCATGAAAATACTTGTTTAAGCACAGGCAGTCGTAAGACACAAGACTCATCAGAATGGAACAACTTCTCTCCCTTGGACAGCAGTTGACAAAAGGGAACTTCCTGTAGTTTAGAAAAACTTTTCTCTACATTCATGGCAGTATTCTCTACATTCATGGCAGTATGCAAAACTTACAGTCTGGGGAAAAACAGTTTCTCTTGGCTGAAAATCCTGATCCAAACTTCTGTGGTGTAAGACCCTGGCTCTTAACTGAATGTATGCTGTTTTATTTGGGTACAAATTTTGCCAGCTGAGTGTTCATGTTGACCCTACGTGTTTTATTTCAGAGACTTGGAAGATGTTTCCATTAATAATTTTTTATTTCCACAGATCATAACTTCTTCTACTGACAAGCAGCTGTTTAGTGTGTCCTTTTACCTACCTAGCTTCACAGGATCTGCAGTTTCAAAGTCTCTTCCAAGTGCCAGTAAGGACTACTGTTACTGAGGAAGTTTGCAAAAATACCACGGATCTATCCAGAATATCTGAGGTTGTTTATTTCTATCACATGCACAGTCTATATAAAGGAGTATTTTTAGAGTATTAGGTGAAGGGCTTTATTATAACAGCTAGGTTTGAAGCCTGGAGATGATACACTATTTTCTTTCAGAAATAAATCTTGGATAAAACCTTAGCACTCCCTGAAAATTGGTTCCTTCTTAACTCTCTGGAAAGCATGGGGGTTTTTTTTATCTTAAAGGAACAACCAACAATAAAACTCAAATAATGACAATTCTCCAGTTTTTGGCATCCAAAAAGCACAAAAAGGTCCATTCAGTGTGAAAAACATAAAAGAAATAAAGGAACATGCTGTAAAAAGCTGACAAGGAAGAAGAAACTAAAAAAGGGGGAAAAAAAAAGATAGAATTGCTTTAGTTCAAAACCCACCATATTTTTGTTACAAAAATTCAAGAAGGTCCCCATTTCTGACACAGGATGTGTTTATCTAGACTTGCCACAGTCACTAGTGAATTAAACCATGCTTCACCATGGTAAAAATATATTTCAACAGAAATGAGTTTCAATGAGAAAGCTGTGATTATGTGCTCATTTTTACAAGTACTCTATTTCCATTATAATAGGATAGTTTTATTCTTGATACAGATCTATGGATTTTAATAGCACTACTGCTAAAATAGATTAAAGTTCATAATTCATGTTGTGCAAAAAACTGTGAGATTAGGTTCTGTGTATTATTGTGAGGTAATTAAGTGGCCTGATTTCCACTAGAAAAGGAACTGCCCTAGTTCCCTTTAACACCATTGAAGCCGTTCATTAGGATGACTGAAGTTAGAGGGTTCTTAAATCTTGGCCCATAGTCTTCAAGAAAAGCAGAGAGCCAAATCCCAGGAGATGTTCAGTGAAAGTCTAAAATCCACAATGACGCCCTAATTCTCCATTGCTGCATGTCTCCCTGGTCATGTTCAGCTGGGTATAGTCGGTGTAAAATATTACCTGGCAAGAACTTTGCACATGTATAGAAAATCAAGACCTGGCTTGTGCAGAACGGTGCACACTGAGTATCAGGCAAAATGCTGTCATTACCAAGATCCTTCACACAATGACTTTAAACTTTAGCAGGCAATTACTATTTCCATTTTAGTGATAGGAGCCTAAAATAGAGGCACAAAGCAAACTAGCCTAGATGGAAATGCCCGGGAAAATCAACAGACTTAATATTTAGAGTGGATTAGTTAAACCACAAACAATTCTATGTAGACATCCATTCAAAATTAAAGCTGCTTTTGTTCTAGTCAATGTTATTTTATTCTGAAAGTGAGTTAATTTAAATCAAATTGCAGCCAGTTCTGTTGTGAATAAGAGCATGTAAACTGAGTTTCAATGCAGTTCACAGACACTTTTAATTTACACCCTTTTTTAATTTAATTAATTGTCCTGAGTGCCTGAGCTCACACAGGAAGTGTGCCAAGGCGCAAAGAGTTAAGGATGAGGCTCTCAGCCGCAGGGTTTGTCCTCTCCAGCTGCCCTTCCTTGGGGTGCTGTTCAATCACGCTCCTTATCACCAGACAGTGGGAGCCAGAGGAGGTGTTCCTGTCTTTCTGTGACACCTACAATGTAGTGACAGCTCTCAGGGAGAGCATTTCATGCTCTGGACAAACATGCAGCACCTATTGACTAGGGGCCAGGAGGAAGCACTCGACCCAGGAGGGTGCATTCATTGACCCCTGTAGGCACCGAAAACAGAGAAGCAGAGTGACACACTGCAGGAGATGCAGAGCTACATTTTCTGTCATCAGCCTAAAATCCCAACAGTCAGCTTCACTACTTGACCAAGCTCAGATTTGTGGAGGTGTAGCGCAGTGATAAACATTAAAAATTGTTACTTAAAAAGGTCTACAAATACTCACTGCATCTTCCTTCCTATTTTTTTCCTCCATCATCTTTAGCTTGAAATTTATTGTAGCAAGGCTTTGTGCCCTTTTTATCCTTCCCAAAACTGAAATGATCTACTGGAGTGATTGCATCCATCTCAGGAAACTGCAATTTTATCAGTATCTGTGCAGTTATTGTACTACCACAGGAATGACCTGTGGATCAGGTCCTACTGTGATCCATTGCAAAAATCCTACACCCCTGCTAATAGTCAAATACTCCTCCACAATACAGACCTGCATGGAATGTCATGCATCCACTTCCACCCGTGTAGCCACTCTCTAGGCAAAGCCACGTTTTAAAGACTTTACTTTTTTTTTTTTTTGAGCATTATTTCCTTTAGCTGTCACACATGGTTTCCTCAACTCTCTGTTCTTTCTTCAGTCTGTCCATCCCACCTAGGTATGAATGTGTCCAGAAATCATCTTAACCATTTATTTACAATCACATCAGAGAAAAAAAAAAATCAAGAAGGCTTTTTCTCTTGTTTTCCTGGCAGTTAGTGATGAGTCCATCAAGAAAAAAGAAAATAAAAAAAAATAAAAAAAAAACCAGAGTCATGGTCCACAGTCCATGAATGAGAATTGCATTTCTCTCCTGTTCTTAAGAGCTTCCTAATAGAGAAACTAACTTAAAAGTAGTAGAACAGCTGCTAAGAGGCTGCTTACTCAGTGAAGGATATCGGATGCAAATGGCTTTTTAAGAATGAGAAAGTAAAGTTTAAAAAAAATTGCTCAAAGACTTAAGAGTCTGAGTACCGACCGTGTTCAGTAAAGAAACTCGGGACAGTCTTGAGTCCTCTTGAAGAGAGCTGCTGAACAAAACTTGCGCTCCTTCAGAAGGCCATGCACTTTTTAAAAATAGTCTTTAAACTCCCTAACTATTTAACCCTAAACGGCTCACAGCGATGTGTACAAAAATCCTGAAATCTCGGGGGATAGAAAATTTCATTTTCGGGAACGGAGCAGAAGAGAGTCACTCCTCTGCTGGAGCCGGCTCCCCAGCCGCAGCGAGACAAGTACTGCTTTGCTGCTTCGGCAAGCCGGCTCTGGGAGCGCCCCCTCAGCCTGTGGGAGCCGCGCTGGCCTCGTGTGACCCGCCAGGCCCCGCAGCCACCGCCAGCACCACCACTGCCGGGAGCAAAAACAAACAAACAAAACCCCCCAACAACAAACCCACAAGAAAGCAGAAAGGAGGGAGGGAGAGGGAGCTGCCTGGCCGCCCCCCGACGCCCCCCGGCCGGGACAGGAAGCCTGCGGGCCGGGAGCTCCAGGGAGCCGCCGGCCGGGGCTGCCTCTCCCGGGAAAACGCTGCCCGGGGGACTCCGGGGAGCGAGGGTGACCTGCAGGAGAGCGGCGAGGGTGGTGCGTGAGGACGGGGGATGTCCCGGGGCCTCCAGGTGGCGGGAAGAGGCGAGTCCGCCCGGCTTTTTCCCTTTGGAGGGAAAAGCAACGGGGAACGGCGAAAGATGCATTTCTCTGGGCTCCGACTGCGCGGTCCCGCCGCAGCAAGTATTCCCGGGATCCTCGCTTTATGGGGCCGCGGGAGGAAGAGACACGTGTGCCATACAGCCAGGACCAAAGCACGACAAGAGGCTTGGCCCGTGGGTGGCGGTGCTGGTGCCCCTGCCTGTCGCAGCGCACCTGTCGCAGGGCAGAGCCTGGGACCTGGCAGAGGTGCAAGGGCTTGCCTTCCTCGGTGTCCTCCGGGAAGGCCGTAATTTCTCACCTAAGGAGCAGGTAGATCTCTCAAAAATAATTCAAAACAAACAAAAAAACCCACCCTAATCTAGGCAAGAGGAAAACAGAAGTTTCCCGGAGGAGGGCCTTTAGCAAGGCTGCTAGGAGGATTTAGCAGCCGGATCGACGACAAACGACGCTGACATAAGCTCTACTCGGGGAGGTAACCATAGGATAGCTCAGGTTTCTGTAGGAAAACAGCATGCGGGAGTTGTGCCCCAGGGGAAAAAAAAATACCATAAAGCAGCAGGAGCTATTTCCAGAGTGAGCAGAAATTACAAATCCAGCGGCACCGACGCGTGACATGAAAGATTTCTGTGCAAAACCCCGAGACAGCTCGGAAACGCACCAACATCCCCGGGTGATTCGCGTGCTTTAGCGGGGATTCTGGCGCCCACGCTCGAGCCTGTGTCCCCCCCTCCCCGTGTTTGCAGGCGTCTCTGGAGCAGCTGCAGCCCGGCCCGAATAACACGGACTTAAACTCAGACCTAGCAAACCTCGCCTCGCTCTGAAAGGCGATGTCTGAGGCAGGGCAGCCTTTCCCGGCCGCTCCGGGGGCGCCCAGAACGGACGGGAGCAGGCCCGGCTATCTCAGGTCTCCCCGTGACGTTACAGTACAGACAACGGAAAATAATTTGGGATGGTATTTTTTTGTTTGTTTATTAGGATTTTTAAAATATTCTAGAAACCCCCACGTCGAGCACTAAAACTGCTCCTAAGCCTAATCCGAGATTCCTAAAGCGTTTGTGCTTCAAATTGCAGTCGGGCGCCACAGGCTGCTCCTGCTAGTCCACTTCTCCCGAGAGATCCCGATACTTTTTTGGGTTGTTTGTTTGTGGGGATTTTTTTTTTCCGTGGGTTTTGGTTTGGTTTTGGTTTTCTTCCTTTTTTTTTTTTTTTTTTTTTTTTGTGTTGGGGGGTGTTTGTATTTTGGTTTGGTTTGGTTTTTTGTTCAGATCCCATCAAAGGGGCCATTGTGGGGAATGCGTCCCAAGTTCCCTGGAGCTGTCTTCGCCATTCCCGCGGACGCTCGTTTCTGTTGTGAGTGAGCAGCCGCGGAGCTTTTAGTAACTCTGCAAATACGGGCATGAAAAGGATGTCCCGGTAGGGCAATGAGGCATGAAATCCCGCTGTTCCTTTACATAGTAGCAACATCCACATGAAAGGGCAAACACCCGACGTGCCACCAAATATAATTGCAGAGATGGCGGATGTCGGCGTACAAAAGAGCTGGCGCCGGTTTCTCATTCGCAGCGGCCCTTTGCCGCACGCACAGCCGCGAACGAACCAAACCACCTGTACCTTCCACGGGATTTAACCGAGTGGAAAACTGAGTCACTGGTACCGTCGGCTGCTAAATATAAAGCAGCCGGGGCGAACTCCGCCCGCAGGCAGAAGCGGCACAGGCGCTGCCGAGCGGGGCCGCCGGGAAGGTGCCCGCTGCCTCCGGCCCACCGAGCTCGCAGCCTGCCCCGAAAGGAAAGCCCTTCTTTCCTCCCTCCCTCTCTCCGGAGCAGCATCGTGCTGTCGCCGCCTGGAAACCCGGAGAGGCGAGAGCAGTGCGGCCACGGTGAGGGTCGCGGGCCACGCCGCGCTGGACGGGAGACCTGGCTGCTGTGTCGCTTTGCGGCGACGCCGGCAGCTGCTTCCCGCGTCGCTCTCCGGCAGGTGCTGCTCGCCGGAGCGGGGCTCGGGCAGCCGCAGCCCCGGGCGGCCAGGCGGGGCGGCGAGGGGGCTGCCCCTGTCCCGACAAGGCACCGAGTCGCAGCAAGGGCAGCCCCCTCGCCGCCAGCCTTCAAGTCCTCCGGGGTGCTGAGCGACCGCGGCTCCGTGCGCCGCCGAGAGCCAGGATAAGGCGGAGGTGCCCCAGCTGGTGCCGAACCCTCCCCGCTCTGTCCCGGCCCCTCTCGGCCAGCGTCCGACAGCAGGGACAGGAGAAAAACGTTCCTGGGAAGGTGGCAAAGGAGATGAATGGAGCGGGGAACGGGGCAGTCACCACAGTTGAAAGATTAAATTTCTGCGGAGAACGTACCGCTCCGAATGTATTTTGTCAGGAACCCGGAATTTGAAAACACAAACAAACGGGGTGGGGAAATCCCAAACAAAGGCAAAATAAAAGCCGCCTGCTACAGATCCTCCGGTAAGCGAGACGCTAAACTTCCTCCCAAGTCGTTCCCAGCAGGGATTATCGCTGCGCTTGGCTCCCGGCCCTGCAAGCGCCCGCTAGCCCTCGGCGCGCCCGTGGAACCCAGCGGGACGGGGCGGCCGGGGACGGGAGGGGTTTATACATTTCCCGGGACTTACACAACTCTCCAACGCACTCTGGTGTGCCCGATAACACAACTCGCGGCACCGCAAGAAAGGAGACCGGGGCTGCTGCCACCGCCCGGGGCTCTGGAGCACTGGGCAGGGGGCTCATCCGGCTCGTGTGTTACGGGCGGAGGGGAGCGAGATCGTCCCAAATGCCCGGTGACAGATGGACAGCGGGGCGACACCGGCCACCCCTCTTCTTCCGGCAGCATCGGAGGGCTGGGAATCCAGTACTGCTCCTTCTCCCCGCAGGGCGAGCTCAGAGGATGCTCGGAACCCCGCACCCCTCCCTCCCCGGCCCCGTGCCGGCTCCGCTCCCCGCCTGCCGTGAGCCGAGGGCGGCACGGCCCCCGCCGGGCTGCCGCCCGCTCCTCCGCACGCCTCCGCGCCCCGGCGGTGGGCGGCCCCCGCCCGTCACCCTCGGCAGGGCGGGCCTTGCCGGGGGCGGGCCGTCGGGCTTGAGGCTGTGCCGCGGCGTGGGAAAGCGCCTCAGAGAGGGTTTGCTCTGCTGGCGGTGCGGAGTCGTGCTGTGCCGAGCTGTGCCGTGCCCGCAGCCCCCCCCGGATTTATTTATCTTTACCCCCGCGCCGTGCACACCATGAAGCGACCTTGCGAGGAAACTACCTCAGACAGCGATATGGACGAGACTATAGACGTGGGTAGCGAGAACAACTACTCGGGGTAAGTGGGGCACCCCCGGGGCCGCCGTCTCCGTCGGGGGCACGGGCCGGGGTGCACCCCGAGCTGGGGCAGGGCGAGGGGGAGACCCGGACACCCCCTTGGGCTGGGGGTGGGCGGCCTGCCGAGGTCAGAGTGTTATGTGCCCCTCCAGGTCAGCTGGCAGCTCGCTCGTAGCCCACCAAAAATTAGCCCCGCGCTCGGACTGCCCGAGCCTCGAAATTACGCGGAGCGCTCCGGTAGCTTTGTGAGCCACCGGGCTGCGGTTCATTAGCTCCGCTTAATTTGCCATTTGCAATCAGACCTTTTCCAAAATCGCTCCTGATCAGGCCGAACAACCTAAGGGAACCGGCGCCAGTGGGAAATGAGCCGTGGAAAGGAAGAAGGGATCCTCAGCAGCTGAAGTTCAGCAAACCCGCCGTGCGAGCCGAGGGCGAGCAGTGGTGTTTGCCCAGGGAGGGTCGCGCTGCGGGGACGCTGAGGGACTTCAGGGCTCCTCCTGCCAATTTAGAGGTTCACGCACCAGAGCCCTATCTTGTCCTCATCAGTGGCTAAATGAGTATTAAAAGATGCTGATGATTTTTTTTTTTTGCGCGCGCGCTCATGATGAAATAAGAACAACTTTGTACTTCTGGGTAGTATCGTTTTAAAAGCAGGTTTTGAATTTTCTCCTGGATAATGCAACAGAGCCAGGCTGGGCACCTGGCATCGTACTTGACCATCTACTGACTGTGTAGCAATGGGCAGCAATGTCAAAACTCAGCAGGCCTGGCAGAGGTTGTGTCATCGAGTATGTCCACTCACCGCTACTGTTGCCATATAAGAGATGGTTCATGTGGATTTGGGCCTGGTTCTTCAGCCTGTACTTGATAGGCAGGACTTGATATGCAAAGAAAATGAAATCTGTGCTGGGTAGTGAACTGTCTGCAGAAAAGGACCCTATTTCGTACAGAGTGTTGGAAAATTCAAAATGTCAATTCAAAATGTATGCTGAGGCAATCAAAACCGAAATGCGTTGCTGTCTTCAAAAACACTGTGCAATGCAAGGCACATCTTAAAAGCATTGAAAATGGCATTAGAGGGACTGTGCATACGTAATGTGGTGACCTAAGGTGTCTTCAAAGAGTGGTGTCAAGTTGTGCAACACCTGACATACTTTTATTGTTTCGCAGGCAAAGCAATAGTTCTGTCATTCGATCAAATTCCCCAACAACAACATCTCAGATCATGGCCAGAAAGAAAAGAAGAGGGGTATGTTTCATTTAATTATTTTTGCATCTGACAGTTTGCATGTGTGCTGTGATTTTGCCCTTCATTTTTATGAACTTAATGTGTTTTGTTTTTTTGGGAATAGATTATAGAGAAAAGGCGCCGTGATCGTATAAACAACAGTTTATCAGAGCTGAGGCGGCTTGTGCCAACTGCTTTTGAAAAACAAGTAAGCATTTTTTTTTTAATATAAATTCTGTATCTCATCTGGCAATGTTAGTTCTCTTGTAAATCTCATTAAAATAATACTGTATGTGTCCTGATCTGGCACAAAGCAGGCATTTCAATAAAATGCTTTGTTGTGGCAAAACTATTAGAAACATAATTCATTATAAGGCTGAAAAACATTTCCATTCTTTGGCTTGTTTTTCCCTTAAGGGTAACTGTGTTCTTGTTGCCTCTGTTCTTTCGATGAATTCCAGTAGTGGTTTTGTTAAAAATGTGCTTTACTCCATATTAAATAAAAAATAAAAATACACAAACCCAACACAATTCCCCAAACCTGTATGTAAATTAGCCTTCTGTCTAAATCTTTAAATATCATTTACTTTGCCGCTACTTTAACGGACCTTTTTTTTCCAAATCTATACTTTCATTGCAAGCTAATCAGTCCAGTTTCCTGAAAAGGGAGCAGACAGTCTGGATTATTCATATTTTAAGATTACTCTTTAGAACCAGTGCATTAGGAGGTGGATTAGGCCCGTGTTTGTCAGCTGATGAAGTCAGTGATATATTCAGACTTTCAGTGAGAAAGTATTTAGTAGGAAGTCTGAAAGCATCCAGTTAACTTTGGCTCAGCTCCTTGGTCATGAAATTACAGACCAAGACCTTAGAATACAATGTTTCGGGGGGGGGGGAAAAAGTAATTTTGGTTTTTCCATTCAAATTATTTTTTTCCATATCTTGAATTTTATTTTTTGGGCTTTGATTCAATAGTCAGCCTTGTTCCTGTTTTGCTAGAAGTGTCTAGCAATCTATGGATATGTGCAACTGACACTATGTTTCAACAAAAATGAAACATCTGAAAATAAATAACCTGACTTCCTTGTAATAGTAAAATAAAAAAACCCAGAAAGTAAAATCTGAGAGCAAGATTGGAAGGTGTTGAATGTAAGTGGTAACTACGTGGCAAACACCGCACCGTGCTAGGCCTGTTTCATCCCTGGCCTGAGCAAAAGCCGGCTGAAAAAAATAAATTTGAATATTGGTTGAGAGCATCACTTGTGTCACCTGCAGTATGATTTTTAGTAACTGGTAGTTGTCACTGTGCCCTTTCTGGTTCTGGCAAAACTGTGACAGGGATATTTTCAGCTAGATAAACAGGGGCAAGAGACAACAGTTGTTTGTCCCATTTTATTGTTTATTTCTTGAAAACCACAAACATTATAAAACAAGCCCTACAGAGCCTTTGGAAATTACCCAGCACCATGCAGTTTTTAGCTATTAGTCACTCTCACTGAGACGGCTTGTACTGTGTCTATGGAAAAGATGAAGTCTGAGAAAGCTACAGGATGTAGCTGCATGTAAAACGGGGAATTCTGACCAAAAATTCACACGCACATCAATGTTGGTGCTTTGAAAGCAATAATGAGGTTGAAAAAAGTACACTGCCATAAAAATGAGCAAGTGCTGTATTTGAATCAGAAAGTCCCAACATTTTCCCGTAATATGCCAAGGACAAAGTCATCAGTCCTTGCCCAGCTCCTTGACATTCAGCTCACTGGAGATTCCAAGTTGGAGGTTTAGTTTCGCTTCCGCCTCTCTCCCTCCCTCCCCAAGCCCCGTGCTACTCCCGAGTGTGGCAGAGATGAGCGCTCTGAAGCACGGCTGCACAGCACCGGGTAAGCTTTGCCCAGCTCAGAAATGGGCAACCTGGGTGAAGCTGGCTGGGACAGTGAGGTGGCCCTGATGATAACTAAGAGAAAAAAATTGGCTCGCAGGATGTGATCCACTGGTGGCTGCAGCTTGCACGGCCCTGATTTTAACTGATGCCAAGGGACGATCTCTTGCACTGGAATAACATTTGTGTTGTCTGGGTGCATTTCAGACATCCGAGGGAATGCTACCAAACAAAATAGTTTTATTTATACATTGATATACCAATAGTATCTTTTGAGTTCTATTTTGTACTTTTCCAGTATCTCTTGTAGCTCTGTGAGCCACTCTTAGTGTCAGACAAGATTTTTACTGCTGGAGGAGCTACACTCTTTCACAGTACTTAGTCTTTGCAAAGTAGGCCTCTCACTAACTTAAAATACTGTGGACTGTGTGGCAGTTTTTTCAGTCAAAAAATGAGAATGGAATATTCAACAAGCAAATGACACATTGCAAATTAACAGGCCACGAAGAGAGGGACAGTGCTGGGTGTGTGTCCGCAGGGACACCTACCGGTAATAGCACAAAAAGTAACGCTGCAGCAGGGTCCTAAGCTGTGGCCACACAGATCCCTCCTGCCAGCTCTCCACTTGTGTTTGTTGTTAAAAAGGAAGTCCAGAAAATTACGTAATTCTCTCATTTCTTGAAGATGTCATCTCTACATTACCTCCAAGGCCAGAGCTATGCTGAGGTATAGCCCTAATAAAGGGAAATTAGGGAGATGGTATTAGTCCTTAGACTGAGTCTGGGAAGCAGATGCTCACGAAAGAATTAAGCAGAGAATGTCCTAATGATAGGGGAAATTGAAACCATACAGCTGAGCTCAGTGGAAAGTATATCAAATTAAAGTTTCTAGTACTCGTAAGCCTTTGTTTATATGTGTCTCTTATCTCAAAGGGATCTGCCAAATTAGAAAAAGCGGAAATACTGCAAATGACAGTGGATCATCTGAAGATGCTGCAGGCAACAGGAGGGAAAGGTAAGGAGCCAACATTTTTTTTTTCTAATATTTGGGGAAATCTCATCAAAAAAGTGCTTTGAGGAGCTGTGATAGGCGTTTCCAGATTAAAGGAGTGGAAATCAATGCTAATGGCAGGATTGAACTCGTGGGAAAGAGCTACTGGGACAAAAGAAGCACTTGACCCTGGGCTTGTGTTTGCTTTCATAACACTGTGGGAGTAAAGGCTTCATTCACAGGCAGCCCAGTCAGAGATTTGTTTGGGGTTTCCAAAGAGCACTGAAATCTGCACAGGGAGACAAAACAAATACACAAACACCAAACATAAACAGGAGGTTTGTGGCAACAATTGTGTAGCAAAAAACCTGATGCTAAACCTCATTATTGAGCTGCTATACCAAAGGAAGTGAACGGAGAAGAATTTTAATTTATGTTTAAATATTTTCTTTGTTCTGGAAAGACTTTTCAGTTCCAGGTTAGACCATCTCATTCACCAGAACAAAACTCAGTCTTGCTCTGTGCAGCTCTAGGTATCTGATAAAGCAAATGGGCAGGCAATGCTCTCTGCACTCACATTTCTATGCTGTATTTGTGTGTCAGAGGCCGGCAGAGCTCCCGGTTAATGGGTGCTGGCGTGACGCAGTGGTTGCACTCGCTGACCCATTAGATCAGCTGAGTGCCGGGAGTCGAGCGTACCTCGCTTGTGCAAGCTGACAGTCCCAAGGCTGGAGGCCAAATGGTTTCAGCCACCCACGAGGTGTTCTGTGTAGTCATGATTTTGGAACTTATTTGGAGCGAAAAGCTTGCTGGCATTCCATAAGCATGGTCCCACGTCCCATGCCATCAACCGTGATCATACTTTGAATTGTTGTAATGGAAACCAGCTGATTCTTCACTCACCCACTATGCCATAGAGGTAAAGGCTAGAAAAGAAACTGCTGCTTTCTGTCTCTTACTTTTTTTTGACCAAAGTTTTTAGTGCATATCTGAATTATGCTCCTCTCCTTACCTTGCAGCAATTAAAAAACTTAGCTTAGAATCAGTGCATGCCTAACAGCAGATGACTATAGGAAAGAAAGTTAAAGGCTGGTTTTTTGTTATTTGTTATTTGTGAAAATTAATACAAAAGCTGACATACCTTTTTTCTAGGTGTTAAAGAGTTTTTTCTAGGAGTCCATTTAAGCTTAAAATTTATGAGTAACTTATTTGATAAGAGATGAAAGGAATTTTATTCCCTGTCAGGTAGCAGACATGTCTCTTGATTCCTCAGAAAATGTACAAAATTTAAAAAGAAGGTTAACATATATATGTAAAAAGTCCTTGAGAAAGCACTGTAGTTGCTAAAGACATGCTCTTGAAACACCAGAATTGATCGTGGTTGTGCAGTCTGTATTCAGGTGATTCAGACCTCTGTGTGTCCGAGTGACCGTGCCTTCTTTGAGTGTGTGGCTGTGTGCTGGTGTCCCACAAGCTCTGTCTCCCTCAGCACGGAGCACACAGTGCTTGGCTGCTGAGGGAAATGGTGGCTGTTTCTCTTCATCCTCCCCATGCGAGGTATGGCTCAGCTATCCCAGCCTGACCCCCACGTCATGCTGCGCATTGTTCCTCTGAGGAGCTGCAGCAGCTCCCACCCCTCCGATGTTTGCACCGGCAGCGGGATGGCCAGGAGGTGAACCCAAATGGAGACCTCATTCATCAGGAAGCTTTCTGCCCCGGCTTCCCCGCCCAAAAAAAGTATGCAAGGGATTTTTTTATAAATGGGTCAGGTCAGGTGGCCAAGTGGGGCAGGGGATGGAATGCTTGGGATGGGAGCTGTGGGACCGAGAGATATGTTGGTGAAGCCCAGCCTCTGGCTCCAGTTGGACAAACTGGATGCTGTTAGCAGTCCCAGGTCTGGCAGTCTGTTCTCTTCCTTGGTTGGTCTCTGCTGCCATGTCTCTCCTGCCCCAGCTGACACCGGCATAGCTGTGGCAATGCGGGAAAGGATGAAGTGTTGTGGTGTGGGGAGAGGCAACGCAGGCTTATTTCTGCAACTGCCTTTCACACCATGATCCACCATGGGTGGCCCATCACAATAGTACCTGATCGCTTCACAAATACTACAACTTTATCTGCTCCTTCTGTTCTAGAGATAAGAGTAATCTCACTGCACAGGTTAAGAAACTGTAAGAAAAAGAGATTTGAGAATGAGTACTGGGCAAAGTTTAAGCCTGCATTTCCTGCTTGCTTAATGTTTTACTTTGCAATCTAACTAACTAAAATAATAAATATATTTTCTTAGAGTATTTTTAAAGTAGATATTTGTTTTATTTGCATTTATTTCCCTCTTTGTAATTCATCTTGTGTGCCAGAGGGTTTTTTTGGTATCAGCAAAAAAATTAATTTCATCATTTTTACCAGGGACCATCACTTCTTTCTGCAGAAAGGAGAAATGGGTCCTGATACCCATATGCTCCCCTGCGCTGAGGACTGTCCTCTTCCTCACACAGAAAGGAGAACATGATGGGGGAATGGGTGGGACTTGGCAAGCCAGGATGGGGTTGGCCACCACTCAGCACACTGATCCCAAGGTGGGCACTGCGGGAAAAAAGCCCAACACGGCCTCTGCCCCTTCTCAGAGCTGCCTGGGCAGGCAGGCAGGCAGATGCCTCCCAGGTCCTGTGCAGACTCCGCGTTTCCGCTGCCCTGACGCAGGTGTGGACAGTGGTCTCATGTTCACATTGAGTTATTATTTTGGCCTAAAGCCAGGGCTTTTTGCTGATGGTGCAAGCAAGTACAGGGGAGGAGTGATTCGTCAACAGTGAGTTGCTTGCAGAGAACTCAGTGTGGTTTTATTGCAGCTTCGCTAGAAATTTATCTTGAGTGAGTGCCACCTGGATCAGTGCATGGGTTCATGTAGCTTAAGTGAGCTGTGTGCAGCACAGGTGGGTTACCAGGACAAATGAGGTAAAACCAAGAGTTCCTGTTCATTACAAAACACTGGCATGTGCACATGGTGGAGGATGTTTGTGGGTTGGGAAAGAAATAAGAAACAATGTTTTTAAGTCTCTCTCAGAAGGGGGAAGCTGGTGAAGGGGAAACCGAGAAAAGATAACCATCAAAATATAATGGAGCCTGGGAGTCCCAGATCTCATCTAGCCTCTGTTTTCATGTCTCGGCCACCATAGGAGACTGAAAGGGAGCCAGGATCACCAGGGCTTTGGGATGGCTTGTCACAGAGCCAGCAGCTCAGACTCAGGGGAAGCTGGTGACAACCACATCCCCCACATCTCTTCCAGTCTGGAGGGAGGGAGGGAGGCCGGGAAGCCCTGGCTTGAGCCGAGTGCTCTCAGGACTCCCAGGCTGGCTGACTCGTGGCCAGGGCTGGGAAGTGGTTCTGGCTGTGCGTCAGCCCCTCTGAAGCTGCTGGAGGTCCTGGAGCCTCCGGCACAGCAGCAGTCCCCACGCCAGGCTGACTGGCACCCGAGAAGGTGCCCTGCTATCTCACTGCTGCTGGCACGCCTGGCCTTTGTTTCTCAGGAGTTCACTCAAACCTTTGGTGGCAGTGGACCCGGCAGAAAGAAAGCTGTGGGGAGTCAGCACTTGCAGACAGGAGTCCTCAACTCCTCACGCTTGTTGGTCTGCTGGCTGAGCCAGCGTTTCCCTCAGGTTCAGATGAGCAAGTGGGCCTGCAGCAAAAGCACCATCGTGATTTGGCAAGATGGAGTGTATAGTGAGCAGGGGATTTGGAGCAAAGTGGATAAATGTGCCTGAGTTAATTCTATAATGTGGGCGTGCAGCGGCAGAAACACTTCTTTCTATCCTGAAAATTGATTAAAATGAAAAAAACCATCTAAAGTGCTAGCATTTTTCAGAAAGGCCAAGATTATTTCATGACAGAGTACAAGGCATTGCTGCCATGTTCCACCATAAGAAAGGCACTTGATCTTTATATCCTGACACTCATCACAGTCATGCATACCTAAAAATTTTCATTGAAAGTGAGAGGAAAGACACCATGCCAACCTTGGAGTGGATAGGATATTATCCCCCAAGGAGACAACATTTAAACTAAAATAGGAAAATTCCAAAAAGTGGAATAGGTTTTTTGTGGTTGAAGCGCTGCAAGTTAAACACAAGATTTTATGCTCAACCCTTTTAGAAAGGGAGTATCTTTTCATGTGCATTTAATAAAACTTTTTTTTCAAATGCTTTTTTGTCCCAAGCCTATGGAGCTCCAGTTGCTGTTTGTTGAAATACCTCATGGGCCATATGACTGTCAGTCTTCCATCTCCAAATTAGCAATGGCATTACATAAAACGTTTTCTCAGTAAAGCTTTTTATTGTGTGTGTGCAGAGTCATCACAAGATGTTTTTTGTTTGTAGTTAAGCAACACCGTATGTCATATTGTCTTAATGACTCTGTGAAGTAGATGGGACCCCGGCAGCAGCTACAACAACTATCTCACAATGTCAAGAAATAGTTTGAAAGCATTAGGATGAATGCCAGTGGAGGGAAGAAAAGGCAGGGTGGTACATGCAAGCTCTCTGATCTCCAGCCTGTTTCTTTATGTGGATAAGCATCTCATTCACACATACAGGATCAACACTGCACTGCAGCAGCTTGCTGAGGAATTTCAGGAGAGGAATCATGTATCTTTTAAAGTGTCTTATGGACTTATTTCTTTTCATTTGTACATTGTCTGCATAAACAACTGCAGCCTATTACATTACAGGGATGGTCACAGAGATCATTTACAGACCAGAGAGCAAACTTCTGTTGCACATCTTAACCCATAAATGGCAGACGGGAAATGGCGGTGGCTGAGCCAGGACTGGGTTGGCCAGCTCCACACTCAACACGTATTTTGCCCTCCCCTTGCAGGTTACTTTGACGCTCATTCCCTGGCCATGGATTTCATGAGCATCGGCTTCCGGGAGTGCTTGACAGAAGTGGCGAGGTACCTGACTTCGGTGGAAGGTCTCGACACGTCCGACCCCCTGCGCGTTAGACTCGTGTCTCACCTGAGCACCTGCGCCTCTCAGAGGGAAGCTGCTGCCATGACCTCCTCCATGGTCCACCACCACCACCACCACGCCGTGCACCCTCACCACTGGGCAGCCGCCTTCCACCACCTCCCGGCCGCTCTGCTGCAGCCGAACGGACTGCACGGCTCCGATGCTGCCCCATGCAGACTCTCCTCGGACGTGCCCCCTCACGGCTCCGCCCTGCTCACGGCCACCTTCGCCCACGCCGATGCCGCCCTCAGAGTCCCCTCCGCTGGCAGCATCGCTCCCTGCGTCCCTCCTCTCTCCACCTCCCTCTTGTCCCTGTCGGCCACTGTTCACGCCGCGGCCGCAGCAGCCACAGCTGCAGCCCAGAGCTTCCCCCTGTCCTTCACCGGCACCTTCCCCATGCTCCCCCCCAGCGCGGCCGCCGCCGCCGTCGCTGCGGCCACCGCCATCACCCCTCCGCTGGCCGTGTCAGCCACCGCCAGCCCTCAGCAGGCTGGCACCGGCGGCGGCACGAAACCCTACCGACCCTGGGGGACTGAAGTTGGAGCCTTCTAATTCCCCGCCCCGGGCACACACACCTCTTCCCACTGCAGCTCCCTCCTCTCCCTGTCGGCACACGTGCATGTGCTCCCACCCGCGGGCCCGCCATCCCCGACCTCCGGGACGCGCCGTGCCCTCCCTGCTCAGCCCTCACCCCAAGGGCCTGAGGGGGGCCCCGAGCCCGCCGAGGATTATCCTCACTGCCGGTGTCGGAGAGGACATGGGGAGGCACCTTCTTCCTCTTCTCCGTTTGTCTTGCTGGAGGCACCTTGAGGGAGCAGCAATGGCTTTCATAGCAGTGTGACCATATCGGCATGTAGAGGTTTCCTGCAGCATACGTAGAAATACGTAGGCATTAGAACTCATAGTTCTCCAGCTATGCATCCTCGTTTGGCAGAGAGGTGAGGGATTGCATCTACCGGGTCTCCCCAGGCTAGAAGAGGAGTTCCAGTTTCATAAGTGCCTGACATTGAAAAAAATAATAAATAAATATATATGTATATGTGTGTGTGCTCTGCTAAAACAAATAACCATTGCACAGGTATGGATATGGTATGGGAGAGAGGTGAAATTCTGCATTCAGCTCCAGAACTAGGATACTTTTCCAGGGCAGATCATGCTCTTGAAGGGAAGAGGTTTTTTTAGCCAAAAGATTGCCAAGGAAGAATGTTTAGTTTGACAGGCCTAGTTCTCGCTTAGTTCACTTTCTTTGTACAGACTTGCCAAATTGTGACGTCTAGCATAGCATTGGCAAAAGCAATTATCCTATCAGTGCTGGGATTAATGAATGTTTCAGCATTGCCTGTGAGCCCTGAGGCACCCCTTTTTATGGCTTAAACATGGTGCTAGCTCCTATCTGCACAAACAGTGAATTTGTCATGCACCCAGAAGTAGCCACCTGTTGAAAGTGTGCACACTTGGATACTGTTGATTCATGCCAATACAAGAGATTCAGTGTTGTAAGAGTTCAACTTAACTTATTTAGCTGTACTTGGACACTTTTAGACAATTCAGTGCAAGATCCCTCTTCTTTTCTCTATCAGCTTCTGGGAGAATGATCACTCTGGGTATGAATGAAGTTATGGTAGGGACAATTTTTAAATTGGCTATTAACATGCCAACATTGTAATGTGGGTTTGATTCCAAACCAAAATGAATGTATTAATGGGATGTGAGTAAATTATTTTGTCAATACCCAGATAACTAGTGCTGCATAAAATGGTTTGCTTTCATTTTTTTATTACAGTGACTTAAAATAACCTAAGTATTTTAATACAACCAGTCAAGAACTAGAGATTTT